>NC_045626.1:91969742-92273700 GCF_009829155.1 Mustela erminea | reverse complement strand
GCCTCTTCCAGAAACCCGGGCGGCCACTTGCTTGGGTGGGGGCTGCCTGTCACCCCCCGGGATTAGGAGACAAATCAACACGGTCACTGAGCTGCAACAGAAATGTACCTTTTTCTTCTCTCAGTGCGAACATTAATTACTGCTTCACAGTGGTACTTAGTGGAGGTTGCTGTCTCCCATCTCTCAAACAAAGGCATGCAAAATTCATGGGCAAGGAGACCTTGACTCTGAGCCCACTTCTCCCGTCAGATGCTCTAGCGTCTGAGCCTGGGCCTGGGCCAGAGGAGCCCCCGGGGAGTGGGGAGGAGAGAAGCAGGGAGCAGGGGCAGGGTCCGTCCTGCCCACGGCGGCCCCCTCAGGCCATGGAGACAGAGAGGGCCCGGAGGCTACCCTGGGTCCTACCGTAGAGAAAGATACTACGAGCCGCCCCAGCTCTGCTTCTGCCTCCCCCTAGCTTCCTACTCAGGTGACCCCACTCGATCCAGGGTCAGAGAGGGCTGAGGGTCAGCACATGGCCTGGTGCTCTGGACCCAGACCAGGTTCCCACTCCCGCTGCTGCGTGCAGTCTGGGATGTCTGCTGCGGAGGCCCTGCTCACAGAGCTGCCCGGGGACTGCGGAGGCCCTGCTCACAGAGCTGCCCGGGGACTGCGGAGGCCCTGCTCACACAGCTGCCCGGGGACTGCGGAGGACCTGACTCCTCGCCGGCTTGAAGCTCACTCTGGAAGAGCACTCCACCCACAAAGCCCTGAGCAGCTGCACACCAAATCAGCAGGGCCCCTGGTTAACGTGGGCTAGAAGGCCACGGAACATTCTAGGGAGCCCACCTGAGCACGGGGCAGAAAGGTCTGAGCTGCTGGACAGTCGGTGCTGAGGCCACACTCTGGGGTGTGTGCCCTGGGGACACCCGGGGAGTTTCAAGAGGCACAAACTTGACGTGGGCTGTTTTCGTGGGGCTGTCGTCATGGCTCACGCATGTGCGTGCAGGCCCAGCTGGCCCGTCACGGATGTGCATGTTCTGAGACATGTCAAGGTATACTCTGAGGCCCGGCTCACGGAAGCGCCTGGCGTCCTGCCCAATGCGTGCTCTGCCCCAGGGCATCCTGCCCAGTGTCCCAGTGTGTGCAGGGCACATGTGCACCCAGGTGACCTGACACAGGGTCACCTGTCCCTATGCATGTGGCCCAGCAGCACTGGGCTTCATGAACGCTCTACCCAGCGCTGCTGCCTCGGAAGAGCTTCGGGGAGGAGAGTGGCCGCCCTGCCTGCCCGCGTGGGCACCCGTCCCCCCCACAGAGAAGGGCCCAAGGTGCTCGCCTTCCATCGTGCTGTAAACGCTCCCCCGGGATATGCAACGCGTGCCCCGGTAAGCAATTCAGCTAAAAAAGGAGCCGCGAATAGACTCCAGGAAGCCCGGGGCCCAGAGCCGCCTCCCATCACCCACGGTCTGGAGTTGGGCTGAAAAGGCCATTTTTCACTCTTGTTGGTCAGAGAGCCCCACCCTCAGATGCTGGGCAGTGACGTGGGACCTCACAGGCAGGGGTGCCAGGGGTGGGGTGGGGGCTGTGGTCTGGTCTGTGGCTGGGGCGGCCATGAGGTCAGCTGGGTGCTTGTGTCTGAAGCACCGGGCCAGGCTGCAAGGATGGGGCGCCCCGCGCGGGGCAGCTGCTGGGCCCGCCAGTACTCACCTGGGCGTTCGCCGACTCCACGGACAAGAAGCGGGGGCCCAGCAGGTGAGGGATTTGCTGGCAGCAACGGGGAGAAGCTGGGGTGTGGTTGTGCCGGACAGCAGTCCTGACACCGTAGGGCAGGCTGGAGAGGGGAGCCCCACATCCCGCTGGCGGGAGGCCCGGCAGGCTGTGGGGTGTGGGGCTGGTGGCGCATTGGCTCCCTGGAGTCACTTCTATACCACTCAGGACCCAGCACCGACCCACCTGCTTACGGGTGGGGAAACAGAGGCAGAGTAGTTGGGAGCCGACCCAGGAGGGTGGGTGCATGGGGTCTGAAACCCAATCTCAGTCTGGCCCTTCTGATCAGGACCCCATGCCAGGGACTCCCTCAGGACAGCTGGGACAGGGCTGGGGCTCCAGGATCACCCTGCAAAGGGCCCTAGGCCACGCTGGCTCAGAAAGTCACAGTGAGCCTGATTAATTATGCACGATAGCTAGATGAGGACCCTGAAAATCCCACACTTGTTTACTCAGCTAATTCACTTTTTATGAGTGTTTAGGCTTTAAAGCAAAACAAAGCACTAATTACCCAATTAACGAGCAATTAAGTTACTGCAGCCCTAATAGCCCAAGTGCGCAAGGCCTCCACGGGCTGAGGGTGAGTGAGACCCACTGAGCGGAGAAGCGCGGCTGGAACCACGCAGGTGCACTTGGAGGAGGGAGGTGGCGTCCTCACCTCTCCCGGGTGGGGGCAGCAAGGACAGATAGGGCTGGTACCTGCCCGCCCCGGCGTGCGCCCCCCAGAGCAGCCCAGAGAAGCCGAATGACTCTCCCGCTCCGTCCCACGCCCCCTTGCGTTCCCCCCGCCTCAAGTGTCTGCATCTCGGGGTGGCCCCCAAGACCTGGGCAGTGGCGGGCCCTGGTTTAGAGCTCTGAGAGCCCTGAATGGGCCGCCTCACAGAGACAAGGATGGTCCAACAGCTGACCAGTGGGCTCTTTGGGCCCCGTGAAACAAGTGGGTTGGCGTCCCGCACTTGGGCGGAGGGTGGTCTCTGACGGAAGCGCATGGAGACACGGCGTGGGGTCTGGTGCTCCCGAGACGCCAAGTCTGCGCCGGGGCTGGAAACACAACAGCTTAGGAGCTGCCGATGGCATGAAGCTACGTCAGAGGGGAGAGTCCAGGGCTCAGAGTGCTGGGCAGGTCCGGTGACTGATCGGGCCGGGGAGGCCAGGAGGAAAGGAGCCATCCCTCTAACTCTCCAAATCTCAAGACGACTGGAATGGAATGCTGGTCCTTCCGCTTCTTAGCCCACGGGACCTGCCTTGCTGCCCCTGGACAGAACGCATGGACGGACGGACGGACGGACGGATGGATGACATAGCACGGTGCACACAGTACTCAGAGGGAGATGGCAGGGGACGAATGCATGGACTGACGGACGGACAGATGGATGAAAGACTTAGCACGGTGCACACGGTACCCAGACGGAGCTGGCAGGGAGTGAACACGTGGACGGTTGGAGGGACAACATGGATTCTGACCACTGAGGTCTGAACTATCCTCCTGCTCCCGCCGCGGGGTCTCCAGGGGGTGGTACTCCCGAGGGAGGTCTGGCTTTCACAGTGACGGCCATCCCACAGCACCACTGTGCAAAACACAAAATGGCTTTTCCTCTTCTCTGGCTGCAGTTACCAAGGATATCAAGGAGAACTGGGCACTGCTCTGTGGGTCCACCTGAGTTCGCCTACCAGGGAGGAGGAACTGGGGAGCACCATGCAACAGCAGGCATGGAGGACACGCCTGGACGGATGGACGCCTGGTGCCCTGGGTGCTGGCTGTGCTTAGACGCCCACGCCCACAGAGCCGGGGCAGCCCCTGCGCCCCTCTGATCCCCCCCGCAGCTCCCGGCCACACAGAAGGCGACCCCCTGCCTGCATGAAGCCCTCGCGTGCACACGCCTGCACATTCACACGGACACACGCTCGGACTCCCTCCCCCCACCGCACGGTCACGCTCCTGGGCCCGTCTGAGCGCCATCCCCCCAGGGGCACTCAGGGGCACCCCGGGCCCTAGCCTGATGGCCGCTCTGCGTTCTCCCCTCCGGCTCCCTCCGCTCTCTGCGCGTTTGCTGCGACGGGCACACGTTTACTCCTCCGTCCTGCTTCCCACCCGCCCTACCTTCCACGGCCCCCATGAGAGAGGACTTCGGGTTCTCTTCTACCCTGACTGCAGGGCCTGGAGTCACCCCTCACCTGCGGCAGGCAATCCGTAAGTACTCAGAGACCGCGGACGGCCACTCCGGGACACGCCTGAGCCAGGAGGCCCTGACAGCTTCTTTGGAGCCGGCCAGGCCCTACCCGAGCCTCAGGGGGACAGGTGGGGGCCCTCTGCTCCCGCCTCAGGGGCCTTACAGGGACGCGGTCCGTTCCTTCCTCCACGCCCAGGGACGGCGGGCTCCCTTCCTCTCATTAGCGGCCGCCCCACAGCCCTCGCTGGGCCGGAGTAATTAACGAGCCCGTGTCAGCGAATGAATCAAAGACGGCCGCAGCCCCGCCGCCGCCGCTGACCTTTCGCGGAGTCGACTGTATTAATATATTCTCCTGTTGTCAGACCCAAAGCGCTAACTGCCTTATGAATTATTTATGAACACAAAAAGTCTTAACCAGAACAGTGTTAACATTAATTCCTAACCTCCTGTGCCCCGCAGCCCTGCGTGTTCTGCATAATTGAATCCCGGCCGGTCGCCCGCCCCCGCACCCGGCCCACCGCCTGCCCTCCAGCTCTGGCTCCTGGCACGTGTGGCCACCGCCACGAGGGCTCCTTGTGGGCCTGTCCAGAGAGGCTGCATCTGGCCTCTGGGGCCAGGGCTATGACTGGGTCCCCTGGCGGGACGGGAGTCCTGGGCTTGGAACGTGGGGCCGTTCCCAGTGGCTGGGGCCTGGGCGCCGCGGAGCAACACAGGGTCCGGGTGAGAAGGCAGAGCCAGCTGGCACCTGGACTGGAGGCCTGCGTTCGGAACAGAGAAAGGCAGGCCGGGGGGCTGGCAGAGGTGGAAGGCCCCAGCGACCAGCGACCCCTATCCCCCAAACCCCCAATCCCCCCGCTAAAGGGACAGCAGGGTCTGCCCACACCTCAGGCCAGGCCAGGACGGAGGGCGCCAGCTGCCCCGCCGCCTTGGAGTCGTCCCCTGTGGTGGGGGCAGCACTGGGGGGAGCAGGGCTGCAGGCTGGCTCCCGTCCGGAGGCTCCAGGGGAGGAACCAGCAAGGCGAGGAGGCTATGGTGGCCGCCACAGCCCCTCCTGGGGTTCACACAGTGTGCGGGCCCAGCCAGGAGGACCCTGTGGGGCGATCATGCTGTCCGAGGCTTAGCTCACGCTGCCCCAGAGGTGCCCAAGCGATCCCAGGTGATGCTGCCGAGACACAGTTCCCTAGAGCTGAGTCCACAGGGGGTGAGACGGGACAAGACGACTGTCCCACAGCTGGCTCAGTGGTCTTCCCTGCAGAGCGGGCAAGGGGAGGGGCCCTGTGCCCAGGGAGAGGAGCGCGGGGCAGGGGGCACATCTGGGTGGCTTCTCCTAGCGGTTCCTGCAAAGTGACCAAGACGGACCCAAATCCGTGGCCCACCCCGTGCCTGCCCGGCTGGGGGCGTTCTCCTGCCAGCGGCTCGGGGCCGGCAGGGGGCTGCTGCCTGCCCTCAGCGGCACTGAGCTGAGCTCTGTCCCGTGCCTGTGGCCAGTTTGAAATAAAATAACGGGGGCATGGAGACTTTAAAGACGGGTGGACAATGCCACGGAGACGAGCTGGTTTGTCCCGCACCTAAGCTCTCCCGCCACTAAATGCAAGCCCTGCTGAGCGGGCTGAGAGGCAGCACAGGACACGGGGACACACCCGTGTGACCCCCACGGCATGGACAACTAGTCCAAGGCTCCAGGCTCCCAGCTGGAGGATGGTGCCCCGGCATGTCGCATGCCCCCCAGAACCCAGACCCCCTCTTGCTGACAGCGCCCTAAAACTCCCATCGAATGACCTGCCCAGAGAAGTGCCAACGGACGTGCCTCGACTGCTGGGATCAGCCTTACCTGAAGCCCGCCTCCCTTTTGGCCCTGGGAGCTGGCTGGGCCCCTCACCCTCCATGTGGCCCCTTCCTTCTTCCACTCAGTCCTGACCTCCAATCTGCCCTTGGCCGGATGTCCCCGGCTGGCTCCTGTCTGACCACGGGGCGCACTCGTGCCCAGCACTCCCCGTCCTGCCAGCCAGCACCTGGAAAGCAGCCGCCATGGGTTCTGTTTTCTCCCACTGCTGCCTGCTAGGGCAGGGACCCAGAGATTTGCTCTGCTCCCACCCACAGTGGAAGGGGCCCTCCTGGGGCCGGTGGTGCTGAGGCTGTCACAGTCATAGACCGAGGCTGTCACTGTCACAGACACGTGGCGCTCCACAGCGTGTGCACTCTGTGGGTGGGGGGTACAATGATGCGGGTGGTGCAGGAACAGCAAACACGGGGGATGGTCCTCCCCTCTCTCTGGGATCCAGCCATCTGGCGGAGAAAACCGAGGCCCCCAGCCCCACGGCAGCCTCACACTCCTCCTGTGCAACCGAGACCCTTGCCCGACCTAGCCCAGCTGTCCCTCTCCAAAGGGAGGATTGTGAATGGGGGAGGCAGGCAAGTGGCCTCTGGCTCCCCAGCCCTATCCCCAGCCCCCTATCTCGGGGGCCCGGGAGCTCCGCCTCTGCGGACAGCAGCAGGGTGTGGTCCCAGCCGTCCTGGGGATCAGATGCGGACCCTTCCCTGCCCGAGGTCCTGGGGCCCAGGGCGGGGAGGGGCCCGCGGCTGTCCTGGTCTGTGCTGGCCCGACCTGACTGGGACCTGTGGGGGCTGCCAGATGCCTGCCGCCCCAGCACACACATGGCACTGCCCCACGAGTGGGGGTGAGGTGGGGCCACCAGCGGGTGGGGCAACACAACAGGGCAAAGGGGTGGGCGTGGAAAGCTCTTCTGGCCAGCAGGGTGAGTCCCCAGCACCCTGGGAGGGGAGGTCAAGCAACCCTGCTGTGCCTGGTGCACAGCTGCCCTGGGCAGGCTGACCGCTACCCGGGACAGCGGAGCAAGGGGACAAGGACCAGGCCACCTGCAGAGAACAGCTGCAGAAAGACGGGGTTCAGAAATGTGCCCATGTGGCGGGTCCAACCTGCAGACACACACAGCTGCCCGCAGAGCCGCTGACACAGAATGTCTGCCAGAGAAGGGGCACCCCTGCCCTCCACAGCAGGGGGCCCTCCCCTCTCCCCTCCACACCAGCACCCTCCCCTCTACCCCTCTACACCAGACCCCTCCCCTCCACACCAGACCCCTCCCCTTCAACACCCCTCTACACCAGCAACCTCCTGGACACCAGCACCCCCTCTGCCTGGTGTATCTTTCTCCTCAGCACTTGCCACTGGCTAAAGCACTGGGCAGGTCAGGTCACCTGTTTATCTTTTCATCCTTTGTCCTGTCTTGCTCTATCTAGACACACACAGCAATCCACAGCCCTGCCCCGTTTCTGGAAGAACCTGCAACCCAGCTGCTGGGTGGGGGAGGGGCTGCAGCTTGGGGCCCTTGAGGTCACGCCCGCCCCCCCCCCCCCCCCCCCCGTGCCACATCTCCAGACTGAGCAACAAAGGGCCCACCCAGCTGGTCTGCTGGTCTGTCTGCACACCAGGGGCAGCTTCCCTGCGATCACACCCCTGGATGCATCCGAGGGCCAGGTTCACAGCTTTATGAGCCGGAGGAGGCAGTGCGGGCAGGCTGGAGCTGACACCCCCAGCCAAAGTGCTGGGGGACAGGGACACAGGGAAGGACTTGCATGTCCTACCAGCGGGACGGAGGTGGGCCATGGCTGCACCCCAGGGCCTTAGGAGGCGGTCTGAGTGAAGGGTGGGTGGGCAGGGGACCTTCTGACAACAAGCCAGGCTGGCCGGGGCTGCATCACAGGTCAGGACTCCATGCTCGGGACACACCCCGCAGTCCCCACAAGTTCCCGCCGTCCCCTGAGCGGCACATCCCTGTCCCCAGCAGCTGACTTCAGGACTGCCCCAGTACTCAGAGGTCATGAGGAGAATGCAGCTGCCGCACTAGGGAGAGGCTGACTGGGTTTTATTGCTTTTGTACAAATTACGGCCGCTCAGAAGTGGCCCAAAGAGCAGGGTAATGGATTCATAAACCTGCCTCGTAAAGACAGAGCCGGCTTTGGGGCCTGCCAGCCCCCAGTGTTGTTCAGAGGGGCGGCTGGGGACAGGGGGTGCTGGGCCACTACTGGAGAGCCAGTCTTGGGATGGCTAGGGGCGCCCCAGGCACCTCCCTGCCACCTCAAGGAGGACAGCTGGCCAGGGCTTCCCTGCACCCGCCCACCAACCCTCCTGCCACTAACGCCTTGGTGGGACCTGGGCCCACCCCCACTCATGCTGCACCCCCCAACTTCAGCCACAGAGGGCACGGCTCAAGGGACAAACCGACAAGTGGCCCGTACGCACCCATCCCACCAGAAGTGGGGGGTCCGGGGACCCAGGGTGGGAAAGCAGGTGCAGAGCCAGGAGCTAGGGTCCCTGGCGGGATCACGTGTGAATGGGTATTGAGCCCGCGTGGGGGGAGGGGGCCGCCTGCTGAGGAAAGGGGCCTTGGCCCGGCCACTGGCGTCCAGGTGGGTCTGACAACTACTCGGCCTAGGAGCCACACCACCAATGCTTTCTCCTGGCCCTTGCCCTGGGAACGCCGGTTACAGCCCCAGGGCTATGAGGAGGCCCAAGCAGCCCGTGGGGAACCACCCAGGGGAGCCTGCATCAGGTGAATGGAAGCTCGAACGCGGGCGTGGAGGAACCTTCCATAACCACAGTCCGGGCCGCGCCGGGGCCAGCCGGGGCCACGCTGCCGGCCACGGCAGCCTCCCTCCACAGCGCTGCGGCCCGCGCCAGCTGGGCTCCAGTGTGGGAGGACGGTGCTGGGGCTGCGGGTGCTAGGAAATTAGCTGTCTGTAGCCCAGCCGAAACCTGAAAATCAATTTCCAGAAATCTCTCAAACGCAATCAAGCCAACTGGCTAATTACACCCCGCGCGAGGGGTCCTGCCGTGGCAGGTATAGATGGGGTCTGCCTACCCCAGACCAGCTGGCGGGCCTCCTGTGCCCTTCTGTGCCTGGCTTACGGCCGGCTCTCCCACACTCACCCCTGTGGCCTTCCGGCTGCCCGGCCTGGGGAGAAGGCAGAGGCCTCTTCCTCCCCATCCAGCCCTGCTCTGCTGAGAACTCCACCTGCATCCGAAGGAGAGCCTCACCCGAATCCCAGCACCCTGCCCACGGCAGCTCCCTGCCTCTTGCTGCTCTTCCTATGGGCAGCTGGAGCGCTCCCCCCGCACAGCCTTTGCACTGGCTGCTCCCGGGGCCCCTCCCTCTGCCCCAGCACGTACACTCACACTTGTGTCCCCTGCAGCCTGGCCTTGCCCCTCCCTGCCGTCCTGGTCACCTCTGCACTCGCCGCATCCACCTAGGAACATTCTTACTGGCTTTATTCAGCATCTTCTCCGTGGCACGGTGAGGCCCGTGGGGCGGGGACACCGGCCACTCGGGTCAGCAAACACTTGTGGAAGGGAGGAGGGTGCCCGGGAGAGGTCTGGGAACCCATGATGGGCCCGGGAGCGGAGGGGACCTGCGGATGGGCCTGCCTGCTCCGGCTCTCAGCTCAGCCCCTTGGCCGGCACCTGCGGGGGGTTCTCTGAGGCCTGCACTTCAGTCCTCACCTAGAGGTGGGGGGGGTCACTGCCATGGTGATCACGTCCACATGGAGGGCATGAGACCTCCCGGGCTCATCACAGGTGGTGGCCGGTGGCATCACTGCCATTCTGCCTCCGCTCCTGTCTGCAGCCCCAGAGCCTCTGTGAGCACAGGCCGCTTCCAGAACACTCCGTGTGACGCACTCGGCCGGCCTCCCGGCCCCAGCCAGCATCCAGATCCTCATTTCCCTTTAATAAAAGAACTCCCAAGCCCTGCTTTGGAGGGAGATGGGTTGTCACGTCCCCAGTTCCCAACAGCTGAGCAGAGAAAATTACTTTCCAACTCATCTCGCGACACTAAGGAACATCTGATGTGTGCCGGGGAGGCCGCACCAAGCTTCCGGGACAAGCTGTCGAGGATGAGCAGTAATTGGGGATTTGCTGGGGATAAAGCTCACAGAATTAAAGCCCTTTAAGTACGGTCTATAAAGCAGGTCAGATGACAGCTGCCCTGGGTCACTAGTGCAGGGACGCGGTTGGGGACAGACAGGAGCCCTGCCGAGCCTGAGGTCCCACCTACAGACACCCACAAGCAAGGCACCGGGGCACAGGCGCACACCCACACGCGAAGCACGGCTCACTTCCAGGCACCCGCGCCATGACCGCCCCTTAAGCGCAGACACCCAGGGGCACGCACACACCCCTCCAGACGGACATGCCCATGGTCCAGAAAGAAACAGCACACTGGGACTTACAGGCGTGCACAGCCCCGCACAGCCACACGGAGACACAGGGGACATGGCACACACTCGCCTCTCACAGAGAGCCATCCGCGAGCTGTACACGGGTCAGGTGCTGGCAGAAGCCACACGCACCACCCAGTGAACATGCACGTACACGCACGCAGGCCTCGACCTCAGTGTGCACATTCGAGTATCTGGGGCGCCCATGGTGAAGCCTGGATTTAGAGGCAGGGTCATAGCCCCCCTCTGCCCAGTCAAGCTGGCCCAGCCCTCACGCCTCTGGTGGGCAGCGCCGGAAGCCACAGACAGCCCTGGGGGCCCAGTGCACACAGAGATCTGGGCACTGAGCTCACAGAACTTCCCAGGCCTGGGCCTGGCCACCCACCTGCCCCCACTCTCTCTGTTCCTACTGGCTGAGGGTCACAGGGGTTGGTTCCTCCTCCTCCAGTGCCAGAGGCACCTCTGCTTCTGGAATGGCCAGGCCAACCACCTGAACCTTGCAGCACCCGCCCACAAGCATATGCCAGGGACCAGCACAAACACCTGCTCAAGCCAGGACCTAATGTATACATCTACTCATGTCGGGGATCAGCAAACACCTGCTCATGCCGGGGATCAGCACACACCTGCTCATGCCGGGGATTAGCACACACCTGCTCATGCCAGGGATTAGCAAACACCTGCTCATGCCGGGGGTCAGCAAACACCTGCTCATGTCGGGGATCAGCACACACCTCATGCCGGGGATCAGAAAACACCTGCTCATGACGGGGATCAGCAAATACCTGCTTATGCCAGGGATCAGCACACACCTGCTCATGCCGGGGACCAGCACACTCTCCTGCTCGTGCCAGGGACCTAATGCACACGCCTGTTCATGCCGGGGACCGGAACACACACCTGCTCATGCTGGGGACCAGCACACACCTGCTCCTGCCGGCACCTGGCATGCACACGCAGGAACCACCATGGCCCAGCAGCAGGCTGGGTACGTCCCTGCCACCACCTGTCACTCCTGTGCAGTGGCCTTGGGGGGTTAAGTTGCAAGCAGCTGGCCCATTAATTACGGGTTTTTCTCCAGGAAACATTCCAAGGAGCTCTTGGGGGAGAAGACCATGAAGAACACATGCGATCTGGAAGCAGAAGGGCCGCGCAGGGGCTCTGGCAAGGAGGCTCGGGGCAGGGAGACCCCAGTTGCCCAGGGACTCTCACACACGGAAGGAGGCTCCAATCGGCGCATCCCTGGGCCTCGCCCGTCTGGGACCCTTAGGCTGGCACACACCCTTGACTGTCCCCTCACTCTCCCTGTCCCGACGTGCATCACACCAAGTGTTATCACCAGCCACTTCCCGCCCTAGCACTCTGCCCCCAGCTGGAGCCCAGCGCTGGCACCACTCCCAGCGAGAGTGCCACTCCAACGAGGAGCAGAGGATATGCTGAGACGACCCGGCCCGTGGGGGGAAGGGGCACTGCAGGCCGCCACCCATGGCTGTGGCCGGACCGAGGAGGGAAGGGCCCCCCCAGGGAGACACCGCTCTGGCATCAGGATGTGGCCACCACCCAGAAGCCTACAGCCCACCAGGTGCAACGCTGAAAACCCGGCACCTGACCCACCCAACCCTGAGGTCAGGGCGGCTAGGGGTCAGGGGAGGCCCAGGGGCGCAGGGTGTCCCGTCACACAGAAAGTCAGTGGGTTAATAACACACCCTATAAAAAGCTGATGTGATTTAGAGAAGCCGCCCAGCAGGCCTGGGACTCTGGGGCTCTCAGTAAATCAGGGGCTGGGGGCAGAGGCAGGAGGCGAGGATGAGGCGGGCAGAGCCCAGGCCCCACCCTCCAATGAGCCAAAAAAAGGCTGTAAATCTGCAAAAATGGCTTTTATGGGGCTCTGGGTTTTATGGCGCCATTAACGTCCCTCCTGATGCTTAAGGGGCAACGAAATGAAGTCACGAGGAAAGGGTAGGGGCTGCTGGAGTAGGGGTGGGGTGGGAAGAGGGGAGGGGCAGGAAGCAGGGGCAGGAGGCGGGAGGCAGGGCTAGGGAGGTAGCCCCCACAGAGCTGGCCTGGTCAGGCCCAGCAAGCCAGCACCTCCTGCCACAGGGCCCGGGAGCCTCACACCTGAGCCCAGGCCGAGCGCGGAGCATGGAGCGCGGCGTGGGAGGGGTCAAGTCCCTGGGGTGGGGGGGTGCTGCTCGGTGCCCGGGACCCTTCACTCCAAGGGCCTCCTGGCAGGACCCGGAGTAGAGCATCTCCCTACCCCTGGTCCTCAGGAAGTCAGACAACGAGGGCCGACTGTTCTCCCTCGGGGCGAGACCCTGAGCGATGCTCCCAGCTGGTCTCTGCCGGCCTCCGCCCCAGCTGGCCTCCACCCCAGCCCCGCTGCTGGGGCAGGGACCACACGCTGAAGACGGCTGGGGGCTCTGGCGGCAAGGGGCATGTGTGGGTCCAGCCCGCAGTGGAGGGGGCGGCAGACTTACCGAGTAGCCTCTGCCCGACACGGCCTGCGCGGAGCTCTGCGGGGGAAGGAAGCACAGTCAGGACGGTCACAGCCCCCCCGGGCGGCCCCTCCTCTGAGGACCACCCCCTTGGCCCAGGCCCCGGGCTGCTGCTGGGTCACCGGAGTGGGGGGCACGAGGCTGGGACCTGGGACAGAAGCCGCAAGGGAGGGTACAGCACAGCGGCCCAGAGTCTCAGCAGCCTCCCACCTGTGCCTGGGGACCCACGTTTGGAACCTCCCCCGAGAGACTCCGGAGACGTGGTCCAGCCCAGCAGAGCGAGCCCAACCAAGAGGAGGGCGAAGTGGCTATGTTGCCTCAGAGAGGGGCTCAGCCCCCAGGTCCATCTCGGCCCCTCGCGGAGCCAGGTCCCACCTTTCCACACATGGTTCCACCAGCCACGGGAACGCAGGGGAGGCGGGCCCACTCCTCTGTGCCCGGGTCGGGGGGGCGGGCTGCCCCCGACTACCCAGCAGCCTCCAGCCTCCCGGCCTCCCAGGGTTGTGGGGGTACAGGGGCGGAGGGCAGGCTTCTTGGAAGGGGAGCTGGGTGGGTAACCTGGGGGCCCTGGAAATAACATGGCAGGGCACACTGTGGCCACTGGAGGTCCCTTGAGGGAGCCCCAACAGCACTTGGTGGATCGCTCTCTGGTGCCAGGAGAAACAGGAGCTGGGCCCTGCGGGAGGCTGCGTGAGGAAGGGCATTCTGCTGTGGGGGCTGGGGGGGAACAGGAGGGGGCAGGTAGATGCGGGGCGCAGCGTAGGGTGAGTGACGAGCAGGTGCTCCGCGGGCCAGCGCAGACTCGTCCAGGGCCCGCGGACCAGGGTCTGGAGCCTGCTGGGGGGAACGGTGGTCTGGCTGCAGATTCCTCCAGGACGGTGGATGACCACGGGGTGTGTGTAGGGGAGGGTCCCCCACTGCTGCCTGGACTTCTCTGCTCTGTACACGGTACCCCATCCAGCCTCGGCTGGGGCTCTGGGACCCTTCCTTCCCCAGGCAGATGCTGGAAGGCCGGCTGGCGGGGCTGGGAAGCCCACTGCTAAGCCCTGCCGGCGGGGGCAGGGGGTGGGGGCAGGGGGGTGCTGTAACTGCTCTCCAAGTGTGCGCCCTCAGGGCTGTCCCTGATGTGCTCAGAATCTGTCTTCACGCGTCCCACCGGCAATTAGCGTCCGAAGTAGGGCAGCCCCACGGCCCCAGACAATTACCAGCCCATTTCCCCATCTCGTGGCAGCGAGCTCGGGCCAGGCAATTAGCCCTCCTCCGGGGCGGGGGGGGGGGGGGGGGGGCACCGACCGCGCCCCCAGGCCCCTATTGAGATGATAATGAGAGACGCTCCCTCCATTCAATCATCTAGAAACCCAGCCCCCAGCCTCCCTGCTTCTGCAGCAGGGGGTTAGGAAGACAAAAGCCTCTTGGGCCCCCCCAACACCCCGAGGCACTCCCTCCTGGGACCCCTCACCCCGGTCTCCATCTTAATCCCCCGCTGTGCCCACCTACCCCCTCCTCCAAGTGGCTGTGGCCAGGGAGAGCCAGGGGCCCTGGAGGGCACCCAACATGCCTACGGCGGGCCACGTCCAAAGTGCAATCCTCCCCGTGCTGTCCCAGTCAACGAGGCTGGGGGGGGGGGCTGCCCTCTGGGGCACGGTCTGTCCCCAGACCAGAACGCCCTTGCTCCCAGAGGCCTCAGCAGGCCCGCCCACCAGGCCAGAAGCACTGCCCACCGCTGTTCCCACCACGGCCCTGGCTCCTGCCCACTGCCCTACCAGCAGCACCCATGGGTGAGGGCAGGCTCCCTGCTGGACAGGGGCCTCCCCATGGGTCTTGCTGGGGCCTCTTCCGGGTTCCCCACTTAAACCCCTCCTAGTGCGGAAGTCCTGATTACCGAAAAATCATGTTTTAATGAAGGCAAAATGCTAATTGCAAAGGCAAAGCCCCCAGTGAGTCTCAGGTGCTAAGCGTGGGCCCGCGGTGTCTGCGGGGGCGGGGGGCCGGCCGCGGGCACCAGAGAGACGCAGGAGTGTTTGGCTGAGCAAAGCAGCTGGGGCACTCACGTCACTGAGCTGGTCCCGAGAACTGCTCGTCCGGGAGCTGGTGGCTTCGTGGAGGCTGTCGTCCCCACTGTGGCGGTCGCCCCCTCTGGACGCGGTGACCTTCATCTGGGGACAGGGAGAGGCAGGCTCAGCAAACACAGACCCAAGCCCTCTGCCTGTGGGGGGGCAGGGCGGGGGCCCGGCCAGGGTCAGGCTCCTCACCCCTGCCCTGCCCTGCCCTGCTCACCCACACTGAGCCCCAGGCCACGACCCAGAGAGAGGGCAGCGGGGGCAAGGCTCTGCGGAGCTGACCATTTACCACTCGGAGCAGAAACACCCAGAAGAGCAGACGACACACAATGACATAATGCCGCTGTGAGCTCTGCCCTGGTTTCCTGGAGCCGGAGCAGGTGGGCCGCCCCGCCCCATCTAACTGCACCAGGGAGCCGGACACCAGGCTTCCAGGACAGGCCGGTGGCCGCTCACCCACCCCTGCAGCACCCACACCACCATGGTCCCAGGTGTGCGCAGATAGGTGTGGACCGGCCACTTCCCACTGTGTGACCCCAGGCCACTGCTAGACCTCTCTGTGCCTTGGCTCTGCGTCTAGAAGCACGGCTGCAGCTCCGGTGTATGCCGGCCAGCGCCCCACCCCATCTCACGCAGCAGCCCGTAAGAGATCGGACACTTGTGCCCACTTTACAGGCGGCCAAACCAAGCCCAGAAAGTTAGGTGAAACCAAAATTCCTGCTTCTTTTTTCCTTTTCACTGGGACAGAACTGCAGTCACCACTCCCAACCACGTGGCCCAGGTGTCCTGGGCTCCCCCACTCTCTGTCCAGGGTTCCACCACCTCCCGACCGCCCAGCTTCCCAATTCCCACAGTTCCCACAGATCCCGCAGCTGTGTCCTCTCTGTCAGCGTGTGGGACACCTGCGGACCATCCACACCCCGTCTGTGTGCCTGGCCCCTTCCGTGGAGCAGACCCAAGTGGCCGCTGACCCCTCACCAGCGTGGGGACACCACGAGGGGTATAGGTGTCCTGCCCTCCTCTTTGTCCCCAAGCCTCCTAGCTCAGCGGGTGCAGGAGTGCGCAGAACGCACCCCATGACCAGGGTCAGTGAGGTCTGACTGGGTCCGGAGCCTCCAGCCAGTCCTCCACGTCCAGCCCTTTTGTCTCAAACACCCTCCAGCCTGGAGATCCTGACCGGGCCAAAGGTCAAGATGGGTCTGCAAGGCACAATGGCTATGATCTAGAACATTCCTGAGTCCTGGGAAACACCCTGGGGACCTGGGTCCCTGCTCCTGTGCATGTCACGGCAGGCTCAGCCAGAAGCCTCTCTCGAGGCAGCCCTCAGAGCCCCTGCTCCCCAGGGCCACCCCAGGTCCCAAGATGGGGGTACAGCCCCCAAAGCCATGGGCCCTGGGTTGTCGGCCAGCAGAGTATAAATGACAAGACGGAACCAGGGCCCACAATCCCCAGTCCAAGGTCCCGGGTGCTAGGGCTCCAGGAGAGCCCAGGTCTCCGCGCCACCCTCCTTCTCCAAGGCAGGCTAGGGGCAGGGTCCTGGCCCCACATCCAGGGCCTTGGGGACCCCTGCCTCCTGTGCTCCTTCCTACTTGGTTGGGCACTCCATGTACAGACCCTGACCAGTGCGGCCTCTCCTGACTCTCCAAGTCTCAGCTTCCTCACCTGTGAAATGGGATGCCACCAAGTCCCTCACACGTGACGGGATGCGCGCGTGGGCTGCAGTGTGCGTACGTGTGTGCGCGTGCATGCGTGCATATGTGCGTGCGACTGTGTGTGCACGCGCGTGTGCTGCAGCGGGTGCGTGTGCACGCACGTGGGTGCATGTGACGCAGTGGGTGCGTGCGTGTGGCGCTGTGTGTGTGCACGCATGTGTGTGCGGGTGTGCTGCAATGCGTGTGTGCATGCTTAGGTGTGCGTGTGACCCCGTGTGTGCACGTGTGTGTGTGTGTGATGTGGTTCTGTCTGCCTGAGCCCTGGGCCAGCCCCAAGAAGCCACCAGGTGTCACTGTTGTTACCTGCGGGCTCCCCCAGCTCCGGACCCCAAAACAACCCTTCCCCAAAGCGGAGAAAACTGGGGCATGGGGGACCTTCCTTGCTGCCTCGCTGGGGGAAGCCTAAGCAACCGAGAGCTACAGTCCGGTGCTTCTCAAAGCAGGGTCGCTGGGCCGGCTGCAGCAGCAGCACCCGGGGACTTGTTCAGGACACGAACCCCCAGGCTTGCTGAATTTGAAGCTCAAACCCTGTGTCAGCAGGCCCTCTGGGAGATTCTGCTGCAGCTCCGGTGGAGATTATGTCTGTGACCATTAGTCCTCACCCTCAAGAGCTCCACACGGTCACTGCTGGGGGACAGCAGCTCAGCCTGAGCCCAGGGCAGGGTCCCTGTCCCAGGAGAGAACAGCTAGACCCAGAGAAACCACAGGTCCAGGGAGGGACCAGTGCAGACTAGCGTGCACTGGGACGACTGCTGACTGCACAAGTTTACCCGGTAAGGGGAGAGGAGGCTGAGGACTACGCGACGACCTCCCACGGCTCTGGAAGGGGAGGGCGCCACGTGCCCCGGACGCACATAAGCAGCCCGTCTCCTCCCTGAGCTGGGCCCCAGGAAGGAAGCCTCAGACCGACCCCTCAGCAGTGCCCTGCAGGTGGGGCAGGCTGGGGTCTGTCACCCTTTCTCACGGGGCCAGTTTTGGCTCTGAAAGCCCCATTTCCCAGAAAGTCCTATAAAACTGAGTCCTGCATCTTGGGCACTACGCCAATCCCAGGCATAATGGGCTGGCTGGTCACCTACTTCTGTCCGCGGGCCACAACCCCAAACAGCTCAAGCTGGGGTTCGGCTGTCCAGTAGCCCCATCTGCTCCCCTAGCTGCTCAGAAATGTTGCTGGCCAGCTAAGCCAGGGGTGGGGTCAGAGACGGCACACCTCTGCTGCCAGCTGGAGCCCGAGAGATGAGACCAGAGTCGCTGGGGCTTTCAAGTCCATGTCCAGGGCCAGAGGGTGCCCTGATTGCCCTGGGAGGCGGGAGCCCCTGTGCCTGAGCCCACCACTGGGCCTCGTGGTCCGTCCACTCATCCATCTCCACCACGCACCCCCCTTCTCTCTGCCCTTCTACACACCCAACCACCTACCTGCCTCCTCACTCACCCAACCATCCCCCCCCCCACATGTCCATCCACCCACTCGTCCCCCTGTCCGTCCATCTACCCATCTACCCATCCACCTGCCCACCGGCCCACCCACCCAATGCTTACAGGGTGCCTACGAACTGGCTCTGTTCTGGGCAGCAAACACAACACACACACATTTCCATCCTCCTGAAGCCTACGAAGAAGAGACAGGCACGTGGTTGGCAGACAGCCACAAGTGCCAGGACAACAGCAGAGGGAAGAAGACAGGGCTGCCAGGGAAGGCTTCCGAGGAAAGGTGTGGAGGCGGGTCAGAAGGCCAACAGAAGAGTGGAGAATGGCCCCGCGGAGACAGATGCGGGAGTGGGAGCCCTCAAATGGAGCACGTATAGCTTCTGCGGTGTAAACACACCACAGCTGGGCTCGGCTGCCAACAGTCTGAACGCTGGCGTGTAAATTCTTGTCACAGTCGGCTCCTGCAAGGCGGCGTGCCACCAGAGCACACTCTCAGACTTGGGGCTGCGGGGGCGGGTGCCGGGACTTCACCTTCCGACTGAGAGATCCGGAGAAGTACGGCACTGCCTCCATCTGGCAGGGTCCGGTCCTGGCGCTCAGAAAGGTGGGGATAGAACAATTCCCTTAGACTAGGAGGATTGAGCACTGCCGTCAGACTGTGGGCTCTATGGGGTGAGGGACGCTACTCTCACTGGGGCCTACCAGGAGCACCCTGGGGCTCTGAGCTCTCTGGCAGGAACACCGAGGCCATGGCAACGCACCCATGAAGAACCCCTTCCCAAGACAGCCGTCCTTCCCTGAGCTCCTCACAGCAGGGCGCTCCAGCCCAGGCCACACTGCACATCCCAGAAGAAAGCATCTACCTCCCAGGCTGGCCGCCCAGCACACCAGCCCAGACGGGCAACGTGTGCTTCCACTTGGCAATCAGGCCACGGGGGTGGGAGGTGTTGGCGCTGAGGGGACTGGGTGGCCAGTCCGGAGGATGCTGCTAAGAAAGGGCCCAGGAGCTGTCCCGGGGCAGACAGGACGACCCATGCCCGGTATGCCCCTCACTCCCTGGGCGTCCGCGTCCCAGGCCAGGGCCGTCAACCTACAGCTCTGCCAGGAAGCCTGCTCGTGTACCTCCAGGCCTCGTGGTCCCCTACTACTTGCTCTTCCCATCAGCAACAGGTGCCCAGTTCCCTGGGGCTCAGTGGGGCCTCCTGACCCCGCAGAAACTGCACCCCATCCCAGGCGGCATGTGTGACGGCCGCCCTCCCCACGGCACGTAACCACAGAGAGTGTGACATATGATTGCTGGGTTCTGTTCCGTGCGTCTGCCCTCTAAGCCCTAGCGCCCGAACCCACGACTGGCAGAGGCCTGTGCTGTAGGTCCCGGTTCTACAGTGAACCTGGCAGAGGCTGCGGCAGGGAGCACCAGGGCTTCAGACAAGGCCACAGAGCAAGGGAGGGGGCCTTCACGCAGACAGTGCAAACCCCCTTGGGCAGGCAGGAGCCGGTGAGCACTGGAGTGTGGGACAAAGCCCCCCTGCCCCAACATACGAGGCTCTGCTGTGTGAGCTCAACACCCCTCCTAGAACGTGAGAAATGGGTACGGTTGAGCTTGGGTGTTCTCAGGCTGGTGTCCCCCGACTGATGGCAGGTCCGCCGGTGAAGCGGGGCGGTGCTGCTGAGACTCCCGGGCGCGCGCCCCAGTGCAACCAGCTGCAGGAGGAGCCTGGTGCTCCCACTCCCCTGGGCTGGCTGACACCTACTCGAGTTACAAGCTTGACCCCGCTTCTTCCAGATAATCCTTCCCAACCCTCTGTCCACTCCTACATCGACCAGGATCCCAGGGCCCCGCGTGTCCCTCTGAACGTGACATAGGATCACGTGTCGGTGTGTCTGTCTCCAGCATCATGTGAAAAGTCGGTCCCTGGCTGCGGTCTGGCGCCGTGAGGGGCTCAGGCAGCGCGAGCGTTCCGACAACCCAGCGCCCAGGCGCGGACCGCGGCCCTCCAAGGCCGGCCGTTCCTTCCACTGCGCCCTGCTCTTCAGGACGCTCGGACAGGTCGCTGGGCGAATGACGGCCGGGCGGATGACGGACAGATGCACGACGCACCGCAGCTGGTAGGGGATGCCATTGAGGCCACTACCCGAGCAGCTGCATGGCCAGCAGGCTCCAGGGGACACAAGCTGTGGGAGGTCCCGGTCTGTGCTTGGATGTGGCCCCCCTTGCTAGAGGAACAAGATGAGCCGCCTTGTCCGGCCCCCAGAACTCTATCGGAGTGGGCCGGTGCGGGGCCCTCTGGGCTCCATCCAGCCTCCGTCACCTGCTCGGGAGATGTCCCCATCTTTCTAGAAGCTAATGACCTGATTTAAGCCACCAAGAAGCCTCTTGTACAGCAGAAGTCTCCTGCTCGGCGGCTGCCCACACGGAGCGGCTGGCCTGTCTGTTGGCCGCCAGCACAAGTTCTTAAAAACATCCACCAGCTCACGCCCTGCACTGCTGACGACCCCCAGTGGCGCCTGTACAGCGCCCCCACCCTTGGGAAAGCCAGGCGCTTGCCCTCCCCCGGGAGTGCCAGGCGCTCGGCCGTTCCCCTGACTGGAGTGCCAAGCGCTCGTCCCTCACCGGAGTGCCAGGTTCTCGGCCACCACCCCCAGGAATGCCAGGCGCTTGCCCCCCCCACCAGAGTGCCAGGGGCCTGTCCACCGCCCCCGGAATGCCAGGTGCTCTGCCGCCCCTGCGCAAGCTGGGAGAGGCTCCCTGAGCCCTCATCTACGGGAGCTTCTCCCACTGTAGGCACGCCCGTGGGTACCTCGAAATCCCAACACCCGTTGCACACCTGTCTTCCCCACCGTTCTCTAAACTTCGTGAAGGCAGGGACTGTCTCTGTCCTGTACCCTGCTGCATCCCGGGCCCAGACGAGCAGTGACCCGAAGCTCACACTGGACGCTGAGTGCTTCCCTCCGGGGCCGGGCTGCGATGACCTGGCAGGTGGGGCCTAGGGGGCGGCGGGTGCCTGCCCCCCTACAGCCCATCTCTCCTCCACCCTTGCAACAGCGCCTGCACTGAAGCCCCCCCCCCCGACCCGCCATGCAGGGCGCGCCACTCGGTTCCTGTGAGCGCCGGGTCTGGGGTGGGGGCTCGGGGCTTGCAGCAGCCCTGCCCCGCACCTGAGACCCAGCCTGCTGCCGGGGAGGCCGCCCAGCAGGGGACGTGAGAGGGTCCGGCACGGAGGGTAGAGATGCCTGTGGTACGAGCGAGAGAACTAGGGCAGCCGCAAGGACGAACCCTGCACACGCAGGGCCTGGGCCTGCATGGGAGACACTGCGGACGCCCCACCTGACGGACAGCACGGACGGCAGCCCCCCCAGCGGCCTCCCCCAGCACCGGCCTCCGCCAGGCCCAGGGTCGTGCGGCCTGGCCGTGAGCGAACGCAGCTGCCCGCGGCGCGAGGTGCCTGGAGGAGCCGGACGCCGAGCCTCCAGGGTCGTCAGTCGGCCAGAAGGCAGACATGCCAGGTCAGGAGGGGGACTCAGGGCACCAAGAATCGGACTTTACTGAAGGCAGAGGGGGAGGATATGCTCAAATGGGCTCTGCAGAGGAACCTCGCCACCGCAGATGGCAGGGGACAGAGCCCGGGAGGCCAGCGGCTGCCACCACCACTGCCTGCCAGGGGAGCCTCAAGGACAAGGGCATAGGCCGCGGGAGCGGAGCTGTCTGGTGTGAGTGCAGGGCGACCTAGCTGCCACCTCCTCGTGGTCGGAAAACGTCCTGGGTGTGGCCAGCCCCTGGGGCCTGTGGCAGGAGGTCGGCCTTCTGGCAGGCACTGCGACACAGACCAAGGTGCTGGCAGGTGCAGACACAGCCACAGCCACATCGCAGAGCTCACTTCCTCCACAGGTAAGGGACCACCCAGGCGTCTGCTTCGTTTCAGTCTGTGGGCTCGGAGTGGATCTGCCCGGCAGCCTGCCCCCTCACACGGCGACGGCCCAGGCCTGTCCGGACACCTGCGGCGCGACCCTGGTCGCTGGGGACCTTTACTCTTCACCCATCCAGCCGCGGCTGTGTAGCTGGTGCCTTCAGAGAAACAACTCCTGGCCTTGGCCGTGTCTGCCAGGGTTTCCCGGTCCGTGAATGCGCACTCTTGTCGGCCTCATTCCTTCCTCTGGTCCATCATCTCCAGTTTCTGGCGGTGACCGGCCTCAGACCTGTGTCCTCCTCCAGCACGGACACTGGAGTGTGACTATGAGCGCAGACGATGAATTTTGATGGCCATTTCCTCAGAATTATTTTCTAACGAGATCTCACTCGGAGAGACATTTAGAAGGTGGAAGCCAAGGACCAGGCTCACATGGCGGCAAGGAGCAGGGAAAGGCGGCTGCCTGTCTCCGGCCCATCATCTGGGCAGAGGCCAGCTCTCCCGAGGCCGGGGGAGGCTCAGCGCACATGTCTTCTGGCCTGTTCGTGCTCAGTGCTGGGGCTGTGGCATCCGAGGGGAGCTTCGGGGCTGACCCGCTCAGCTCTGCGGGCTGGTGGAGATTCAAGCCACAGGCTGGCTGAGCGTGAGGTACGAGCCAGCCAGCAAGAGCCACGAGTGAGGAGAGACCAGTGGAGGCAGGTCACTGTGGCCCCTCCACACGCCACAGGCTAGCAGCCACGTCGTTACGGAGCCCATGAATGGGTGGGTCTGAGCGGAGAAGAGCGAGACACAGCACGTTCCTAAGACTTGCTCTGCGGAGAGGGGAAATGTCCCTGATAGCACTTTGAACGTGAGACGTTTGATACCAATTTTGTCTCCTGTTCTTGAATTTCAGCATGGCCACAAGTGTCCCCAGCTGTGTGTGGCTCTCACCATGACCCCCCGGCAGCACCACCGTTCAGCTGCATCTGCAGGCTCAGACAAGTGTTTGCACAGGGTCCCGCGGCCCCTCTGGGAGGCTGGTGGTCTCCCAACCCTGGCCCTGGGGTGGGGTTCCTGCCAAACCCCCCCAAGCAAAGCGGACAGTGGGACGTGGCCACCGCCTCCCTTAAAGCCCCCTGGTGTGGGCAGGCTGCATGGCCATATGGTCACTGCAGCCTCGGGCCAGGCCGGGAGGGCCAGGCAGCGGTGTCGCCCGGATGTACCTCAGCCTCTGTGACACGCTAAGCGTCTGTGAGAACAGAGTTCCAGGATGCCTCTTCCGTGCCAGGAGCAGCCCGTTCACGGAGGTGCTCGTAGTATCCTCGGTCAGCGAGTGAGGGGGCAGTCCAGGGGTTCCTCCTCCCTGGGCCCTCCACGTGAGAGGGCAGGACAGTCACCCCGGCAGTCATCCGAGCCCTGAGCCTGCTCGTGGAGCATCGCCGCTCGGCAGAGGCGCACACGCTCGGTCGTGTGCGTGGCGCGGACAAGCTCCTCCCAGGAACCCTGGACTGGCTGTGTCTGCAGAGCGCCGGGGGAGGCCCACCAGGTCTGTCCCCGTGTCTGGACCCCTGCCCTCCCGGGGCTACCCTACCTTCCTGGTAGGAAGTCTCCTTTCTCCCAGCGAACAACCACACCCACCAGCACTGTCCTTGCTCCTCACTGGCCTGGCAGGGGCCAGGCATGTTCTCCTCCTCAGGGCCCCATCGCAGATGGGGAGGTGGAGGCAGGGGGCTTACATGGGGCGGGCTGTAGGGCTCGGAGGGAGACCCCCACAGAGCACTGCACCCAGGCTCCTGTCTCCATTCAGGGAGTCGCCTAGAGCAACCCTGGGCCTCCCTCGGACCCACAGCGCCCCCATGGACTCAACCTACGCCCAACTTTCGGCCAAGCTTCCCCCAGTCTACCCCCCACAGGGCGGACCATCCCCCACACCTCTGGCCTTGGGGCCACGTGAGCTGCCAGGGCCCAAGCCTCTACCCCAGGCCACACAGGTCCCACACAGCCGTGTCCTTTAGCCAGTAAGGTGGTTGATGACATTGGAAGGAGCCACCATCATTTCAAAAATCTCCAAAAACACAGAAAAACCCGTATCACCAGATGCTCTCAGAAACCTCCAAGATCCGGCCGCACAAAACCCTCATCTCCTTGCGGCAGCAGGTGGCAGCAAGCCCCTCCCGTCCCCGCCCCCCCAGGACGTGGCACACCTGGTCTAGTCCCCCAACAGCAACTTTGGGTGTCTCCCCAAAGTGCCCTCCCCTTCAGGGTCCTGTCACTTTGAACCTAAGGGTAGCAGGAGCCCCAAGGGACCCCTCTGGGATCAGATGGTTCAGCAAGTAAGCAGGCAAGGAAGAGCGGGGGCCCAAGGGCACCGTGGGGCTCACTCACAGTGGAGCCGTTCCAGATCGGAGGGGTTGGGCCCAGCCCAGGGGACTCAGTCTCCCACCCTCCCGCAGACCAGCATTCTATTAGCTCTGCTTCCCCCACTTAGGCACTCACGTGCCAGGGCCACATTCCCAGAGCAGGAGGGCCTAGAAAGGCAGCAGCTGTGCCCGTTGGCACCCGCCTTGCCCACCCACGAGCCTGCACAGGACCCAGAAGACAGAGATCCCAACACTGCCCCCCTCAGGTCAACAGGAGGGAGGGGACGCTGGGAGTGTCAGGAATCCGGGACAATTCTGAGGCACCTTCTGCGACACCTAGAGAGACCCCTTCCTGAGCAGTGGCTCTGAGGGACAGGGCAGAGTTGTGGGGGCTTGCTGAGACGGTCTGCTGGGGGACTGTGGCAAGCACGGCCCCCCCGAACACACAGCACACAGCATGAGCCGTGCCAAGGCTGCGCACCCCTCCCTGGGCAGCCCCATCCCTAGGCTGCTCTCCTGCTGCTCAGTGGGAACGCAGCGATCAGGGGGCAGGTCCAGACGCGTAGAAAACCACTTGTCGGAATAAATCACTTCACGTATGACACACACTCACTGATGCGGTCATAAAAATAATGGCACGGCACTTTTTATTTTCTTTAATCAGAAAAATAAGCCCCGCGTTTCTGGGAGACCCTGGGTGAGGACCAGATGCCCGTAAGCCCTGCTTTGGGTGCTGGGCGGCCCCCACACCCAGCCAGTGGGGACCCCGGAGAGCCAGTGTCCTCATGAGCAAATGGGATGGAGGGGGTGTGCCTCCCAGCCTCCATAAACGGGATCAGCACTGGAGTGGCCGTCGCAGCTCAGAGAGACTAGGCACACAAAGAGTGTCCAGGAGCCTGGCCAGGGCAAACCCCAGGAGCTGCTGCTCCCTCCCCCAGAGACCCTCCTGCTCTGGAGGGTCAGAAGTGAACGCCTTGCCTCATGCCCAGAACTCCAGGAGCACCAGTGTGGGACTGCCCTGAGCCAGAGGTCTGGGGTGAGGAATGGGTGACCCCCGAGCTCAGGCGTGGGATGGGCGGAGGGCAGAGAAAGCCCTGTAGTGTGAGGTCCGTCCCGATGGGGAACGTCCTGGGGGGGCAACAGCCAGGAAGCTGCGTGGGCTGGGTGGGAGGCCAGGAGGAGGCATTCTGAGAACAGCCCCGACCCTCCTGGTCCAGAGCTAGGGAGACGGGAGACTCTGCCTCTGCTTCAGTGCCTAGCCACTGGGGTGGAGGCGGAGTTGGGGGAGTGAGGGGGCACCCTCCTGTCACCAGCAGCTCCTACGTGGCCACAGACAGCCCCGAGTGCCCCCCATGTCCCCTCCCTGCATTCACAGAACACTGGGGATGGACATGCATCGCTGCCCTTTGCCAGAGGGGAGGTGAGCGGGACCTGCAGCCTGGCTCCAGTGGGGCCCACATTCTGCCTAAGGGCACGGAATGCACGGTGGCCACATGGGTCAGGGCCCCAGGGCGCAAGGCCTGCAGCTGGCACACCCCCACAGCACGTACACACACACACCACATACATGCACGCACACACTCACACACACACACTTGTAGCCTATCACACAGGGCGGGGGGGAGGCGTGCACAGACTGACGTACAAGGACACACGGGCACTCATGAGGCACAGCGAGACACTGAGGAACCCCTCCGACAACCCCAAGCCCTTGGGGGCAGCCGTGTCCACTCTCCTAGGAGTGTGCGCGTCCCAAAGTAGCGGGCACGACGGGGGCAGGCATGGCAGGGAGGTGGGAAGATGCTGGGGGTCCTCTCTTCCTGGTGCAGGCGGGCCTCCACCTGGCAGCAGCCCTGCCGGGGGCTGCCTCTGCTGAGCCACAGTTTCCAGCCGCAAACAGCCCGGCCTGCCTGGAGAAGGCCTCTGGCCAGTGCGGCAGCACGTCCGCCCAGCACGGCCACACCCAGGCCTAGGAAATGGGCATCAATCAGGCTCCAGGACTCACAGACGGGGCCTGGCGGGCCACCGCAGGGGCGGAGGATCGAGTCCGTCGTGACCTCAGGGGCCTGCAGGGACGGCCCAGTGCCAGGAGTGAGAGCTGTGGCTGACGGGCCCGAACCAGGTCCAGCAGCGACCGCCGCGGCTGGCTCGGGGGCCCCAGGAGGGGCCGTCGGGGCGGGGCTGGCCGGCCCAGGAGTGAAGGGCGCTCAGGGATGGGGAGTAACGGCTGGGGTTTGCAGGGCTGGCTGGGGCCCAGAAGGGACTGCAAGGGCTGGCAGGGCTGCTCTGGGCCCAGGAGGGGCCGCTTTCGTCGGCAGGGCTGTTCTGGGCCCAGGAGTGGCCGCTTGGGCGGGTGAGGCTGTTCCGGGCCCATGAGTGGCCGCTTTTGTTGGCACGGCTGTCCAGGGCCCAGCAGTGAAGGTTTTGCGGGGCCAGGGTGCTCTGGGGCTTCAACTAATTGCTGGGGCTGACTCAGGCCCAGCAGGGACCCCTGGGGGCGGCTAGGTTGGCCTAGGAGGGACCTCCGGGGCTGGCAAGGGGCTAAGAGAGCCCGCCGGGGGCAGCAGCACTGGCCTGAGAGTGAGCTGGTGGGCCGGCGGCGTGGACGCAGCAGGAGGAGTGACTGTGGGGGCCGGCACCGCTGTCCTGAGGATGCCCTGCTGGGCTGGCCACGAAGACAGGGGGTCACCCACGACCGCACGGGCCAGCAGCGGTGCCAGAGGGCCAGGAGGGAGCGCAGGGGCCGGCAGAGGGGACATGGGGCCAGGAGGGAGCGCAGGGGCCGGCAGCGGTGCCACGGCGCCAGCAGGGAGCGCAGGGGCCGGCAGCGTTGCCACGGGGCCAGCAGGGAGCGCAGACGCCGGCAGCGGTGCCTAGGGCCTAGGAGCGCCCATCGTGGCCGGCCAGGCTGAGCCAGGAGTGACTGCTGGGGCCGGCAGTGCTGATCTGGGGCTGGAAGCAGCCGCTGGGGCCGGCAGGGCTGACCTGGGCCCAGAAGTGACCGCCGGGGCTGGCAGGGCTGTCTTGGGCCCAGAAGTGACCGCTGGGGCCAGCGGCGCTGACCCGGGAGTGGCCGCTGGGGCTGGCAGGGCTGCCCGGGGTCCGGGAGAGCCCGACGGGGCTGGCAGCGCTGACACGGGGCTGGGAGTGACCCCTGGGGCTGGCTGGGCTGGAGCTGTTGCTGGTGCTGGGCCGGGCCGTTCTGGTCCCAGTGGTTGGCTGGGAGCGGCCCCCCTTCTGGGGAGCACACCTGCATGGAAGAAAGAGCACGTGTCCACCTGGGCAGGTGTGCCTGCAGACCCCCCAACCAGCCCGGGCCCCTGAGACATGCTGCCCCCTCTCCAGCAGTCCCATCCCCAAGGGAGCTGAAAGTGGAGTGTGAAACACCAAGAAGAACCCCTCTCTGAGAAGAAGGCGCAAACCAGCGAGTCCCTGAGGAGGAAAGCAGTGTAGGGCTGAGCCGGCACCTGGGAGAGAGCCCCACGCTCTGGGAGAGTGTCCCCTGGTCCCAGTCTCCCCACCTGATCCCAGCTGGGCTCTGGTGACAGCAAGGATGCCCCCTCCCCTGCCACCCGCCACCAAGGACTCGGCTCCCGGCCGCTGTGGAGGGAGGCCCCTGGGGTGGGCTGCTCCCTGTACCGGGACCCCTGACCACCAGTCACATGACCCCCACCAAAAGATGTGCTGCATTCTACAGAAGGTTAGCAGATGGAAAACACCTGGTGCAGAGCCCGGCCCCCACGCGTTACAGACACCCTGGACACCCCGTGGTCGGCGGAGCCTGACAGACGCAACGGGGCAACGGGGCCGGCCTACCAGCAGTTGCACCCTCCTGCCCCAAGCACACACACCCCCACCCCCATCCTTGGGCTCCCAGCCTGGCCTCTCTGGCTGTGTCACCCACCGGGGGAAGGTCTTCTGTCTGCTCAGGATCTGGGCTCACGGCGAGCGGCTACCTCGGGCCCCAGTCCACATGGGCCGCGTACCCCATGCCCAACAACGAAGGAGCAGGTTGCCAGGCAGGCCCAGATGCCGACGGTGGTGTCCAGGTGTTGGTGTGGCCCCGAGGGCACCCAGGGGAGAGGGCACAGAAGCCCATGGTTCTAAGTGGGGCAGGGCCCAGCGCTCACCTGCTTGGTGGGCTGCAGTGGGACCTTCTTCTTCCCATGGTCACAGGCAGGCTCCAGGTCCTGCTCGGGGCTGCCAATCTCCAGGGGACGCCCATTCTCACTTGGTTCTGCAGACGGGCAGTTTTCGGACTCACGGGGCTTCTTGGCAAGGCGACGTTCCCATTTCTCCTTCCGCTCATGTGGCTTCAGGGCCATGTCCTTCTGTGAGGGAAGAAGGACAAAGGTGGTTAATTGGCAGTGACCTTGGTGACACCATGCAAGACTGTGCTGTGCTCCGAGGACGGGTCCCTAGGCATGTGACAGCGCCTACCTGAGGTGCTCACCCTGCCAGGGGGCTATCAGGACTGGGGGGCTCAGAGGATGATGTCGTAGAAACAAAGTTAGACCAGGGCTTATGCTTCCAAATGGCCCCCAATCTGTGGCCCCAAATGGAGCAGGTGCTGCACTGGCCCTCCTAGGGGTGCTGCTTGGGCTCCTGAGCTGATGGCTGCTGCCACAGCAGCTGACCACTGTCCCCGGGTCCAGAGTCCCCGGGGTCTACTGCCCAACTGCACGCAGCCGGGCATGCAGACACTGTGGAAGCCTGTGCTGGGGAACCAGTCCCTGACTCGGCCAGATACAGAGAGCTCAGGGACCCTGGAGCCCTGCCCTAGAACAGAGAGGGACACCCAGCGGGGATTTACGGAGCAGGGGCTACTGTGCCGATGGCAGTCGCAGCAGTGGGGTCCCCACCGCCCCGAGCGAAGAGCTGGTCCTGCCAGCGAGCCCGAGGCCCGGGAGAGCCTGCCTCCGCGGTGCTGAGCAGGCGCAGTGTCACCCACCAGCCTCACACCTGGGTTCATGGGGTCGATAAGAGCTGCCATCTCCACCTGGCTGCTGAGGAAGAGGCAAGAACTCACTGGAAGGGACCCAGAAGATTCTGAAAGCATCACCCGAGGCAGGGAGGAAGGAGGCATGAAGGTGATGCCCCCGGCTGACGTGCCTCCCATATCCCAGGTGATATCCTCACAGCCCCACAGGCAGTGCTTCCTGAGAACCTGCGGGGCGACTGTGGCAGCCTCTTCAAGGCTGGCCTCTGTGCTCAGGTGGGCATGTGGCCCCAGCCAGGCCTCAGGCCACCTGGGCGGGTGGCAGGGAGAACCAAAGCCCCAGTCTAGACGGGGACATGCTGCGCGTGGCAGGGGAGGTCCTCCCAACTTCGAGCCACACGCCGCCTCCTGGCTGGTGAGAGGGGCCCACAATCCCCAGAACTAGTGCGGGGAACCAGCCCAGCTGGCCGGACTAGAGCTGCCCTTCCACGCACGGCAGCCCCCGGGACTGTCCTGCTGTGTGTGACCCCACAGCCTGGGCTGGGAGCAAGCAGGCGCGGCTGCAGGCTGCCATGGGGGCAGAGGCAGCCGCGGACGCCACGCTCAGCGTGGGACGTTCCGCACTCCCAGGTTCTCCCGGGGGGCCCACAGCCCCAACCACACAGATGCAGGCCGGCCCCGTCAGAGCCCCTCCCCTCTGAGGGGACAGTAAGGAGGGATGGGGTTCATCCCCACGCGGTCCCATGGCTCACTGAGGAGCAGGGGGAAGGGAGCGGGGCTGGCCGTGGTGCCTGTCCTTGGGCACCCGCAAGGCTGGGAGCCCTCCTTAAGTCTGGTGACCAGCTTAGCCTGTGCCCAGGCTCTGCCCTAAGCTCCACAGGCTTGTGGCAGGGTAGCAAGTGGCTCCTAACTCCTTGGACCTGGGAGAGACCCTTCTCTGCGCCCGCCGTCTGGGACAGCAGACCCCAGGGACATCCACAGGCTGTGGCATTTCTGCAGCCTCTCCTGTAGTCCCAGTCAGACGCCTTCATGCCCACACTGAACTCCTCAGAGCCCCAGCTCGTCTCAGCCCAAAGGGGCCGCTCCCCAACCCTGATAATGGAACCCTGGCTCACTAGACCTCCTGGCTTCTGCCCTGCCTCTGGGCATCAGGTTGATTCCACACTCTGGGGTGCACCCCCACCCCCCGACATAAACTCAGCTGGACAGCAGGGCAGCCCCAGCTGAGACGCCGAACATCTCAGGGAGGACTCCTGGGCAAGGCTGGAACCTCCAGAGGAGGAGCAAGTGCAAATGCCCTGAGACGGGGAGTAGCTCCCGCCCCTCCCTCTCTTGCGCCGGCCTCCCGGGCTCCACTGGTCAGCACGTGACCACAGGCCTCCCCGGGGCAGAAAGACGAGACGAGGCAGTCCCTCCAGTGACGAGCAAGTCCCGAGGACCGCAGCTCACTCTGCCCACGCGGGCGCGCCACAGGACACACGGGGGCCCCGCCCCTCACACGGGCTCCCGGCTTTCAGGTTCCCTGCCCTGCCTATAGGGGAGGGCTGGCTGCTCACAGGCTGTTCCCTCCCATACAGGCCCCCACGGTCCGGAGCTCTCCGCCGGGAAGCTGCCACCCAACTGCAGGGCCCAGCCCAGCCCCCCCCAAGGCATACAGGGTCGCCGGGGCAGATGGTGGGCAGCAGTCTGCAGAGACGAACCAGAGCGACTCACTGTCAAAGGCAGGCCGGCCAGGGGTTTGCATAGACGGAGAAGCAGGACGCCCACACACAGAGAGTCTCCCTCCGAGGAAGCGACTGCCAAGCATGGAGCCTGGAGGCCCCACGACCCACTGTGGGTACAGCTCTTCTGGGGGCCAGACAAACCTGGTACCTGCTCCAGGGGCCAGGCAGGAGGCGCGCTCTCCACCCTGGGGGAGGGTCTGGCTTTTCCTTCTACTCAGGCCTCCAGGGGACAGACCAGGCCCCCCACCAGCCTCCCCCACCTCACAGATCACCTCTCAGACTTCCATGCTAACGTCCTCCAGAAACATGCTCATGGGGACCCAGAACATCGGACCCCGTGTCTGGGCCCCTGGGGGACACTGGCCCTGCCACGTGGGCGTGGTCACAAGGTGGGAGGCTGAGGTGCCCCGCCGTGCCCGGACACACACATGCGCACCCCCCAACTCCCGGCGTGCACCAACAGGATGGGCATCTCAGTGCTGCCGCCACACTGTATGGACTCCCAGGCCCCAGGCCACACACACCAAGCACCCTGCCAGGGCCACCTAGACCCACGTACTGCCACAGAAGGCCGCCTGTCCTCCCTCCCCAGATGCCCATGGCCCCTCCCTCCGCAACGAGCGAGCGTCCCGTGCTCCAGACTACACAACACAGGTCTCTGAGTCCCTGCGGAGTGAGCCCCACTCTCTCAGAGAGAGCCACTGTTCTGAGGCCTCCTGAGCAGGTAAAATCACAGAAATGGTTTCTAGCCTGGGGGACAGGCTCTGAAGGCCCACGTGTGAGCCCCGGAGCGAGAACAGGCCCGGCCGGTGCTGTATGTGATCAGAAGGGCCGGCAGATACCAACCAGGAACCGTGGGAACAGCCCTGCCCGCGGGACAACTGGCTGGGCCAGAGCGATCTTTCTAACGAGCACTTGTAATCATGACAAACAGAACAGAGGGGACAGACGGCAGGCCACACACGCCGCACAGCCAAGCCCGGTGAACCTCCCGTGGCAGACCAGGCCAGGCCAGGCACTGGGCTCCACAAGGGCCTCCCTCTAGGCCCTGCCGCAGCTCCTTTGCAGCTTCTGGAAGGGCCTCCGGGCGACCCAGGCCCCTTCTCCAGACACCTCCAATCACATCTTTCACCCAAAGTATGCATCCGTCAACCACGAATCATCCAATGCAGCACATTTTCTGTAAACCTGTTATATCTTTTTTTTTCTTTTTTTTTTAAACAAACAAAAACCCGAGACTGTTTGAACCCTTGAAATATCAGTGACTGGGCTGTCTCCTGCCCTGGACTCAGCCCAGTGGCATCCTGGCCCCAGGGCAAGAGCTCCAGCATCTGGAAGAGTGGGGGAGCTGGGAAGCCATTTGCCCACGGCCCAGCACAGCATGAGCCAGCAGGCAACAGGCCTGGGCCCTGTGGCATGGAGGGACAGCCACCCCATGGGCCCTCTCCTGGCTCAGGCCGGCAAAAGGCTTTGTGTACCGGGACCCAGAGGCAGCCGCCTCTGCCCAGCCACTGCCCTGAGAATGATGGGGGCTTCATGGAGCAGCCCCGAGACTGTGCACCCAAGGGGCTCTTGGTCACAGGATTCAATAGTTCCTGCCACAGGGGTATCGCCGGAACGTGGCCGGCTGGCCCTCTCCAGCACACCAGGGCTGGGGCTGGCCTTCACTTGTGATGCTGACCCCATGTGAGCCTAGGCCCGTTCTGGGGCTCAACCTAGCTCAGGCACACTCCGCCCCAGTTCCGCCCCCACTGAGCCAGCAGGGTGGGGCACTGGCCCCGAGTCCCAGGCACAGCTCTGCCTGGACCACAGGGCCTCTGGGTAGGCATGGTCTCCTCATCTGTAGACAGGGGCAGCGGCCGTGCCCAGACCGTGCTGGACACTCCGGGTGCAGCAGGGCTGCAAGAGCAGTGCCTGCCCCCAAGAGGCCAGGGCGGGACTTGGAGCAGACCCCCACGGAGCAGGGCAGTGGTGGGCTGGCGTCGGACTTGGGGGGGACGCTCGGCGGGCTGCTAGGGGATCCACGCTAGGAGCCTACAGAACTGGGGCGTGCCCACGAGGAAGCAGGCTCTGACAAGGCTGCAGCAACAGGCTGGGGTGAAGTACAGAACTGGCCCGTACCCCTGAACTGCCGTCCGCCCACATACTCATCTGTGAGCCCAGAGACCGGGCGGCAGATGTGCCCGGGAGCACCCCAGCACCCGCACACAGAGGGGCCCTAAAAACGGGGCATGGCCAAGTGCTGAGGCCCACAACCCTTGAGGCCGGAGGCAACAGTCCCACAGTGAAGCCTCCAACGGCCCCCGGAGCAGCCGGGCCCCTGGACCCTCCCCAGAACACAAGGGGGATCTGCCTGCTGTCATAAAATCAGTGATTACGTTTTCCTATAGCAATTTTATGGGGCTATTTTTAGCTCCCCTAAACGTCATTACTATGCAGTACCAAGACGCTCTCCAACCGCACTTCAGTAAGCCAACTGTGCGGAGACAGCAGGAGTTAGAACTGGCAGACCCGGGTTCTCTCACTGAGGTCTGAGGCTGCGAGGGCTGACGTGCACCGGCCTTTCCCGGCTCCCAGATCCTGTGGGCAAAGGCATGGCCGCACCCCTCCAGCCAGGTGGGTGCCCCCTCTGCTCCGGGGGCTGCAGAGCGGCCTCGCCCCCAGGGTCACACAGAACCCACCCTCACTGCCATGCTCCGGCACGCTCCTGGTGGCCCGGCCCACCTGACCTTCCCCCGGACCAGGCCACGGCCCCACTTTCCCACCCTGCTTGGCTGAGGCTGCCCGTCTCCCAGAACCTCTGGGACTTGGGGGTCCCCAGAAGACCTTGCGGGCTCACGGATCAGGCAACAGCCACTGCTCACCCGGCAGGCTGTCCTCCCCAACCCGGAAGACCTCCAGCGCACACCTGCCCCGGGCCCTCGGCATGGCTGCCCCCACCCTGCTATCTGTGCGGCTCACTCTCCTTCACCTGCAAGTTCTTAACGCAAACTTCACCCTCACACACGCCAAGTACAGGCCCAGCCCACACGCACCTACCTTCTGTGTAGTGACCTACCCCCTGCGGCCCCGGGGACAGAGATCACATATACAGGCATCTTCTTCCAGGTGGTCGAGGGGCCTCTCCCCAGGAGGGGTAACCCCCCCCGAGCTAGGAAGGAGGCAGCCCGGTGTGTCCACCACCCACCAGCAACCGGTACACCCCCCCAGCACCCCAGAGTCGACCGACTGTCCCTGTATGTTTGGGACTGAGAAGGCTTCCTGGATGTGGGAAAGGCACAGAGAAACAGGACATCCTGTGAACCGTAACGGCAGCACCGCCCTACCACAGACCATCTGCACCTGAGTCACAGAGAGCTGGAGGACAGGACGGACAGGACAGTGGGGTGGGGGAGCCAGGGTCCCTCCACCAGGCCGAACTGCCCAGCCCAGGGCCGCCATATCAAGGTGCGGCAAGGCCTGGGCCCCCCGACACCCGCAGCTAAGGAGGTTGGGAGTCGCGGACAGACAGCCAGCCAACCCGGACAGTGCCCGCAGGCAGCCCCCACCCAGCTGCCCCGGCCCGGCCATGACAACCACGTCCAGCCACCCCCTCCGGCTACCAGGCATCCTCCCTGACCTGTCCCCTCCTTAGCTCACACCCACACTGGATGGGTGCTGTTCCCCATCACCTGCCCACCCCCACAGCCCACCCGCTGTCCCTCCACGTAAGGCAGCCTGCTGGAGAGGGCCCTCAATCCCCAGGATGGTGACAGGGCCCCTGAGGGAAACACGGCCCTCAAGGACCAGCCCCCGAAGGGCTCACTGACACCCCAGCTGTTGCAGAACCCTCTGGAACCTGCCTTGCTCGTGCCCCTCGGTCCCTCTAGGTCAGTCTCTTTCCGGCTCAGAGGACTCCTCAGCACCCCTGCCCCGGGTGCCCACCCACCGTGCGCTCCACCGCACTGGAACGCTGGCCAAGCAGGAGGGCTGGAGGGCAGACGGTCAAAGGCCTGGGAGTGGGGAAGCCGGGCAGGGAGCAGCGCCACCACAGCCTCTGCCGCACCCAGCGCTCAGCACACTAGTGGGGACCCACCCCCCAAGCTCTGTGAAGACACTCACTCCTTCCCACGGCCATCCAGCCCCTGCCACGTGCGGAGGGGCTGCTGGGACAGAGGAGGCCCCCTGGAAATGGAAGAGACCCGCCCACCCTATGGCCTGGGACAAGCCAGACAAATGATGGCAACAGGTGCTCTGGACAAAAGCACGAAGGAGGATGAGGACGGTGGGCAGAGCTGGAGGTGAAGAGGCAGCGAGTGAGAAGCGGGCAGGCCCTGCTCGGGGGCCCCCCACCCAGGCCTGCACACCGCGGACACACCCTCCTCCCACGACCGTGCACGCACACCCCACTGCGACCCCACACTGTGACCCCGTGCTGACCGGCCAGGCTGCACTCTCATCCGCACTCAACTAGGACCCTCCTGCCCACGGCCACTGTCCTGGCAGTTGGGTGTGGAGGTCAGCCTCTGCCCAAGCCCCCTCCACCCCACCAAGCCCCTCCACGTGCGGACGGCACCATGTGACCACCCCTGACTGCCAGAGCTGGCCTCGGGCTCACCGCCCTGCGAGCCCCCCTCAGACTCTGCGACCTGCTCAGCTGCCGCTCAGCTGCACACTCAGAGAGGCTGCCCAGGGAGGTCAGAAGCCAGGGCCGCTGTTGCTGAAACATCCGGGCCTGTTTCGTCCTGGGGTGGGGGGCACAGAGCTCAGAGAAGAACACTGGAGAGGGGACGGGGACTGGGGGGGGGGCTGGCAGGACCATGTGGCAGGAACTTTCAGCTCATCACCCCCACTTCCCAGATGAGGAAATCGAGGCCCAGAGTGGGCGGAGGGCTAGCTGGGGCCACGCCGTGAGGAAGAGAAGGGACTTTAGGCCAGGTGTTAGGACTGGGCTCGCCCCCTTCCCGGTCCTCCTCAGCTGTCTGGGAGCAGGGGAGGCTCGGAGGAAGCATCCCAGACTCGCTCCTGGAAGACGGGACCAGCACAGCAGGTGCACAGGCCCCAAGACAGGAGTGCCCGGGGCCCCGGGTGAGGGGGTGGGCAGGCCAGGCCTCATGGAGAATGTGGGTTCATTCCATAGGCGACAGGCAGGGGCCCCGGCTTTACGCGGGAGACAGGTTTGCATGAGTTCCTGACAAATCCACTGTGGGCTCCTGGTACCGAGCGTGGGCCCGGCAGCACGCGGGACAGTGTGGGCTGAGGACCAGCCAGCGGCCTGCCAGCCTCTGAGGACCGGCACGTGGGGCTGGGGCGAGCGGTTAGGAGTTGGCCGCAACGGGTAAGCTCAGAGAGCTGACGGGGGTCATGGGCAATCCCGAAAGTCCCGTGGGGGCTCTAAGTCTGACTGGGCTGTGGCCTCCCGCTCATCCCTGGCAGAGGGGTACGCGTGGCGGCCCTCCAGCAGAGCCACTCACGTGCCCGGCGTGGACGGGGGCACGGCCCTCCTCACCTGCTGCTCACTCCCCGCTCTCAGCAGAGAACCCTCCCTTGGCTGGGCCCCAAAGGCGCCTGCAGTGGCCTCGGCGTGTACGTGGCTCCCGGCCTGCCACCTGTGGGGCGTCCAGGGAGAGGCGCCCACCCAAACAGCTGCTCCCAGGCGGAAGCAGAGCAGGAGGCACGCAGATGCCTCGCTAGGCAGAGCATGAGCTGGGCAGACAGGTGTGTGTGTGTGTGGTGGGGGGACATGGACGTGCTCCACCAGGCCAGCCTGGTCCCCCCGACCCCACCCGTGTGCACACACACTGACTGCCACTGGAGAGACAGGCAGGGGTGGTCTACATGCTGGGCTGGGTACCAGGTTCCGGAATCAGCTCTCCCCCACACGCAGCTTCAAACAGAAGCCTGGTACACACAGTCCTGGGGAGCTGAATAAGGCTGGTAACTCGTTGGCGAGTTTTCTTTCTTTAGCTCCTCGGGCAAATCAGGGCACCAGAACAGTCTCCACATGGAACTGGAACCAGACACTACATTTGTCCAAAGTCCCCAAAGCACTCAATTCCATGTGGGTTTCAGATTCTGGCTCCCAAAGGAGAAAGCGCCTCGGTGCCTTTGGGGCCCCAGCCTGGCCACCTCACCGACCCTCTCCAGGCATCCCAAGTGGATGTCCCGCCCAGCCCTGCCGGGCGCCTTGCTAGCACCTGCCAGGCCTATGCAGCCTCCTCCCGAGCCCCCAATTTCTTTGCAGGCACTCACTCACCGCTCTGGTTACCTATCTGCGTCCTGTCTGGAGCCGACCCAGTAGCTGGCAGAGTCTGGCACACAGTAGGTGCTCAATAAAGGCTCAGAGAATCAGGATGGGAAGAATGGATCCAAACACCCCCTGCTGGCCAGCGGTCCCCTCCAGAGGCCTACAGCCTGGCGTGGCCCGCAGCAACCACAGCCTGGGCCCCAGTGAACAAGACACAGTAAGACACCATCCGGACCAAGGGTCCAGGTGATGGGGGCTGCCGCGGGCTGAGTGAAGAAAGCCTCGGCTCGGGCTGATCTAACCCAGTGTTGGAGAGCTCTGACTGGGACATGGTCTGGCTGCCCAGACTTCCGGGAGGCCTCATGGAGGCTGCACTGAGGGGCTCTTGGCAGAGCGCATGGGTGGGTGACCAGAGCCTGGGTGGCGCGGCTGTGACCGGGCCGACCAACTCCTCTTCCACCCTCAGCGATTAGCAAACGCCTGGGGCCTCGGCCGCCTCTCCAGTTTCCCTAATGGGGCTGACCACGGCCCCCACCTCTGGAAGCAGAGCACGGGAACCACAGGGGTCAAGGCCAGGATGACCGTGGCTCCCAGCAGGCGCACTGCCAGGTCACTGTGCAGTTGCTGGCACTCAGGCTGCCCCAAGAACATGACCCAGCCAAGCCCACAGTGAGGTGATGTCCAGCCTCCAGGGTCCTTCCTCTGGACAGCAGCCACTGCCCACCCGAATAGAACACAGGGGGACACGGCCTAAGGCCTCACCACCTGCCAGCTCACAGGCAGTCCTGCTCGGCAGCAAGTGGCCCAGGCCGGCCTGCTCTAGGGTGGGGGGAAGGGGTGAGGGGCGCCCTGCTGATCCTGTTTCCAGCAAGCTGGGTCCCTGGATCCTTTACTCAGTACCTGCCCCCCACACACACACCCTGAGCTGACTCGGGTCTCTAACTGGCCACCAGCAAATGCGGATGGAACGCTGGGGCCGCACAGGTGGAGAGGAGCTGCTGATTCCTGAGCGGTTTGGACTGCTCCAGAACACAAGAGAAGATGCCGCAGACACAAGACAGTCTCAGGCCAACGTATGTAAGAACACGGTGCTAAAACCCAGCTACAAGCTCACGGCAGCCTGCCCCCGTTGCCTGGCATTCAGGGACAGCCTGACCTCACTGGCTCCAGAGAACAATGACAACCACCAAAGAGGGCGCGCCAGGCCCACTGCTCACTTCTGCTCTCGTCCAGACACTTCCCAGGCAAGAAACCGCGGCCACATGGAGGGTGGCACACAGCCGTGCTGAGTCGGGGGGAGCAGAGGCCCCCCGGAAAGGATGCCACGGGGGCGCCGAGAGGCCACAGGACAGGGAGGGAGATGAGCAGCGACGGCGCTCTGTTTGCAGCGGACCCCACCGCGGCCAACGGGGCACCTGAGACACTTCACTGGGCAGCCACCGAACGGACAAGGGAACCTGCTGGTGCCCAGGTAGGAGCGCGGCGGCAGCCAATCAGAAAACAGAGTGACCAAGGCATGTCAGACAACCGCGCAGCCCCTCCGCCTGGTGCCACAGCCGAGGACAGCTGCCTCTCCAGGTATCAAGTGAGCAGCACCGCACGGCAGATGCCCTGCCCCAGCCCCAGGTCTCGGAGCCGCTCCCTGGAAACAAGCATGCGTGCAAGGAGATGCTGGTGGGGAGACGTCCACGAGGGAACGACACCGCCTGAGTCCTCGTGGGAGGGACAAGGAACAGAGAATAAGCTGGAATGGGTCAGGGGTGGCCCAGACACAGGGCTGAAGGCTCCGTGCCAGGAAAGGGGGAGTTTACAACCAGACAGTTGAGTCACCTGACACTTGGGGAAAGGATCTTCCAGGCAGGGGACAGAGCAGTTAGCCAGGGCCAGAAGTGTGCCCCTGTGTATGTCTGAGGATTCTCTGGCAGGGGGGTAGTGGGGGGGGGGGTCTCGATGTGGCGGGAGCTACAGGACTGAGGGACTGTGGTGGGGCATGAAGGCGGCCACGGCAGAGACAGGCCCAAAGAGCTAAGGGGATGGTGGGGACAGGACGAGTCTTGTGAACTCCTGAGTGTTTGCTATCTGCTCTGGTGTGTGTGGGGACGACAGGGTGACTGTCCCGCAGCAGGCCCAGAACAATGCACAGAGAACATGAGGCCCTACGCTCAAGCTCCAGGAATGCGGTTTCACCGTGTGTGACCAAGGGGTCACATGGAGGCTGTCCTCTGCTCTGTCCAGGTCACAGAGCTGCTGCCCCAGATGGGGTCTGGAGCACAGACACACAGTTACATGTGTATGCCAGCAAGGACACAGCACACACACGTGAACCCACCTGCACACACACCTGCACCTGCGGTGGACCTGAGACTCTGGCTAGAAACTCCGAGCGGGGCAGGGGGACGGAGGGCTGTGGTCTGTCGCAGGGGTGCCCCCATGACCCCCGCTGCCCATGCTGGGTAAAGCCAACCCTCTGGTAGATGAGGCCCACGGCACCCACAGTGAGGTGCGGGCAGCCTGAATGGGCTCAGCAGAGTGCACGCGGGGAGACGCGGGGCCCCCACCTTTGCCACCATCAGTCCCATGCCATGCTCACAGATGCTGGGGCTCAGTGTGGGCAGGACAGAGAAACTGAGGCCCACAAGCTACAAATGCTGTGTATACAAGCCCCAGCCAGAGAGAAGCAGGGCAGTGGGCTGGGGTGACGGAGGCCAGGAAACAGGCCCTGCCCACTAGGCAGGGGCTTCAGACCCTCAGGTGTACCTAGGGCCAGGTAGGGACAACAAGCTGGCCAGGAGGCCCAGGGCTAACTCCACTGTGCTGTGCCATAGTGTGTGAGCCTCTACGCCACGGCTCCACCGCCCATGACAGGTGGGCAGTGATGGAGCAGCCTGTGCGTAGCCGCAGGCCCTGCAGACCATCCGCGATGCCAGCCAGGCTCAGAGGGGCAGCCCTTCCCCAGAGGTCAGGCAGCTGGCCCAGGGCCGCCCAGGAAAGGCCGTCCATTTAGACGCTAGGGAGACCTCTGGCCGCTCTACTCAAGCTCAGACATTTCCCGAAGATGCGACCCAAGTCTGGGTGAAGACTCACCAGATCCCTGTTGTCTGGCACCATGGTGGGCAGATTCCAGATGAGAACTTTGCCCCCACTTCAGTCTCCTTATCTACCAAGTGGGTGCTTGAGGACGGTGCCCTCAGCGGCTGTCAATGTCCCCACTGCTCCCACCACATGCCTTCTCACAGCAGACACCGACCCACACAACTGGAGAGCCCAGGCCAGGCTCCCACCCCACCCCCAGCTGTCTGCCCAGGCCAGGGAGCCCACATCCACACGGGCGGGGGAGGCTATGCAATGGCGTCGTGCTTACCAACCGGAACGCGGGGTCCCCCTTGGAGGGAGCAGCCCCTCCCCCATGGCAGCCCTCAGGAGGAACACGGGAGCAGACGAGTGCCGGCCTAGGCAGGCTCCAGGTTCGGTGCCCCACCTCCGTTCCATGACTGCAGGCAAAGTGCTCCTGCTCTCCGGGCCTCAGGATCCCCAAGTGGAGAGCAGGGGGCAGCCTGGAGGTGCTCTGGCCAGTGGGCGTGGTCGCTCCCAGCTGCCAGCTCCTCTCAGCACCAACCCTCCTCTGTCCCTCTCCTTGGAGGGCTGGGCCGGGCACACATGCAGCCCCCCAGATCAAGGCCCCCACAGGCGGGACCCATGGTGTAGGCTTCAGCACATGCACAGTAGGGCCACATCCTGGACCCCCACACTCCTGGCCCTTAGCAAGCAGACCTAGCATGATCGTGTGCCCCTTGCCCAGGGGGACACCGAACACCGGCTTCAGAACCACTACCACTGAGCCCTCTGCACAGGCCCGAGGGAGTTCTGCCCCCCTGCAGGGCCACCACCCATCAGAACGCAAAGAGCCTCCAGTGCCTGCCTTGAGACGACAGCCCCAGCCCCAGCGTCCTAAGCCCGGGGAGAACTGAGTCACTTCAGCAGAGATGCACAGGGTGCCCCCGACGTCACCCGAAGCTGGGCGCTGGGCAGGCAGGCCAAGAGCACGAGCCCACACGGCCATTCACCTGCTGATGTGGCCACAGGGAGGCCCGGCCTGGTGTCTCAAGCACAGCCGTGTGCAGCCGGTCGTGTCTGGCTTTAGTGTCCATTTTATGGATTATCCAAGTTAACACGTAGCGATCGGCATGAGAAACAGAATTAGACACGAAGTCACCGGTTACCCCAGCTAAAACTTGGGGTGTTTTCCTTTTTGTTTTTACTCCTGGTTACATGTCTCCTAGACCCATGTAGAGACATGGTGGGTAACCCTTTCTTTCTAGCAAAAAAAGGCGAGATATGCCAGTAGGGCTCGTGTGGTTCTACCCACAACATACTGTGAAAAGGCCAGAAGCTGGCCAGGGTAGTTCCCGCAGGCGGTCACGGCTGGAACTGAAAACCGTTTCGGACTATACGTGTTCACTGATGTTGATCTTCGAACCAGCTGAAGGTGTCTCGCTGCTCTGAGACAAATCAGCGAAGAACCACACAGATGCCAAACCAGAAGGGTGGTTTCCAGTGGGTACGTGCGGCACACGTGCTCGCAAGTAGGCAGCACACAGAGCGCGCGCCAAGGGGAAGCGCTGGTGCCCAGGCATGCGGACAGCCCTGATGGAAAAGCCAGGGGGCACAGAGTAGGTCTGCCTGCAAAGTGGATCTCCCGGGAGACTCAGGGGCTCGCACTGTGGCCTAACGGTTCCCTTTGCCATTAGGGAGGGTGGGTCGGGAGGACCTCAGTTCTGCCCTGGCCTGTCCCCCAAGGGCCTTCTCATCACCTCTGCAGGCAGAGATGTCACAGGAACCAGGACAGCAAGAAACATCCACCTGTCCCTAACATTCCTGGTCAGAGAGAAAGACAGCCCCTGTCCCCACCAAACCACAAGACCCCTGCCCGCTGCCACCTGCTCCCACCCTGTTGAACAGAATCAGAATGCTGACGGAGGACCAGGGCCGACGTGGGCAACCCCTGCCCAGCCCATAGCCTCCGCACGCCCTCAGCTCAGATGGCGAGCTCCCGCCGTCCAGCTCCACGCCCAGGCCGTGGACACACTGTGAGGCCGGCCAGACCGGAGCCCTCTCCTCAGCTGACACCACCATGTCACATGTGTGTGGCCCCAGCATTTCACACAAGTGGCCTGTGATCCTCTTAGACACCAGAGGTAAGGACTCCTCCTCTCTTCCCGGCAAACACAGGTGCGCGGGGAGGTGCTGGAAGGGTGGGGTCAGGGACCTGCCTGGGGCGTGGGGGGCGGGGGAGGTTGCATCCTCCGGATGAAGGAGAACTCTTGGACTCCCGCACTCAAACCTCCCGAGCAAGTCTACACCTGACATTTGGGTGTTTACGCCCCAGGGGGGACAGCGGTGCACATCCCTGTGCCACGCAGCCCTGGCAGAGCTCTGACACTGGGTGGGGGGCTTGATGTTCGTGGCACTGGGCCTCGGGGTCCCCATCTGTACCGTGCAGTTGGAGGACACGCAGACCCAGAATGTGCCTGGTCAGGTACACGTTCACGGTGTGCTGCCACTCGGTGTCCTGATGAACCACCAGAGCTCTGGGGAAACTGTTACGCTTCAGCAAGAAGTGAGCCCCAACGAGAGAACCAGACTGGAAGCGACCACTTGTGCAGAAGCCCCGTACTTTCCAAGGCAGGCGGGTCCTCCCTGGCCCAGCGGGGCAGGAAAAGGCACCCTGGTGCCGTGGCTGGGGAACTCGGAGCAGCCGGCAGACTCTGTCTACGGCGGGACCTGCAGAAGCCCCCGTGCCCACGGCTGCACGGAGGGTCCCCGATGCCGGAGGGGTGCGGTCAAGGCTGCCGCGGGCTCACTTCAGCGGGGGTGCAGACGCACTTCCGGCACAACCTTCCTCAACAGCCGTTCTCCCCCACAAACACGTATGGGGCGCGGGGACCGTCACAGAGCACACACTAGCAGGCGTGGTGCCTGCTCTCGTCCCGCTTACAAGTTCGGGTGGGGAGAGGGTCAAAGAAGAGTCACTCCCTAGATGGCTTCAGAGAGGAGTCACGGACAGGAAGGAAAGGGGAAGGTGGGCAGGTCACTGGGGAGGGCGTGAGCCGTGTCTGTACGGAGACTCGAGGGTCCAAACGACCTGGGACCAAAGGGCTCGAGGCAGCAGAACCTCGGGGGCGAACGTGCCTGCGTGGGAGGCCGACATGCAGGGCCCTGGAGACCACAGCAGGCCTGTCTCTTGCCCACCTGGCAGGGCAGCCTCGCACCTGGAAGGCGGCAGGAGGGACCAGTCCGCGAAGCCGCGGCGCTGAACTTGGCCATCCCTTCCCATTCAGAGCTGTGGCACGTGCCGCCCCGCCACAGTGTCTTCGCTGGGGACCCCTTGAGCCGGGAGCCATCCAGGGCCCCCCAGCTGCACACAGAGGACCGGGTGGGGCAGGGGGCTCTGTGGTTGACCTAAGTGCCCCACCTCCAGCATGATCCACCTGCTAGACAGAAAGCAGCGCACCTGTCCAGCGGCATGGCCCCGGCGGCCGGCCCTGATACCGGACAGACCTGGCCCACCTCGGGGGAGGGCGCACTGCAGGCACCTCTCCCCAAAGCGCCGCCTGCGACTGGGGATCCCAGGCCACTGGCTCCCGAGCCCCAGAGAAACGAAGGGGGGCTGGTAACGGGGCAGCCTCTGGGGAAGCCGGCGGCCCCTAGTAGGTGCCGCGAGGGGCCCGGGGCGCGTGCGGGGTGGGGGCTGGCCGGCCGGGCGCGGGCTGCGGGTGCGACTCCTCCGCAGCGCTAGGGCACCGCCCGGCCGCCCTGACAGTCAGCCCTCGCCCTTCGCAACTCACCTGGGCTCGCTCAAGGGCCGTGCGTGCTGAGCGAGTGCTGCCCGGACAGCTCCGCCGGACAAGCGTTTTTGGGTTTTGGGGTTTTTTTTTGTTTTTTGTTTTTTGCCGACCTACGGACCAGCGGGGGAGCGGCAGTCAGGGGAGGGTCTCAGAAAGCCCCGGCCTGCCTCCGTCCGAGCAGAAGCCGCGAGCAGGACAGCACCGCCGGACCCTCCACGTGCCCCTCCGCGACCGCCCCTCCGCGACCGCCCCTCCGCGACCGCCCCCGCCCTCTCCGGACCCCTCCGGACCCGCAGGCCGCCCCCCCGCGCGTCCCGAGCCCCGCCGGGCGGCATTCGGAGCAGGAAAACAGCCGAAGGACAGGCGCGCGGGCGACCGGCGGCGTCCGGCGGACAGGGCCACCGCGACCCTCTTCTCGCCGGCCGCTCCAGGCGCCCTCGCCGGCGCCCCCCCGCAGCCGGCCCGGCCCCCCAGCAGCGACCGGCGCCCGCGCGGGGCCCACGCGGCCCGGCAGCCCTACGGGGTGGGTGTGCCGCCGCCCCGGGCGCGCCCCGCCCGCCGCCCCACCTACCTCCAAGGCCTCGAGCGTGCTGAAGCTGGCGATGGCGAAGCCGTCGATGACCTCCTCCTCCTGCGAGCTGGACTCGCGGCGGCGGCGGCGCGGGGGGCGCACGGCGGCGGCGCGGGCCGGGGGCGCGCGGGGCAGGCCCGCGTTCTCCTTGCCAGGCCCGGGCTCGGTCTCGTCGCCCGACGACGCGCTCGGGTCGCGGGCGTCGCGGGCCGCCTCCCGGCGCCGGCCGCGGTCCCGCTGCGCGCGCGAGCGCCGGCTCTGGCGGACCTTGGCCTCCATGGTGCGCGGTGACCTTGCGGCCGCGCCGTCGGGCTCCCGCGCTGCCGCTGCCGCTGCCGCTGCGCTACGCGGCGCCGCCGGGCTCGGTGCGGGCCGCGCGGGCTCGGGCCCTGGGCGGCGGCGGGCGGCGGGCCGGGCCGGGCATGCCGCGCGGGGTCCCTCAGCCCCGGGCCCGGCGCGGCCTGGGAGCCCCGGCGCGGGCGGCCGCGCGCATCGGCGGGGCGGCCGGCGCTTAGCGGCCCCGGGCCGCGGCCCCGGGGGCGCGCCTCATGCGCGGCGGGCGGCGGCGGCGGCGGGCGGAGCGCGGGCGGGGCGGGTCCCGGGCTGCGGCGCCGCGGCTCGTGAGGCTGAGGCTCGGGCTGACGCGGACGCTGAGGCTGAGGCTGAGGCGGCGGCAGCGGCGCCCGGAGCGGATAACAACTGACGTACTTCCGCCCGGCAGCCAGCGCCAGAGGAAGTGGGCGCTCCAGCCGGGTCCGGCGCCGGCCCCGCCCAGGCCCCGCCCCGGCCGCACCCCGGCCCCGCCCCGGCCGGCCCCGCCCCGCCTCCGGCTGGGGAGACCCCGCCCCGGGCCCCGCCCCGCGCGCGCCGTCCTCCGCCGAGCTCCGCCCCGATTCCTGCAGGCTCCGCCCCCCAAGGAGGGACTGGAAGGCCGCGCCTCCCCCCCGCCCCCGCCCCCGGCTCTGCGGGCACCTGGGCGGGGCGCCCCCTCACGTGGGAGGCACCCTCCAGGGGTGTCTGCCCTTCTCCAACCTGGGCCTCACCACGGAAAAATGGTGGGGGACTGCTCCAGCCAAACCCGACACGTGGGCCGAGGGGCAAGCTCACCGTCCCGCCCGAGCTGGAGGCTGGGGTGGGGGTGGGCACTTACTGGGGGAGTTCTCCCAGGCGCCGCAAGTCCTGCTCACGTGGGATGTGTGCAGAAGGGGGACGGACTGCCCCTTGCCCCTTGCCGGAGAGGGAGCGAGTGAAGGCAAGTTTCCAGGCCTCCCACTACCCAAAACCAGCAGGGCACCCACTGTCTCCGTGTGGCCCCCTGCCCCTCTCAGGCAGGCGGTTGGCTGCAGGCTCTCACCTCGGGGAGCTCCCCGCTGCAGTTCCAGGCACAGCGCTCCCTCGTCCCTCTCCCAGATCAGGCTGCTCAGATTTTAGGGTAGGGCAGCCCTCCTGAGACCAGAGCTCCAGACCCCAGAATGCACCCTCACTGAGGCCCCAGGGCTGCCTGGTTCACATTGAGACAGCAGGTTCTGCTGTAGGGGTTACTCCCCACCAAGTGTTACTGGGGAGCAGGAACTGATGGGAAGGGGCGGCTGGAGAGTTGAAAGCTCGATATAAGGGTGAACTTCCTCTTTTGTCAACAGGGGACCGCCTGGGGAAAGGAGGAACACTCAGGTGGGGAGAAGCTGTTTTCTTCCCCCAACTCATACTTAGCAAGTGCACTAGGTCCAGGCACTGTTTGTGAGGCTGTAGTGAGGACACAGCCCTTTTGGAAGTGGGGGAGAATGTGACCGTGACCGTGGAGCCAGATAACATAGTATCTAATGATAACACGAAGCTAACGGAAGGGAGGGGTCCCAGAATGCCTCTGAGTGCAGATCTGAGCTGAGAGCTGCAGGATGAGAAGGAGCTGGTAGTGCACAGGACCGGGGAACCATGTTTCCCTGCAGAGAGCACAGCCCATGCAAAGGCACTGAGGCAGGGTAACATTTGCTGGACTATGTGGAAACTGAAGGGAACACAACAGATGAGCTCTGGAAGGTGCCCCCTTGCTCACTGAGGAAGTGCTGCCCGGGGCAATGCTGGGAGAATGGTCCACGGTACCCCCCATACAGGGACTTGGGCTTTCAGTTTGTATCACTCTGCCCCTTGGAGGGCCTAGGGCCCCAGTGTGGGGGGGGGGGCAGGGAGGCGGGTAGTCTGGGTGCCCGTTGCCAGGGCTGCCACTGATGATCATTGGAAAGGCAACTCGACAAGCTTTCAGACACAGGGTTGGGGCTCTCAGGCCCCAAAACTGTGAGCCTTCAGTCCATCCCGGCCCCATGAGGCCCTCTCTGTTCCGGCCCTCCCTAACCCTCTCCTAGCCTTCCCGGGGCGGGGCCAGGGTTCCCCTCCGCCTCTTCCCATTCCAGGTTTTGTTAGGAAAACTCTGACTCCGTCAGCATCATCCCTTTTGAGTTGTAAGAACCTCGTTAGGAAGACAGAAACGGATCCAGACTGGTCCCTCTGTATTCCCACTATCCTCATTCCCACCCGAGGACAGAAGGCCGGAAAATGGGGGCATTGGAGGGTGCCCCAGGATAATATTTCAAGATTTCACATGGGTACAGGCCCTTGGGTCCAAGGCCTGTTCTGAGGGCAACTTCCAGGCCCCATACCTGCTCTGTAGGGTGCAGAGACCCGCCTACACCCAGCCTGGGGCTTCCTATGGGCCCTTTCCTGTCGCCCCTCCCCCCACCTCCTAGAACAATGCGTGCTGGGCAGGGCTGTCACAGAGCCAGACTGTCCGTCCTCAGCTTCCTCCCACAAGATCAGGGCAATGGATCCCGCTTCTTTGCCTTGGGTTCCCTGCTCCAAAACAGGGCTGGAGGTGCTGCCTCTGCTCCCCGCAGTGGGTGGTCTGAAGATTCAGCGAGTTCCCCAGCTCTGAAACCGTCAGTCACGTGGGACTGGGAGTTTCCTCGGCGTGCATCTCTGGGCCTGCCCCGGAGTTTCCCACTCATCTGGGTCCTGAAAATTTGCATGTCCAGCGAAGGGGCTGCAGGTCTGGGGACTGCACTTTGGGGACCACGGTGTCCGGAACTACGACAGCACATGGCACACAGTAGGGCTTACAGATGCGTGCCCCCTCTGTAGCCACCCGTGTCCCTGAGCATGGGATCCCGCCCCTCCCCCGCGTGCCCCCCCCCCACTCAGGGCCTGCCTCTTGTGGACAGTGAAATCCTCCCTCTTCTTGTTGCCCTAGTTCTGGGCGCCTCACTAGCTCTCTCCCAGGCCCCTGGGGTTTGGTTCTGCGCCTGCGGCCAGCCCAGGTCTCTCCTGCCCCTTCATCCTGTCGCTGAGGACCCTCCTTCCCACCAGGTGGGACCATCAGGTACAATAAGGGCAGAGGGTCCCTGCCTTCAGACGGGAAGCCCACCGGAGAGAAAACCTCTCCACCCCCAGCCTGCCCTGGGCCCTCGCTGTGGCTGGAAGCCCAGCCCTCACCTGGTCGCCTTGCCCAGCACAGGGCCTTCCCCTGCTTGGCCGATAATTAGTCGCTTCCAGGATGGCCGGTCAGCCCCATCAATCTTCACCGCTCGGTTTTCCTTTAGAGAGTCACTGTTCTTCTCTAAGACTCTGAGCAAAGTTAATTGACGTGAAATTCTATTCAAAATTCAATTTGCTCTCACAGATCCAATTCAGGCCCTATAAATCAGCGGGGCCGGCTGCTCCTTTGGGGTTCAGACTTGCTTTTTGCTTGCGAAAGCCAGGAGAAGAGTGCCGGCCAGCAGGCCAGCCCCGGTGGCGCATCTAGGAGCCAGAGGCCAGCTCCTCCGTGCGCTGGGCCGTTCATCCCACCTCCTTCTGGTAAGAGCGCTTCAGGGTCCTCTGGATATTTAGACTACTTCCGTGGACACCCCCTACCCCCAGCCAAGGAATGGGCAGGGATGTCAGCTCCCGCTGGGCTAATGCTGCCTAAGCACAGTCCGCAGGACCTCCGTGACTTACAACGCCAACTTTGTTTTTCTGACTCCCAGGGCTGTAGGTTGACCTGAGGGGCTCTGCTCCAGACTGTGGGTCAGGTTCAGGTCTCTTTCTGGGACCCAGGTGGCAAGAGGTGAGCTCCCTGGGGTATTCTCCGTGCAAGACTCAGAGGGCCAAGCCGAACACACGGGCACACTCAAAGTCTGTGCTGTAAGCCTTTGCATCTTGTCTGTTTACAGGCAGCGCAAGGCAAGTCGGGTGGCCAAGACCATCGTAGGTAGGGTAGGAAGCTGATGCCTGCCCCTGGGGCGGGTTGGGGGGCTGGCCCTGCAGGCTCCCACAACAGGAGATGAATGTGGTTCTGGACGGAGAGGAAGTGGGCGTTTGGGGACTATATTCCTATTGGGCACAGCCTGTTCCTGGAATTACAATCTGTCTTCGGGACAGTGTCCACGACATTGATAGTTGGAGGGCTCCCATCCCAGATGTGCCCTTTCCCCTGGTTCCTGCTCCTTGGTTCCTGAGCCTGCACCTGCCCTGGGGGCTACCCACATCCTGCCCCCATCTGTCCACACCCTCCCTCTTCATCAGCCCCGGCTCTGATGTCACGTCTTTCCAGAGGCCGGTTGGTGGCCTCACCCTGAGAGGGTGCACGCCTGGGGGGCTGGTGCGTGCTCGGGCAGGCAGGGGCGGATGCGGGACCAGGGTTCTCCGGAGGGCCTGCAAGGCACCCGGGTCTGCCGCGGTTGCACACAGACTTAGGACGCATGGTCCCCCGGCCCCACGCCGGCGTGGGCGCCTCCAGGCTGCAGCTCAGGGGCTCCTGCCCGTCTCCTTCCAGCACTGGGTCCCGATGAAGCAGGATAGCTGTGCCGTGTGGGTGGAGGGGGCGAGAGGCCGGCTCAGGAGCCTGGGTTTGTCTCGACCGTGTCCGCAGCTGCCGCTCCGCTCCCCTAAGACGTGCCCACACCCAGAGAGCTGTCCCTACCGCCCGGTCCGTCTGTGGTGGAAGGCCGGCTCTGGGGCCCCAGCCCACAGATGGTGCCTCGCCACCCGAGGCCTCCCCACCGTGGCACCCTCTCCCACCATCCTGGTGCCCGCTCTGGTTCATGAGCACGTCCGCCCGCTCCAGAAGGGCGGCCTTGGGCCCAGCTCAGCGCTGGCACAGAGCAAGGGGATATGTAAGCAAGCTGTGGTTTGAGGGCTCCTCCCGGGAGGGCCATGGGCATCCCAGCCTCCTGGCTGTCCTGGGAGCAGGGGGGCGGCCTGTGAGAAGGCCCGATCTGCTGGGCGTTTTCACGGCAGGGAGGTCCCCAGGTGGGACCTGGTCTGAGCTGTGCTGACACCAGGGCAGGCCTCCAGGAGGGAGGAGAGGCCTCGGGACAAAGCGCCTGGACTCACAGGGCTCTTCTCCTTAAAGGTGCCAGAAATCCAAACCTGAGCCTGCTTACACCTCCCTGGAAATTCAGAGGTATATTGGGGCCTTGGGTAGGACTAGACTCGTGAGACTGGCTTCACCGGGGGAGGTGAGGGCAGCAGCAGTGGCCGCCGGGACGGTCAAGGGCAGCAGGAAGAACACGGTGAGAGCCTCCCAAGGGAGCTCAGCCTGGCTGCACTGAGATCTGGGACCTGTGGCCTGTAGGACCGGGAGAGAATAGGTGTGTGTGTTGTTTCAAGCTGCGTGGTCTGTGGCCACGAGAAGTAACCGCCGCGTCCATGCCCTACCCGGCACCCCGACCTGGGTCTGGTCTTGCCGTGCCGGGGTCTGTGGGAGGGTCGGAAGCAGCCGTGTGCCCATTCTGAGCCCAGACTCAAGAGATGCTGTGTGTCTCTGCCTGCTGTCCTGGGCCTCTGCCGTGGCCTCGAGGAGGTCTGGGGCCCTGCTGGTCCCAGACTCCCATGCCGTGGTTGCACGGCCCAGGCACACCCACCCCAGCGTGAGTCTGGCTGAGACGAACAGGCGACCTTCAGACATGCAAAGCATACGTACATTTTGTCCGAAGCTGCGAGGGTCCCAGCTGTGTGTTACTCAGCACTTTTGTGGACTAGCTCACAAGTGCAGGTGGGGTCATGGGTGACGCAGCGGGAGGGACCTCGCATCGCGGCTCTGAGGGGGCCTGGGTGCCTTCAGGCATGGACGGCGAGGAGCCTGCCCCAGAGGGACTGAAACCTTTCCGCTCTGCCGGGCCAGGCTGCAGGAACAAGGCGTTGGCGACTTTCAGAACATCCTGTGGTGTGCAGCAAGAGGGTGGTGATCTCCAGAGGCACAGACCGGCCCCCCAGGACCCGCGGTCGGCCAGTGGGGGCGAGTACTTCGCGAGTCTTTGCCCTCCAGGTCACCTACTCCTTGTATTTATCAGTTTCCGCAGCGTAGAAGGGTTTCGAGGCCACTGCTGAGGGGCTGTGGACATGAGGTCCGCGAGTGCGTCCGAGAAGGGGAACACGATGTGGACGGTAGCTGGAGGGGAGCGTGGGGCCAAGAGCAGTTTCCTGCAGAGGAAGCACGGTGTGGTAGTGTGCCAGCGATGCCCCTAACGGCTGTCCGTGGTTAGGAGCTTGTTGTTACCACATAGGGTCCCCAAGCAAACTCACCTAGTCTTCACGAAGCTCTTCACTGTGACCGGTTTGTAAGAGCCACTCCGAGCTGGCCCTGCAGGGAAACTTGCGTGTTACCCATGCAACAGTTGAGAAACAGAACACGGCGCACAGCGTCGGCCTTTGCTCTCCTTACCTGGTACCTCAGAGACACAACGTGGCTGCTACAGCTCCGGTCATCAGGGGTCACTATGAAGGCCCACGCGGAGAAGAACAGCAGACTGGATGCCAGTCCCGGGAGTGCTCATTGACCAGAAGAGAGTCTCACGGCCATTAATTGTTGTAAAGGTCTCTGGGAAAATGAAAATCTGGTGGTGGGGGGGGTATACTATGACGGCCTTAAACCAGATGGGATTCATCATAAGGCTGGGGGAAGAGGCCCCGTCTGCTGTGGTCAAGGGCTTTCTGCTGCGTATGGAACAGCATGCGGCTCTGTGGGCAGCAGAGGAGGGCATGTGTGGCTATTTGCTGGACAGTGAGCACTGTGTCCTCATGCTGACTTTGGTAGCGGGACCCTGATTTTCTCTGGGGTAACTCTGTCCCATACCCATTGGGCAAAATTAGGGAAGTATCGACTCCATCTCTGGCTCCGGGTGTAAGCACATCACCTAAGTTTTGCAGATGGAAAAATCCCATTTCCCTGTCCCCATTGATTGGTCCAGGGATGGGTAGTCATGCTTGGAAGGGAAGGTCACTTTTTCCCTCGGGTTTGGGGGCAGGCAGGTGTCGGGGCAGAGGGACTTCTGGCTGCCACCTCGCCATCAGAAGGGAGGGAGCACCTACTGCGGAATGGATCCCACGTGGAGGGCAGCTGAGCAAGGAGACAGAGGGAACTGTTTCCTGAAGACATATTTAACTTCTGGATCCCACTGTACCTGAAGCCAGAGCTTCCCATGGACTTTACAGACACATGATTCAATACATTCCCTTTTTGCTTAAGCCAGTTTGTGTTGCGTTTTCTGCCACAAGCTCATCTTCCTGAAAGAATGCTGTCCAAGATGACCCTACTATGGTGCACACCCCAGAGCCGGATGGGACCTGTGCATTGAGGCTTGGTACTCCTCCACAGGCTCCTGGCTGCCCTCAGTCAGGTATGATGCCACCAATCACCTGCTCAGGGCAGGCAGCCGCCCCCGGGGGTGCAGCCTGGCAGCCGTCAGGCACGTCCTGCGGCGTGTGGTGTACCAGGCTTTCTGAGCTTTCTGAGAGCGTACGCTTTCAAGAAGTTTATGGGAAACCCGCAGAGACACAGGACAGCATCTGTATTTGTCAGCTTCTTTCCCAGATGCCCAGCCTCCAGGTGGATGAAGGCAAAAGGAGGGCGTCCTGGGAGGGTGCGGGACGGGCACCTGCTGAAGGAGGCAGGCGCGAGCGCACCGCAGGGGCGGGACTTGGCGGCCACGTGCCGTTCCCACTTGGTCGCTGTTCCCGCTCCACTGCTCACTCACCACTGCCGTGATGGACCAGGGGACACTGTGGTGACCTGCTCTGGTCACCAGCCCCTCGGTACGGTTTATTTCTTGCCCACATGCTGGGAAGAGGGTGGGGCTCTTCTCCACGTCGTCACTTAGGGTTCCTGGCGCGTGGAGGGTCTCTTATCGCCCCCGCTGAGACGTAGAGCCCCAGAGGGGACACGTGGTAGAGTGGCGTTAGGGGCCCGCAGCTACGAGACCAGGCCTGGGAAGGGAGGGCACGCCAGTATTTGTCAGTGGCGGATATCTCCGCAGCAGTGTGTGGACATGACCTGACGCACACGGGCTTCCTGTCCTCGCGATGGGACTCTCCAGACCCCTGCACAGGAGTCCTGTTTGCCGGCCCCTCGGAAAACACGCAGGGCTGAGTCTCGGGTTAACTCAGGTTAGCGTTACCCCGAGCACCCACTCTGTGCTGAGCCCTCCACGGGAGACATCGGACACCATCCCTGTCTAAGCCCCAGAGTCTCTATTTCAGATTCCAGACCCAATCTGAGTTCGGCTGCTGTTCTCTTGTCTGGCCGGAGGAGGTGGCACGCCCGGTCGCTGGGACGCCTGCAGGCAGACAGGACCTCTCCTCTGCCGTGGTCCCCACCCTCCCTCGTCTCTGGCGGCCGCGTGCTCCACCCTCTGTCCCCTGCCTATCTGCACGGGCGTCTGCGGCGCGGGATGTCCCCGTCGGTCTGCTCAGGTTACCTTTAGTCCTTGCTCGAGGTACTTCCGGAGAGTTCCCCAAACAGTGACAGCCTGATCCGAGATGACCTGTAGAGATTCAGGCTGAAAACCGTCACTCCGAACAGGCTGGAGAGCCCGAGCGCTCGCGCTGCTGGACTCCTGCAGGGGCCCCCGGAGTGGGTGTATGTGGCGACCCTGGGCTGGCGGGACACTGTGCTGTGAGGACGGTCGAGCTGCCCCCGATACCAGGGCTTCCTTCTCCTCCTCACCCCGCTTGCCGTCTTCAGAACTCGCCTGGCACATCTTCCACTTATCACCAGCTCTGGGCCATCGAGCAGGGCCCTTCCCATGGTGAAGGACCCAAACTCAACCCACTCGGCTTCGGTAACAGGACAAGATGTCACCGGTGTAGCCTAGGACGGTGAACATAGCTTGACCCGGGGTTTCGAACGATGTCCCGCAGGACCCTGTCTCCCTCCGTCTGTTCTGCTGTCCGCTGTGTTGGCCTTGTTAAGTAGCGAGGCTTATACTTGCGGCGGCAACATGTCCCTTGACTGAATCTCCAGGACCTCACTGTCTCAGGGCAGTGACTCCAGCAAGACAGTCCCTCCAAAATCCCAGGGCTCACTGTCCCTGGACTTGCGTGGGCTGTTTGCCCACGTCTGATCAAGCACCGACCCAGGGGAGGATAACCATGACGGGAACAGTGAGCAGTTACTAGTGCTTGCCAGCTGCAAAGGCACTAGATTTCTACCTGGACATTTCACTAACGACTCAACAACATCAATTCTTTCTTATTTTTATTTTTCTTAGGATTTTATTTATTTATTTGGGAGAGAGCATGAGCAGCAGGAGGAGCAGAGGAAGAAGGAGAAGCAGACTCCCCACGGAGCAGGGAGCCCAACATGGGACTCAATCCCAGGACCCTGGGATCATGACCTGAGCTGAAGGCAGATGTTTCAGCGACCATGACCCAGGCATCCCCATCAATTCTTTTTTAAACCTCTTTTCATAAATGAGGACACTGAAGTACATGAAGTTGAGTAACTTGGCCAGTCACACAACTTTTATTCATGAACCAAACTTTGAACCTAGACATATGGCTCCTACATCACCACCGTCACCATCACTATCAACTCCGCAACCATTAACATCATCACCACAATCACCACCATCATCATCATCAACACCACCATCACCACCATCACCCTCGCCATCACCATCACCACCACCACCATCACCAGCATCACCAGCATCACCACCACCATGACCATCACCACCACCATCACCATCACTAACAGTGTGGTTTAGAGTGAGGGCTCCTAGCTACCACCCCCACCATCAGTACCACCATCACCATCACTAACAGTGTGGTTTAGAGTGAGAGCTCCTAGCTACCACCCCCACCATCACTACCACCAAGCCATCACTGCCATCATCTCCATCACCGCCATCACCGGCATCACCACCACCACCATCACCACCGCCGCTTCCATCACCACTGTCATCGCCATCACCACCAACATCATCACCATCACCACCATCATCACCATCCCGAGAGGGAAAGCAGAGTTAGAGGTGCGGAAGTGTGAGCGGGCAGGGAAGATTTCTCTGGCCACAGGGGTCTCCAGCGCAGGTGTCGGGCAAGAGTAATTACTGCATGAAGAGAGTCGGAGCAGCACGTTGGAAATATCAGAGCTGGGACAAGCCTTTGCTGCAGGATCAGTATGTTGGTTCCAGGCTCACCTTCCCTAGAGTACCACTTAGCGTGACGTGGAGGCGTGAGGGCAGTTGGGGGTAATTTGTTGAGCTTTCCTCCAGGAAGGCAGAATTAGATGTGGGGTAGCCCCACTCTGGATGCCCACACAGGTTTGGGAGTACTGAGCTGGGGAAGAGCTCCCAGCCAGGCTGACAGATGCCCAGTCTCCTGCCTGAGGCTTCTCGGCTGGTAGAAGGCAGCCCTGTGGGGTCAGGAGGAGGCACGGCATGTGTTCTGGGGCACACAGCAGCTGGCCCCGAGGCGGAGCACCAGGGACACGCACAGTGCTCCTTGGCTGGCTGAGCGCGCACACAGCGCCACGCCCCTGCCGCAGGGGGGCCGAAGGTTCAGACTTCTGCTAAAGAGGCCAGTGTTTTGCCTTCGGGGATCTCCTGTGTGTCCCGACACTTTTCCACAGCTGGAGAAAGGCTGATGTTACCAGGAAAGACTTCGGGGGTCCTGATGGTACAGAAATGGAGGACACTCAGCGTGGGGGCGTCTTGGGCACTCGTCGCCGTGGACATAGAGACCAAGGCCCCCGGGGGCTGACCTGTTTGAAGTCACACCAGGTAGGTTGGGTGGATCCAGAGACATTAGGAGCCAAAGGACGTAAGTTAGGACCCACAGCGAAAACCCCAAGCCAGTCCAGCATGAGTAAACACGGGACTGTGTGAGTTGGCGCAGCACATGGAGCTGCGGGGGGCTGACTTCAGTGTGCTTTAATCTAGAAGCCAACCCCGATCACCTTTCCTGATTGTTGGCCTGATTTCCTGGCCGGACCCAGGAGCATCACTGGTTTGACTAAGGTTATCTGCCAGTACCTGGACCAACCTGTCCAGATCATGGACCGGGGAGGAGGGGGTACTGGGGAATGACATACGCTGACTGGCCAGGCCTGGGTTTGGCCAAGGGGAGATTAGGGCCCCGAGACTGTGTTCATAGGGGAAGATGCTCATTAAAGCAGGCCGAGGTGCCATTAGCAAAAGAGCTGGGAGGCAGCAGACAGAGAGAGAGCTCCTGTATCCCCCCCAGAGAGGCTATGGTGGCCCCCACAAGTGCACGGGGTGGGGGGTAATGCTGTCTGCCCCTCCCAGCGGAGGCTCCTGGCCTCGAGCAGCTCCCTGCCGCTTGCACACTCTGGGTGCTGGGCCAGCAGCCTGGCCGGGGGTCCTGGGGGAGTGGGTGGTCAGCCTGCCAGGCAGCCCGTCTGTGCACCGAGCTTTTCCATGGCAACAGCTGGACCAGATGCCTGCTCATCTCAGCAGCCACTGGGGAGCCTCTGCAGGATGGTGAGGCCACACCCCGCGTCCTGAAGAGGATGGGCACGGGGTGGGGGACATCCGGAAGGGACTCCAGGGAGCGGCAGGCAGGGCCGGGCCAGGGCTTGGGTTCCCCAGGCTGAGAGGTGTGGTGGCTCAGAGCAGTTTTGAGGTCAGACCTGACGTTTTCTGGTTGAATGACCTCAAACGCTAGTAGTCTAGGTTTTAGTTTCCTCACCAGCAGGACCCAAATAATCGTGCACATGTCCTACGGCTGGGGACAGTCACGGGTTAGTGACATGGAATCCAGGGGACCTCCTGCACGGGGCACCTGGGGGCGGGGGGAGGAGAAAGCGCCAGGGGATGTCCGTGGGGCAGAGGGACGACTGAGGTCAGATATTCCAGGCACCCCAGGAATCTCCCCAACCTCACGGCCATGCAGGCCGCTCATTCACGGTGTCTGCTCCGGGCTGGGTGCTGTCCTCCATGCTGGGACGCAGAGAGACTGCACAGGGACCGTGCCCAGGGGGGAGTCTGGGGGCAGCTGGTGTTGGTGGTTCTGTGAGAGGCAGCCAACTGTGACGTTGAGGGAGCCCAGTGCACACAGGACCGCTGCTTCTGACCCCAGGCCAGTCTGGGGTCCTTGAGACCCCCACCGACATCTGACCCCCCACGGCCCCTGAACTGCCTGAGAGCTGTTGTGCTCACTGCCAGGGTTTACTGCAGGGAAGGGAAACAGGTTAACATCAGCCAGGGGAAGAGCACGGGGCAGGAGCAGGGGATCCCCAAACGCGTGTCTCTGGGATGGTTCCCGTGGGGCCATGGACAGAGCGGGCTCCCCAGCTCTGACGTGTGACAGCACGCATTGGCCCTGCCAACCAGGGGCCCCCAGCCTGGTGCCCAGTCTTTATGGGGCCGTGGGGGCTGCTGGTGTCCAGCTCCTCCCAGGGTGGATGCCGTGTGGCCAGAAGCCCCAGCGTGACCTGTACACGGATCCGAATGGCCGGGTTCGGGCAGCCAGCACTCCTGCGGGACAGGGCGCTCTGGGCCTGTGTCCCTCCCAGGAGCCAGCAGAGGCCAGGCTCAGCTTGGGAGCGGACCCTCCACCACACCCTCCGCAATGCCGGCCTGCTTTCCCAGGCGCCTCTGTTGGTCTGAGCGGGGAGCAAACAGGGGGTCACTGCGGCCGTGGCCAGCACCATTATCTGCCCCAGCAGCATCCTTCCACGGGGCAGAGACCAGCGCCTCTAACCGCTGGCAGTGGCCACTGGGTCCCGCCGCCATGCCTCAGGCCTGGGTGGGGACTGCGGACACACGTGGTGACCCCGTGGTGTGGACCGTCCTAATGCCCAAGGGCTGGGCTGCATGTGCGCTCATTCCAGGCTCGGCCCGAGCTCCTGCTTTTGTGTGCGGTGCTCAGGCTCGCTCCTTCTCCCGCCCGGCTCGGGCGCCCGCTGTGTGCCCGTGTTCTGGGCCCTGGGCTGCAGCGGCACACAGCTGGCCTGCTCTGCGTCCTGTCAGGTGCCAGGGAGAGAAACAGGGGCTCCTGCAACAGGTGAGGGCATGAGCTGCAGGAAAGGTCAGCTCACAGCGGAGCTGGGACATCTCGTCCCACCTTCTCTGCCCTGGGACAGGCCATTACACCAGCTCCCAGGGGCTCCGGCCTTAGAACTGGGACTGCATCATGCCGCAGGCTTTCCCAGGCCACCCGCGTGCCGACGGCGGGTCTGCGGCTGCTCAGCCTCCCATACACAAAGGCAGGAGGCCCGCGGGGAAGGGTGCAAGCTCGGCGGGGCGGGGGATGGGGGTGTTGGCGTGGGGTTGGATGGGCCCTTCTCATCCTCCCCAGATCCGATACACGCCCTCGGAGACCCTGTCCTTGACCTGCGGTCAGCACTCACCTGCAGGTGAGGCCCGAGGGTGCCCCTGTAGGGAGGGACAAGGGACAGAGGAACACAGGAGGGCCTTGAGGGTGTCCTACTGGCCTCAGCAACCAGGAAAGAGTGGTCTTGTCTTGAGTGAGGGGTGCGGGGGTTGGGGAGGCTGGTTTGGGGTACTGTGTTTGTTTCCTGGGGCCACAGTGACAAAGCACCACACCCCCAAGGCGAGGCGGCTTCAACAACAGAAGCTCATTCCCTCTCCACGGGGCGGGGTGGGGGGGTGGGGCACAGTCTGAGATCAAGGTGTCTGCAGCGCCTGGCTCCCACTGGGTCCGGGGGAAGGTCCTTCAGGCCTGGTGCCGTTTCTGGTCCCCAGCACTACCCAGTCCCCAGCCCCTCCACCTCCCTGGGGCACAGGAGGCCAGGGGTGGACTTTGCTCAGGAGGAAGAAGGTAACACCAGGTGGTCACAAGAGTCACAAGAGCACAGCAGGGGGGCGGGGGTGGATGAACAGCTGGGAGTGCTCAGTCTCCCTCCTGCCCTAGAGGCTGGGCATCACCGAGCAGGCTGTCCCTGCGGAAGACCACCTGGGGCACAGCCCGAGTCAGCGCTCACTCATTCATCCGCTCAGCCCCAGGTGGGACGGAGGGTGCGCTGGGGGTCAGGCCCTGTCCGGGGCTCTGGCAGCAGCAGAGACCAAGGTGCCAAGAGCCCTCCCCACTTGGGGCTTTCCTGGGGGCACCTCTGGGACAGGAAGTGGCCCTGACACGTGTCTCCAAGAACGTCCACCAGACACACGGAGGGAGACAGAGTCCCCTGGGAAGACCTCAAAACCCCAGGGACGCTGGAGCCTCTGGGGGTGACACAGTGGGGTCCAGGCGGGGCTGGGGAGCATGCCTAGGCCTGGGCACCCTGGCGTCTGGGAGCAAGAGAGGAAGGCGTCGCTGAGAGTGGACAGGAGGCAGGGGTCCCCAGCCCCTGCCAGGGGAGCAGCGAGGTGCCGTCTGCCCAGGGAGTGAGGGGGACAGGCCCGGGGGAGACAGGCCTGCGGGGGGGGGGGGTGTGCAGCCAGATGAGAGCTCAGCGGCCCTTCTGCCGCAGACTTTAAACATCCATTCAGAGTTCAGTGAGTGGGGGTAGGGAGAGATAGTTCCATTTCCTTCAACATTTCAGGTCTTCCCCAACATGTTTATTTTTTGTTTTTATTTTATTTAAAAGATTTATTTATTTATCTGAGAGAGAGAGCACGAACAGGGGAAGCAGCAGAGGGAGGGGTGGAGCAGGAGCCCGATGCGGGCCTCGATCCCAGGACCCCGAGACCATGGTCCGAGCTGAAGGCAGAGGCTGCACCGACTGAGCCCCGCGGGTGCCGCCCCCCAACATTTCTTACTCAAAACTTTCAAACACACAGAGAAGTTGCGGGACCGTCCGGTCCGGGGCAGACCTGCATCCCCTCTGCCCAGGACTGGGCCGGCGCTTCCCACCCACCTCCCCGTCTCTCTGGGCAGCTGCGGCAGGCACCCGAAACCAGTCTCCATGCCCCAGGGGCTGAAGACTCCGGGAGCCTGTCCTCCCTGTTCTGGGGCCGGAAGTCGGAGATGAGGAGCTGCAGGCCATGGCTGCCTCTGGTGGCCCCTGGTGTCCTCGGGCCGTGGACATGGCCCATGTCTGCCTGGCCAGCCCGTGCCGTCCCCTCTGTGTGTCTCCTATAAGGACACCTGTCCCTGGATTTGGGGCCCACCCTGATCTAGGGTCACGACAGAATGACGTCACAAAGGCTCTTTTTCCGGATGAGGTCCATGTCCCTGATGGACGCCTCTTTTGGGGACTTCTCCTCCCTGATTTCTTCCCATCCCAACTGCTCCCCTCAGACCGGGGGATGCAGCCTGGTTCCCAGCTCCTCGGAACAGACCCGGCCCTGCGTGCCCTGAGGCAGGATGGGCGCGCCTCGGGCCCCCGGGGGTCCACGCGTCCCCCACCTCAGCAGCACTGGCAGGGCTCAGCAGGGAGACGAAGCTGCGGACCCAGGGGAAAAGGAAGGACCAAGGCAGCCTCCCATTTCCGCAAGGACATGGGGCATGTAGCCCATGGACCACTGGGACACGCGGCCTCGGGAGATGTTCTCAGGCACCTAAAACAATGCTGGAGGGCATCAGGATTGGAAGCAGTCCCCACAGCGGGCTTCCCCACTGGCCAACTGATCAGCACGAGCTTCATGTCTCAGAGCAGCACCCCTGCTTCTCCCAGTTCTGGGTCAGATGTCTGAAGTCCATCCACGTGTGGGCTAGTTCCCTCTGGAGGCTCCGGGGACAGACACCCCAGCCCCCCGGCTCTGGCCTCTGCCCTGCTCCTGGGCTCTGCTCCCCCCACCCCACCCTCTGCTTCTGCTGCTTCTTCCCCTCCCTGACCGACCCTCCCACCGCCCTCTTGGGAGGACCCTCATAGGGACACGACCCCCACCCCGTCGTCCCGGACAGTCCCCACTGAAGAGCCTTCATTAAACAAAGTCCCTTCAAAGTCCCTTTCGCCTTCTAATGTGGTGTCTTCACAGGTCTCGGCGAGCAGGACCCACTGTCCTTGGAGCTGTCCTGCCCACCACACCTGAGTGACCCCGAAACCTGTGGGTTCCAGCGGGGTGTTTGGCAGACTTCTGACGTGTTCTGGGGTGAGTACAGCGGGTGAGGCCGGATGCTGAGGGAGGAGTGGCCGCTGGACCGCGGGCCCCACCCTTCACGCATCATGCAGGAGGGCGAGGGTCCCCGGAGAGATCCAAGGGCAGGGCCAACCGTGTGCCATCCCACTGTGGGGGGCAGGTGGTCTGGGTGCCGATCCTGGCTCCATGTCGTACATGGCCTCAGAGGAGGGACTGACCTCGACGCATCTCCGTTTCCTTGCCTGGAGCACGGTCTGCGTCAGAGGGGGGTGAGGGTCCCTGCATGAGGGTCCCGGCGTGGCACAGCGTGGCTCTAGGATGCCGGCAGAGACCCCCACCCGTGTGTGCTCCTCCCGTCGGCGTGGGGCCTGCCCCTTCCCCGGAACCCGCAGCCTTTGGCCTCGGCCAACATGGCAGGTGATGCCGGGGCCAATCACCGTGCAGCCCACGTGGGGACAGGCCACGGGGAGATGGTGGAGGAACCAAGGCCCTCGGCCCCCAGCCACTCACCTTGAAAGTGGGCCCTCAGCCTAGCCGAGCTGCCCCAGGGACTGAGTCTGGAGCAGAGACAGGCGTGGTCACGGCAGGTTTGCAAGCAGATGAAATGTGTGCGGTGGACTAAGCCACTGAGCTTGGGGGTGGCTTGTCAAGCGGCGACAGAAAACCCAGGTGCCTCATGAAGTGGGCATGGAGTGAACGCACGGTACGTGCTCGAAAGGTCAGTTCTTGTCGTTAGGATCGGAGTCGTCCCCGCCGTTGCGGATCGTGCGGACCCGAAAACACAGCAGGTGCGTTACTGACGCTGACTTCCTGCACCCAAGTCCTGCTGCGTTCCTGCAACCCAAGTTCCTGCACCCACTCACGTGGCCAGGAGCCACGTGACACCAGACAGCCCTTCGTGGAGGCCGGAGGGAGCTCCTGCCGGCACCCGCATCCTGGGGGGCCTGGAACCGGGGCTCTGGATGCCGAGACCCACTTCTGGTCTAAGAACTGCTAGGAGGTTTTGCAGGGACCCTGTTCCCAGCATCCAGCTTTTCCTAAGAGCGTCTTGGAGCCTGGGGCGGTGTTGTGTCCCCTCCTGCGAGGGTCTGCTCTTCCCGGGCCCCGCCCTCCCAGGCCCTCAGAGGGAAGCGGGGGGTGCTTCCTGCAGCCCCGAGCCCTCAGGGTGCCTCACTGTGCACCCCTCTGGGTTCCTGCAACAGAACCCCGCCTGGCACTGGGCTTGTGGACGGCGTGGGCATCCGCCAATGTGTCAGACCAGGGCAGGGGTCTCTCTGGGGGTGATTTTGCCCCCGGGGGACTGTGGGCAACATCTGGACACACTGGTTTTACCACTGGTGTCTTTCCCCACGTCTCTGGGCTCCTCTGCCTCCCCCAGGAAAGGGCTCTCGTGGAGACGCCGGGCCCACCGATCATCCGGGATAATCCTGTTTTAAGGTCAGCTGATTAGCGGCTTTAATTCCACCTGCAGCCTTAATACCCCCCACCGTGAAACCTAATATATTCATAGGTTCTGGGGATTACTGTGGCCATAAGGCCTCACTTTAACTTGATTACATCAGCAAATACTTCTTCCAAATACAGTGGCGTTCACAGGTACTGGGGGTTAGTGCTTGGCCACATGGTTTGGGGGGCAGTTTAACCCCCGATAAGCCCTTAGATGAGTGCATGACACACCGTGAGGCGAGTGTGTGCTGGTCGGCCGGGCAGCTGCCTCACTGGCCCTGGAATCCCGCCGGGGACCAGGAAGGAAGCTGCCCCAGCCACGTGCCTGCTCACGGCCTGTGGCTGGGGCGGCTGGGGCGGCCTTCGAGGGGCTCCCCAACGACAAGGGGGTTGCTCTGGGCCTGAAGCTCGTGTAGCATTTCCCCACTACATCCCGAAGGTCAAGGGTGACACAGGGCTGGCCCTGGTTTGGAGCGGGGCAGGTAGACCTGCCTTGATGGGAAGACAGCCAAGTCACACCCGGCCCGAGTGCAAGGGCACAGTGGGACGGGGCTGTCTTCGCGGCCGAGTGCAGGGGTATAGCTGGCGACCAGCATGGGTGAGCCTCACCCCACGCCCGGCCGGGATTTGTAAACTTTATTCTGAACCTCGGGAAGGTGTGCTACTGGCTGGCCTTGTCCTCACGGCCTACCCCCGTCTGGTGGGTGCACACGCGCGCACACACACACACGCTCACGCCTGCTCATGCGTGCACACAGAGACCCAGGATTTTCCTTATAAAGCCGTAACCTATAAAACCCCAACATCCACATTTATTCCATATAAACGGCTCTTGCTGGGCGTCTAGCCACGTGCTGGTGTCATGCTGAGGTTGGGGGGCCTCAGGCCTCTGCTGCGGCCCTTGGGGCAGAGAGAAGGCGGGGACCCCACACCGGTGTGCAGCCCTCCTCTCTGAGCAGCCCCTGGAGATGCCCTGCTCCCCCTGCCCCGGCGGTCCTGCCCAGGACTTACGATGGGGCTGGAGTCTCTGGCTTGTCCCTGGACACTGCCGGGAGGCCGGCTGCTGGGGCTCCTCCGCACATCTGCAGCCAGCGCTTCCAGGGGAGTCCTGGCTTCGCTCTCCCACCGTCCCTGTGAAGACCTGCCCCTGCTGCAGGCCCATACCCGCACTCCTCCGAGGAGGGCAGGTGGCTTCAGGGGCAGGCGGGGGAGGCAGGGGTTCCCAGGTCTGGGGTCCCATGTGGGTCTGCATCCTGGCAGAGTGGGAGGTCGGAGAGACAAGCAGTTCTGGGGACCTCTTCACCCTCTCCCGGAATAAACGTCAGAGTCCTCAGGAGTGACTTTGGAGGCCTGCCCGAGGCCCTGGGCCCCCTCACACTGCAGGTCAGATGGTCCCTTAACCCCACCCACGCAGGCTAAGGAGGGGAACCCTGATGGCCAGGGCTGGCCAGGTGCGTGCCCTTACCTGGGCCTGGGGCCTGCATCCTGGGGGCAGGGCCCGGCCGGGAGGGGCGCCCCCAGCGCAGCTGTCCAGGGCCTGTAGCTAACTGATCCCAGGCCTCCCTGGCTTCCACAGAGCCTCTCCTCTGATGGGTAACGAGGCCTGAGATGTCCGCCTGCTGCCCAGCCCCACAAAGTACAGGTCCACCTTTCCTGGTTCATCACAGGTGAGCCAGGCGTGGGGAGAGGCGGTCAGTCGGGAGCCCGGCTGCTGGGACTGGCTCTCCCGGGATCCCCACCCCTCCGTGCGGGCCGTGTGCAGTGTGGAGTCGCGTCCCCCCAAGATTCACATCCGCAGGGGTCTGGAACGTGGCCTTGTTTGGACATGGGTCTTTGCAGATGCACTTAGTGAAGATGAGGTCACATGGGGTTAGGGTGGGGAGCTCTTTGTAAGATGAGGAGACACGGTCGAGGCCGCGTGAGACGGAGGTTGCAGAGCCTGGAGGCTCCGGGTGGTGCACGAGCCCATGGTAGAGCGCGTCAGCGAGGAAGGGCGCCTTTCACGTGGAGAACACACAGGCGTCTACGGCTTCGAGAGGAAGGGGCTGCTTTGGTGGGCGACCGCCTGGGTCTCTGCACGGAGCCCTCGGACAGCCTGCTGTCTCGTTCGGAGACTGTCTCCAGGACACAAGCCGCCGCTGTTTCTCTGTGGCCTGTGTGTCCATGCTCCAGAACTCGTTAGGTGAGGGAGAGCCCATGTTCCGGAGGAACCGTGTCATGGGTTCTGCGGCCGAGGAGCGGTGCCCGTCGTGCCGACAGACCCCAGCACCCGCCTGGCCTCACCCAAGAAGCGAGACTCCCGGGCACGCAGGCAAGGGGGGCGACCTGCAGCTGAGCAGCCTCTTATGGTAGGAGCAGTGTGGGGTGACCCCTCGGAGCAGATCTGGGGGCCCTCCCTCCGTACCCCACATCTGCTCCCTGAGACCCACAGCAGCGCAGCTTTGGAAGCCTTTCCCAGGGTCCCCAGGGTCCCCAGGGTCCCCAGGGCTCCAGGGAGGGGCTGGAAGGACCAGCAGGAGAGCGCAGCCCCACTGGGAGGCCCAGCAGCTGCAGACATCTTGTCCTGGGACCCCCGGGCCTGACCTCCAAAGCCATCCATCTGGCCTCTGTGGGCCTTGGGCCCTCCAGTATGCTCAGCCCAGTGCCCTGTGGGCCCTCTGGACGAGCCCAGGTTGCTCCCCGCCTTCCCCAGCCCATGGCTAGCGGGTCACTCCAGGGGAGGGCAAGTGTGCCCCCCCAGGTGCCCCGTCCACCAGCGGCCTCTGGGAGTGCGCAGCCCAGTCTCTCCTGTTGAAGAGAATTTTCAGGCTGCAGCTACAGGAAGGAAGGCAATGAGACCCTTGGAGAAGCCCCCGGAGGTCACACGCTGGGAAGTGCTCCTTATCCAGACGCTTCTGAGCAGCAGGCAGGAGCAGGGACAAAGGGGGTGTGGCCCTGGGGTTCAGGATGGGTGAGGGCAGGCCCTGGAGGCTCCCAGGAGGGATGCCCCTGACCCAGCATGAGTTCAAATGCCTGATGCCCTCTGGCCACCAAACCAGGCTCGTCCTTCTATCCACTGGCCTCCGGAGGGGCTGGGACACAGGGCTTAGAGGGGACGGATGGGCCCTGTCTGGCCCCTTGGAAAGCCTCTGCCGGATGGAGGGAAGACCACGCAGCGGCCTGGCCAGTCCTGGAGCGTGGTCTTTGCAGGAGCTCACTGAGCTCCTCCCACTGGGCGTGGGGGTGGGGGTCCCACGGGTGGTGAGCCCTGGCCAGCTCCTGGGGGCCTTCCACAGGGTGCTCTGCGGTAATCCCCACCCGGTGGTGTCTGCGCAGTGGGGCTGGGGATCTGAGCCCCTCACACAGCCCAGGGGCTCCCCATTCAGGTGACCCCGCTTTGGAAATCCTTCCCGGCTGTGAGTTACCCCTCCCGGAGGGCGCCCATTGCTGCAGCAAGCTGAGTAGAAGTGGGCTGTGTTTTAATTTTGGAGGTCGTGCCCAGTGTTGGACCGATGCATGCTTGGCCGCTGAGCGCAGGGGAGCCCGTGGCCTCTGATGCCGGATTCCGCTGCTCCCAGCCGCGCTCGCCTGGCTTCTCCTCGGTCAGCAGGAGTGGGTCTGGCGGTGTGTGGGGATGCCCGGCTGCCCCTGGAACATCGCCAGGGCGCATGGGGGCCTCCCCAGCAGGGGTGCCGGGTGGCTGGGCCCGCGGGGTAATGCATCACCGCAAGGAGACGGAGTCTTCTGGTGGGTCCGGTGGGCGACGCTTCTCCTGGGGCTGAGGTCACAAGCAGCGTCTGCTGGCTGTTTCCAGGGCCTGAGGCTGGTGGCCTGGGTGGAGAGGGCTGGCCGGTGCTGCACCTGCGGCGAGACCAGGTCTGGGTCATTCCTGGCACTCTGGCTGTGCGACAGGAGCACAGTGACCTCAGGGCTCAGGGCAACAAGCCTTAGAGGACCCTCCATGGGAGCTGCAGCTGGGATCCTGTGTCAGTCAGAAGCCTCTGAGGGTTCCCGGGGATCCTGGCACTGGGAGGGCTGGGGGCTGCCCAGGGGAAGGGGCGTCCAGGGACTGGTAGCTGCGGCCTGCCCCTGGTGGGGGAAGGGAGAGGGGCTGGCATGGGCCGCGACTGTTGGCCGGGCTGCGCAGCGAGCAAGGCCTCACCGACCGGAAGCAGCCCCTTGCTGTGCCTCCCGTGGGCAGAGCCGGCGAGAAGGCAGCTGCTACCAGGGTCTCCTGGGGACGCTAGCTCTGTGGCTTTGATTCAGGCCCTCTCTGGACTATGGGGCCATCCTTTGCTGGTTCCTCCCACGGGAGCAGCTGCCTATAGCCTCGGATCCTGACCCGTGGGCCCATCAGATGTGGGACAGGCCCCTGCGAGAGCAGGTCCCTCATCTGGTTCCTCCCCCGGTGTCCATCCCAGTGGGGGTCACATGGCCACAGGAGAGCCCAGACAACAGGACTGAGCAGGGAGGCCAGGCGGGAATTTAGCAAGCCCCATGGAGAAGGGGTGCAGGCCTGTCCCCTGGTGAGTCCGCCCTCTGGCTTCTCTGGCCGTCCCCCAGGGCCTCAGCCCCTCCACAAAGCCCACGGAGCAGCCCTCTGCAGACACAGGGTGTCCCTGCCTGTGGCCCCATCCTGTCGCAGGAGACAGGGAACAAAGGGCATGCATATTACACATGACCGTCAGAAAGGAGGGTGGTCCTTCTGCCCCCCAAACTTTGCAGGTGACGGGGAAGGAATTACAGTCAGCCGTGTGTGCCCCAGGATCTGGTAGACAGAAACCTGGGACTCACTGGCCTGCAGGCGTGGGGTCTACCCTCAACCTGCTCTGACCCTGGGAGGGCCTTAGGAGGGCCCAGTGGCCTAACCCCACTGTTTTCCGCTGCTAGTGTGGGCAGCGGCCACCTCTCCCATGCTCCCTGGACCCTTCTAGACTGGACCTCGTGGGCAGTGTGAGCCGGCCTGGCCCTCCTCCCAGCTTCTGCTGGGTCCCTCGGCACCTGTCTCGAGCCCCCACCGGGATCCCCGGCCCCGCCACCGCCAGCGGCCCTCCTCTCCCGCCCCCGGGCTGCGCCCCATCAGCCTGTCCCGCGGCTCACACTCCTGACGCTCTTTGCTGAAAATCGGACGCTGGTGAAATCCTGCGCCTTTCCTGCCCTTTCGCATCTTTCCGCTGAGACACCGCAGAGACAGTAAGCGAGGGGCTTGATGTAGAAAACGTTGGGGTTCCGAGCCGAAGGCGGAGAAAGAATTGCTGAGCCATCCTCAGTGCAAAAAGGTGGTTTTATTCAAGCTCAGGGACAGGACCCCGGGGGCGGGAAGAGGGGCCCTGGGGAACACGCTGGGCGGGAACACGTTGCCCAGTTGGGAGGGGGTCGGGGCAGCATGAGTCTCTGAGGAATCTGGGAGCAGGGTTTCCGGGACCCTGTGGGGGCGAGCGGTTGCTGGGAAAAGGTCATTTATTACTGTTTAGTAAACACTCAGCCATGAGACCCTTCCGACGTGTACAGGAGGGTCGTATGCTCGGCGGGGGGTGGGGGGGACCATGCCGACACCTATCTTGGGGGCGGAGATAAAGGAAGTTTCCAAAGAATTTCTATATGTCAAAGTGGACGCACAGGACCCTGGGGGCTAAGGTTAACCTAGGATTGCCTTTTGCGCTCAGGAGAGTGTCCACGGTAAGGCCGCGAGCCCCCAGAGGACGGTCACTCGGTGCCTTCCAAGGGCTTGTCTTGGGGCTGTGGGCCGTAGGGAGACGCCCTGTTATTCTTCTCACTTGGCTCCGCGCGTCCGCGCTGACGGGCCTCACTCTAGGCCCGGGAGTCCTCTGGGCTGCGGGCGGCCCCTGGACCGATGACTCCTCCCCTCCCCCTCCCCCGTGGCCTCCGCCCCACCCCCACCCTCACTCCCAGGAGACCTTGCTTCCTGTTTCAGGGACAAAAGCGAAGGCTCTGCGGGGACGGGGTGGGGGGGGGTGCTTTCCCAGGCCTGCGGGTGCATCCTGCAGCGGCCTGTGGCCGTCCCCCCTGCAGAGGGCTGGCGGCTGCTCCTAGGAAGGCCACTTCCTGCCCGCACCCCAGCACTCGGCCAGCAGCCCCCTCTCCTGCCCTGCTGTGGTCTCTTTCCGTGCTCCTTCCCACGACACTTGGAGGCACCTCTCCCTGGCCCCACCCCCGGCCAGCTGCCCTGCGATTTGCATTTTGGACGCACCTGTTGCCTCTGGCAGTATTCTTAGCGCACAGCATCCCCCCCACCCTGTCCCCCCGGCAACCACAGGGTCTTTGCACGGCGGTTCCTCTGTGGGGACCCAGAGCTCTCCTGGGATCGTTAACCCAAGCTATCTCTCCAAAGCCGCCCCCCGGGGTCAGCACACAGCCCACCTTGAAGACATCTTGCTGGACTTCAGTGCTCTCTGGTTGAAGTCATGAGAACTTGATTAATTTTGTCTCGGTGTTTGTTTTGTGATGAAGTTCGATGGGACAAAGGAGAGGGTGCCCAGGCCAGGGCCCTCGCTGGGACAGGTTCCTGACTACTGGCTCCCTTTCCTGGGGTCCTAGATGCTGGCTGGCTTCCCCCGCAGGGGCCTGGGCATGGGCAGAGGGGTCGGGGTACCCCCCCCAGTTTCTGGGGGAGGCACTGCCCCTCCCCTGGCTGCCGGCAGGGCTGGTGGGGGTCAGGAGGCTACATCCTGATGCAGGAAACACAAGTGTCCCAATGTTTAATTTCTTAGGGGTCACCCATCTGCTGTGGATGGTGGTGAGAGCTTGCAGGAGGAGGGATGCCTCGTCCGACGACCCCCCCCCCATTCTGCCCCTGCTGGCAGGAGCTGGTGATGGTCAGGTCCCAGGACTGGCCCATGTGGGAGGGCTGGGCTCTGGGCCCCTGGGAGGGTCCACACGGGTCCCACGGACATCTCCCTCATGCCCGCTGCGTCTTCTGTTCTCTGTATGACGGAGGATGGGGGAGACGCGCGCTGACCCTGGAGGGGCCGTCCCTCCGGGGACTAGCCGACTCCCAGGGGTGGTGAGCAGCCCGTCCAGGGGACTCCTTCTGTGTGCAGACCACCCAGCCCTCCCAGCCCCCCCCCCCCACCGTGAGCAACCCTGTGGCCTCGGCGAAAGCCCCCGCGTGGCCTGGCGTGGCCCACCTCTGGGCCTCTGGGAACGCATTCTCCTCAGTGGCAGCTGTGTCCTGCCCTGCTGGCCTGCTGAGCCTCACAGCTCCCATCAGAACTCGCTGTTTTCAGGGGCGCCTGGTTGGCTCAGTGGGTTAAGCCTCTGCCTTCGGCTCAGGTCATGATCTCAGGGTCCTGGGATCGAGCCCACATCGGGCTCTCTGCTCAGCAGGAAGCCTGCTTCCTCCTCTCTCTCTGCCTGCCCCTCTGCCTACTTGTGATCTCTGTCTGTCAGATGAATAAATCAATAAAATCTTAAGAAAAAACCCCAAACCTCGATATTTGCCAGCAGCCGTCAGGCTCCGAGTTTGCAGGACGTCTTCGTCCCGTGACTGTCCCCGGACAGGCTTGCATTCTCTCTTTGGCAGCTGGAGGCACGGTCAGGGCCGAGCTGCACAGTGAACTCTGGGGTTTCGGTGACCTGGGGTGTGGGTTACACGCTCCCATGTGGGCTCGGAAAGCTGGCAAACCTCACCGCAACCTGGACGGCAAAATCCATGCTAGCAATTGTAACTCTTTCATTTAGTGAGAATGACATGAAATGCCAAGTGGGAAACAGCAGACAGGGACGGGGAGCAAAGAGACACTTCCCATGCGGGGCCCATAATGGCCCTGTTTTCCTGTGCGCTGGGTCCCGCGGACTGCACGGCGGGTCCCCCCACCACCCCCTTCCCCGGACAGGGTGGCTCCAGGGCCGGGGGTGTTGCCGTGGGGATGACGGTGGCTTCTGGGTTGGGATCTGGGGCGCTGTTGACGGTGGCGTAGGTGTTGTGGGCTGGGCGGAGCGGAGGAGATGCCCACGAGGTTTCCCGGGAGAGGACTCAGTGAGGACCTGGGTTCCTGCCGTCTCTCCCCGGCTACCCGGTAGGAAAGAATCCAAGTCAAGAAATCTTACAAACAGGGTTTACAGCCATGCAGGCGAGGCCCAGGGGAGCTGGGACACCCAGACGGGCAAGAGCCGGAAACCCCGTGTCCCCGAAAGCAATGTGCAGTGAGCATTCCTTCCTTGTGGCCCGCGCAGGCTGGGGACCCGGGGGCTGGGGGACACCCCACAGGACTGGCTGGCTAGCGTGGCAGACGGTGGGCAGGGAGTCCGAGAGAGGTGGCCCTGGAGTGTTTCCCGAACAGCAGGGCAGCCGTAGATGGGATTTGGCCACAAGTCGGGGCCTGTGTTCACCCGCCACACGCCAGCCCACTCCAGGAAGGACCCATCCCCGTAGCCCTACAGAGCCTGCAGTGTTGGGGTGGGTGGACTTGGGGATGATACCCTCAAAAAGGGCTCTTTAAATGCTCCAACCACAGGGTTGGATCCCATCTTCCTTTGGAGGAGTCGGGGTCATTACTTGGAAGGAGGGCAGGCAGAGGGGCCCCGTGAGCTCAGATCCAGCTCCTGGAAGCTCCCCCTTGGACCTCAGGAAGGCCCACCGATCCCAGGCTGGGGGGCTTGTGACTACCTTGCAGAAGACTGTTAATCAGCGGTTAATGACTCAGCCCTCCAGCCGCCCCAGCCCCGCATCGAGCCATGACGGCAGGTGGGCAACATAACACACAAAATTTGGCAAATCACTATTATTCACACACCCGTTGCTGCGGTGACAGCATGGGGTGCTGAGTTAATCCCGAGGGAGGCTGGTGAGTAGGGCTGTTCTCACCACCACAAGGGCTGGGGCAGAAGGCCGGCCGCGGTGATCCGCAGGGTGCGGGAGAGGCCCTAACGTGCACATGCCCCACTTCTCCGGACGTTTTCTCCCTCCTCTTTCTTTCTGGGCTTGCTCCTCCTCCCGCCGGAGCTTCCTTCCGTGCAGAGACAGATGCCTGCGGGGGTGGGGGAGGCCAGGGCTACCAGGAAGGCCTCTGCAGGGCACAAGTGCATTCTGGCAGGCCCTGGGGCTGGCCTCCTCACCCCAGCACGCTGGAGAAGCCTGTGTCCCTCCTGCCCGGCCGGGGCGGGGTGGGGGCGGGGTGAGCGGCGCCCAGCTGTGCGGCGCTGAGCCCGGGACTCTGGGAGCTGGCAGGACAGACATCCCCCGACCTTGGACCTCGGAAGATCCAGCCTGGGCGGGCCTTTCTGTCGGAGCACACGGACCTGCACAAGCACGGGGGCCTGGCCCCTGGCTTCTGCCGGGCTTTGTCTGGGCATGGACCGCCGGCCTCTGCTCTGCGGAGGTGGGGGCAGGTCGAGAGGCGGGGCTCCCGTTTAGTGCCTTTGGCACAACTCCCAACGGCAGGGAGGAAGTGAGGCTCAGAGGCCTTGCTCTGGAAGGAAAGCCCCCCGACACAGCTGCAGCCCAGCCCCCCGGGCCCCACTTGGCAACGTCTCTCCGGAGGAGGGGGGTGGCCTCTGAGCCCTGGTTCTGGAGATGCAGGCGGTGAGGGCGGGTCCTGCTTGTGCCCAGGAAAGGGAGGTGGGTGGGTGGGCTGCCGGCCGGCCTGCGGTGGGGGTGTCTGGGGCGATGCCCACCCGACAGGCAGAGCTTCGCGGCTGGCACAGGGGCTCGGCGTGGCAGCTGGGGAACTGGCCAGCGGCAGTGTGACCCCCTGGGCTGGTTGAGGGCTTGCATCCTCCTGGGGGGGGGGGTCGCTGGGTTCAGGTGCTGTGCAAACCCACTGGGAGAACAGTACCCTACCCCTGGGGAGGAAGGGGCTTTCTAGTGCTCCCTGCTGGGAACTGGTGGACCCAACGGCAGGCTGGATTTTACTGTTGCTTCATCCCACTTGGAATCCAGAGCGGCAGAGTTCTCGTGGGCTCAGGACGAAGGGCAGGGACCATCCCATGGCCTCTCATGCTCGGGGGGGCGTCTCGGCTGCTGTTCTGGGGCCAGAGCCTCAACCGAGGTGTAGGCAGGACTCCCTTCCTCTGGAGGCTCCAGGAGTGTCCCTCTGGCCCCTCCCGGCTCCTGGCAGCTGAGGTGGCCTTGGTGTTGCTGGCCTGTAGACGCACCCCTCCTCCCCCGCCCCCGGGACACGCGGCGACTCTCCATGCCTTCCCCGTGTGTCTGCTTCCTCCCTTCGTAAGACCCCGCTCCTGGACTCAGGGCCCACTTTCATCCAGGAGGACCTCATCTGCACGGATGAGATCTGCAACACACTTTTCCAGGTAACGTCACGTTCTGAGATTCCAGGGGACACACATGTGTGGGGAAGACCGTACAACCCCGTACGATACACGTGAATAGTTACTGAATCCCCCCCACACGAGCGCCCTGTGGGACGGGCAGAGTCGTGGAGAACGCACGAGAGGCCCCGTGGGGAGCAGACGCGCTTGTCTGTGGTTCCGGACTTGGTAGCACCCAGCAGCACCGGCACTGACCCGGTTTGTGGATTTGGGCAGGGCGTGCGGGGGGGTGGCTCTGGCTTGCATCCTGGGGTCAAGCTCTGTGAGAGCCAGCTGGCTGTCAGCGGCGGCCTCAGCAGGACACCGGCCTCCCACATGGCCTGGGCCTCCTCCCAGCTCGGTGGCGGTTCCAGGCGCCAGCGTCTGGGGTGCAGAAAGCCGGGTGGAGCCGGGCCTTTGTCCCAGGGGTGCTCAGGGGCACAGGCCCAGGAATGCATGCACTGCGGCGTGGCCTGACTCCTGCTGCCGAAGCCTGGAGCGGGAGGCCTGCCGACCCACGGCCCACGGAGTGCGGGCCCCTGTCCGCAGGCCTCGGCGTCCCGCCCCCGTGGGCCTGGCCCCACCAGGGCTCAGAGGCTGGGCCCCGTGGGATGTCCCCACACTGCCACCTGGTGGGCTCTGCCCCGAGCCCTGGGAAGTTCCGGGCACCTGGGCCACGTGTGGCTTCTCCAGGCCCAGGTGTGGTCTCGGCAGGGTTTTCTCACGCGGGCTCTGGCCCAGATGCTTCCTTCGCCGCCTGCTTCACCTGCGTGGGGCACCGTCATCCAGAAGCTGTTGGGAAGAACTCAGGAGCCTCTGGAGCCCACGGGCTGGGAACGCCCAGAGCCGCCACACGAAGAGGCCCCACCAAGGAGAGGCCCCATCCCAGCGGTCACAGCCCCGAGGACTCCCTCCCTCCGAGCAGCCACTCCCTCCCCAGTGGACGGTGCACGGGTCTGGGGTGTAGGGGTGACCAGCCTCTGGCTACGGGACAGAGAGTGGGGCCGGGCTGGGCGCTGGCAGGCCGGGCCGGTGGAGCAGCTGGGCTTGTGTCTGAGAACAGGGACTAACCAGCCTCTGCCCCCCAGGGCCTGATGTGGTTCAGCGGTGCCCACCGAGAGCTTCCCGCCATGCTCAGCCCCCTCCTGTCGTGACCCCACATGCCCTCCCCGCCCCCCCCAGTTCCTCCCTAGGAGTTGGGATGTGACTCACACACAAGGGCCTCTGGGACCTTCATCCTGGGGCGGGAGGTTCGTCACAGGTTGGCCCCGCACAGTGCAAGTGCCCTGGAGTGACCGGGGTCCGGGAGGGAGGTGGCTGGGTGTGGGAGCCACCTGCAGAATGGGGGGGGCGGGGAGCACACAGGTGCAGCCGACAGAAAGCTTTCCTGGGGGCCGCCCCTCCGGGACTGGCGTTCCCGCGGAGGATTGCTTCTGTTCTTTCTGGCCTCCGGAGGTCACAGAGGGTGCTGCCGTGGCTCAGTTTCCCTGAAATCGCGTCTCCCACGCCGGGGGCTCAACACTCGGTCTGGGGGCTGCTTTTCACGGAAGCTACACCAGGCGGGCGCCGGCGGCCGCAGCCCCAGATTCCCTCTCGGGGTGGGCAGAGCAGGCTAGCGGCCACTGCCTGGATGTCTGGACGCACCGTGGGCAGGGATCCAGGCTCCAGCATCCAGCACCCACTGTTGCCCTGGGCGACTGCGGGAGTGGAGATGTCATCCCTAACCTTAACAACCACTTCCCTACCCTGCCACAGCCTTCAGTCTGCAATCCGGATTAAGGGAGAGGGTCAGCTGGTTTAGGGACCCAGGCACCTCCCCCAAGCATCTGCGGCTCCCCCTTCCTGTGGAGATTAACTCTTCTACTTGCAGGGACCGTGGTCATGAGGTCCGAGGCCACTGGCGGGTTAGGGGCGTTGGGCGGGTTCTGCCCTCGGGGGCTCTGGGTCTTGGGGTTTTCCACGCCCCTCCACACCTCTCTCCTCTGTGGGGAGGGACCCCAGATGGGGGGGCCTGGTTGGCCTCAGCTCAGGTCAGCGCGGCCTCATCACCAGGCCGAAAGCCAAGACGCCTCTCTTGGTCTCTTGGCCCAAGAATCCTGTTTGCAGCACCTTCAAGATGCGCGCAAGTTCCAGGCTCTTCTCAGGAGACCCACTGCTGCCCCGTGTCTGGGCTGTGCCCATCCGTGTGTGGGGGACGGATGACCAGCCATGGTGCCCGCGATGGGCCTCACTCCTGCATCACCTTATAAACACTGGCTGGGTCCGTTTCTCCTTCCGGCTCTGCGTCCTGTTCTGTCTGATGAAGCCAGTGGCCACCCCCTTGAGAGCCACCCTGGGAGAGGCCCACAGACAGGGGACCGAGGACAGCGTCCCGCTGCCGGCCAGCAAGGAGCTGAACCCCGCCACAGGGCCCGTGGGTCAGGTCAGCAGGGCCTGCTTCCCCGGTGGAGCCTCCAGGTGGACCTCGGTCCCCCAACACCGCCTGCCAGGTTCGGGGTCATTTGCCAGCAGCAATAACCACCGTACGTGGGCCCCTACTCCCTCCCAGCAGCCCCAGCCCCTGTCCGCCCCGAGCCCAGCAGACGCCCTCCCGCAGCCCCCTCTGGCCGGCCCACCTTGAGCGCCCTCTTCCCCAGCCCCAGACGCGGCTACTGTCTTCCCACCTTCCCCGTGCTTCTGTCTCCGGGCCTGGGCGCGCGGGCTGTTGGCTCTGCCTGGGGTGCTTCCCCCGGAGCGGTGGGGGGAGCTCGCTGCTCACCTCCACAGGTCACCTGCCTAACCTTCCCCTCCCGGCACCTTCCTTTCCTGCATGCTGGAACCCACAGGGTCCGTCCCCGCCCACCCGCCGTGTCCTCTGTCGCCCCTCCTCCCGTGCTCTGGGGACAACGGGGGTGTCTCTGTGCGCCCCTGTCCCCCCTCACCGCTGCATCTGTAGCATCTGGATCCTCTCCAGCAGGCCCTCAATCAAGGGCTGGGAGCACACGGGGCACGGGGGCACAGGGCAAATCCAGCCCGGCCCACAGAAGGGGGTCTTGGGCCCTCAGCGGGCCTCAGGTGGTCCCCGTCTCTGTGTCCCACAGGATGCGGACGAGGACTCGAAATCCCCAGCACACCGGAGGAAACAATCCGCGGGCCTGCCCGGCGTGTCTGTTCCCGCGAGGCTCGGCTGAGAGCCGGGAAGCAAGGAGAGGGCAGGACACGGCCGGCCTGACCGCTGGGGGGACCGCCTCCCTCCGGCTCCTCCGGCTTCCCCCCTCGCCCCGTTGTGCAGGGGGAGCACCCTGCAGCCTCGAGCGACTCCCAACCTGTCTTCCCTGTTTTCTCCTTGAAAACTCACGAGAAGCATTTTTTAACTCCGCTAGTTATTGCCTGAATCCGTTCTTGCAAAAAATTCAGAGAGCTGGTAAAAACCACTGGCTCTGGCCCCTGCCTCCTGAGTCCCCTCTCTGGGGCCCGTGAGTGCGGGGAAACCCAAGGACCCGGGAGGTGGGGGCCTCGCGGCCTTTCTGGCCCCACACCTGTGGCGGGGTGTGCTGACCGAGGGTCTGAGCGCCCCCAGGACCCGCTGTGCTTGAGTGAGAAGCAGTCCTCAAGTCATCGACGTCCGGGGATGGAGCCTAGCTCACCCTGGCTGGTGCAGGCACGGGCACTGATCAACGCGTACCCTGGACAGTGGCAGGGCACGCCCGCCCACGTGGCAGACGGAGAGGAAGGTCTGCGCACACAGTGAGAGAGGGGGTGGGGCCAGAGGCAGGGGTGGAGGCCAGCCACAGGCCCTGGGCCAGCGGGTGGAGGTGGGCGGGGAGAAGGGGAGCGGGAAGGGGGTGGGGAGGAGGGTGAGTGCAGCTGTGGCTGCGCAGGAGCCGGGCTCAGCGGAGCAGGGAGGAGGGACGAGGAGGCTGCAGATACTGCGCCCCTCAGTGCCGGGACGGCCGACCGGTCTCCAGACCCCCAGATCCAGCCAGGCCTGAGGGCGTGTGGGTCGTGCCCCAGACCGTGCCCGCACTGGGACGCGCCCCTGGCCCCAAGCCAGGAGACGGGCTCACGTACATTCTGGGGCACCGAGCAGGTGGAGGAAACAGTGTGTCTTCTCGGTTGAGGGGTCTTCAGACGGCAGGTGCCCCTAGTGGGCCCGGAAAGCACCCCGCCAGGCAGGCATCCGCCGCGGGCCCCGGCTCCGTGCGGCCGACACATGGGACACGCCGGCAGGATTCACCGGTCTGGAACAGGACCACCGGAGTCTTTGGAGCTGCTCCGCACATCATTTGGCCTCTTTCTCTAGACACGTGCCCCTGCTTCCTGAAGTTGGGCCTGGCTGCGTGGACGGCTTTGAGCCTTCAAAGTCCCGGTCACGGCGTTTCCCGCTTTGGCTATGGTGGAGAGCTGCGTCAGCTTGGGGTCCCGACTCCCTGGCGAACGCAGAGTGAAAGCCTCCGCTGGCTGAGTCTGGACACGGGGAAGCAGGAGGGGGTGGCGTGTGCACGCACGGGGTGCGGGGGACAGAGTCTACTGCAGCCCCACTGCGAGCCCTACCCCTACCCCCCCGCCACGACCGGGCTCTGCCTCTCCCCTCCAGTCTGGGGGCAGCGTTCGTGGGGCTGTTCCTTGGGGAGGCTCAAAACTGCTTACTCCTGGGCCCCTCAGAGACAGGGAGAGGCACAGTGGGGCATCCACAGGGGTGCAGGGCCAGACAGCTGGGGTGGGGGCACAGCTCTGACCCCGCGGGCATGCGAGCCTTCCCGGTCGTGGGCACCCTGTGGGCCCTGTCCTGTGGAAGGGGCGGATCCTCCTCTGAGCGCATCCTGGATCCAGGCGGATCCTGCCCTCCGCACCCCAAACCCCGAGCCCCCCGGGGCCGGCAGCCCCAGAGCCCGCCTCTGGGGGGCCGGAGTGACCCCACCCTTGGAGAAGTGGCTCCAAGCCTGGGGTTTGCTTGTACTTTTAGACGCTCTGATTAAAGTACAGCTGTAACGCAAGGTGTTCGCGCCGCTGTCCGCCACGCAGGTGCCGCCTCGGGCCCGCCTCCCGCGGAAGGAGCCCGCGCTGCCCCCCGGGACGGCTCGCTGGTCTGTTCACACACAATTTCCGTGCATCTCTGAAGATCACTGTTCTAACAGCTTTGGGTATAGACACCAGGAAGCAGCGACACGTAACAGGGCATAAATCCAATTCCCCGTGCGTTTAATTTTCTCAGGCTGCAGAATCAATCTGAACCTGTCGGGGTCTGACTCCGGAGTCTATCAACGCCGGCTCCTTCCCTTCAGCCTCCTGTCTGGCTCTCCCCTCGTAGGAACTCAGCCCTGCAGACAAAGATGCGCTGGTACAAAGTCACAGCTTTTCTCTCTTGATGAGGAAATCTGGTTAGCTGTGAGGGGGCCAGAGCCTGGGGCCTGGAGGCTGCTCCTGGGCACTGGGGCCGAGGCCGCTGCCTCTCCTCCAGCCGTGGCTGTGGAGGACGTGCTTTGACTACCCCAGTGGCGCATGTTGGCCTTTCCCCTGGGCAGCAGCTGAGGGGGGCCGTCTCTCCATGGCATTCTGGGCGGCGCCTTAGCCCCATGGATTGGCTACGTGGCTTTTGTCCTTGGTCTGTCCTTCTGCCGCGGTGATGACAGCGGCCACGTTCCGAGCGTGGTTCACAGACCGGTCACTGAATGCCACGGGTCCCTGAGATGTACGTCTGTTCTTAACCCCATTCCACACGTGGGGAGCAGGCACCGAGCTGGTAAGTAAGGCGCCCACGGCCCAACAGCGGGCGGCAGAGCCAGGCAGGAAGCGCTTCCCCGAGGTGATTTGGACTCTTGTGAGCTCCTGGGGACACCGCATCATCCTGCCTGGTTCCATGGGCAGCCAGCATGCTTACCCTTTTGCTGAGAGCTCCAGGGTCCCCGTCTAGAACCACCGCTGCCTCTGGGCCAGTCGGGCACTGAGTGGACACAGCCCCTGCCCAGCCTCGGGGCTGGCAGCAGTGCCTAACGTCTGGAGCCGTGGGTGAGCTCGGGGTTCATGCAGCACCAACCGAAGTCGGGCCTGGGACTCCGGGCGGGGGGTGGCAGGAGGGGCTGTCCACGGGCAGCAAGCAGGTGGGACTGGCGCATGGGGGACGCTGCCCGGGGTCCCCTCTGCAGCGCGATTTCCCTGCTCTGCTTCAGCATCTGCATGACTGAGTGCTGTGATGCCTGCCCCTGTGTGCACGTGCCCACGAGGGTATGTGTGCCCCCGCGGTGCCTGGAGCAGGAGGGGCTGGGCTCACGGGCCACTCCCGTGGGCGCCGCATGCTCACCAGGACGGCTCAGGGAGATTGCAGAGCTCGGTGTGACCGTCTTTCTGAGTGAGCCCCAGGAGAGAGGCTCAGGGAAGGAAGCCACAGAGCCGACTGCCTGGGGACCCCCAGCTGCCCGTCCCAAGCTCCCGAGATGGTCTAACCCGTCCTCCCATTTAGGATTTAGCCAGGTCTGGGGTGATGAGGGGTTGCTTGGGTCGCTGGCTGTGCGCACCTCTCTGGGCCAAGCGGTGTCTTCCCTCTTGTCTGTTTGCAGGAGGGGAGCCCCCGGCAAGGGCTGGGTCTGGGCATACTCAACCCCAAACAGAACCCGGCCACTCTGGGACCCCGGTCCTGTTCCAGCCACAGTGTGCGCATGTCCGAAAAACGCGGGAGTCAAAGGGAGAGGTCAAGGTACGTCTGGGGCCCTGGGTCCTGGCGCCTTCAGCCCCCAGGGGCCCAGACTGTTCTGTCGGCGCCCTGCCCGCCCCCGCCCTGGCCAGCTCAGAAGGTCTGGCTGCCTCCATGTGTGCCCTCATGGGAGCCCTGAATTGGTACGTAAGGAATTCAGCCGCCCAGACTGTGGAGGGGCCACACAGAGAGGCCACGTGGAGAGGCCACATGGAGGGACCACACGGGGGGACCACATGCAGAGATGGCTCCTTCTAGTCCCCTAACTCAGAGACACGAGTTTAGTAGGGACGCTTCGGGAGGAAGAGAAGAGGCTGGACCCCCACCAGGACTACGTACAAAGGGAGAAGAGCGTCCAGGATTGATGGTGAGTTCTTAGGCTCCCCACTGACAGTCCGCAGGGGTGCGGCGGGGCTCCCCCGTCCTGCGCTCTCGCTCCGGACTGCCAGACATTGCCCAGGTGTTTGTGAAGGGACGCGGAAGTTGCCCACGGGGTCGTGGGTCTCCCCAGATCTGCAGGGTCACTCGTCACGGCTCCATCGTGGTAGGAGAGGACCAGGCTGCCGCATGCGCCCTCGCTCCCGTCCTGGGGCGTCCCCTCGGTCAGGGTCCTCTGGGCAGCCCCCGGCCCGGCCCAAGGGCCGCCACTCCCAGAGCCCAGCAGAGAGTTGGCCACTCCTGTGCTAGGCGTCGAGACCTGTGGGGCGGCCTCCTCCTTCTTGCTTTGTTTGGAGCCCTGATTTGTTGCCCTGTGGACGGGAGAGCAGAGGCTCCACCAGAGGGCCCGGGGGCGCGCGGACCAGGGTGAGCCCCCAGCAGGCCCGCTCTCTCTGCTCCTGGGCGCCGCTGCAAGAGCCGGGGACGGCTTCCCCTTTCCTTCCACGGATACTGCCTGGGGCTGGACGCCACCCGCGAGTGCGGGCCCGAAGAGGGTTGGACCACAGGCCGGGCGGCCACACATGGACCCCCCAGTCAGCAACAAGACGGCCAGCTGCCTCTGCCCTCGGCCCTCACCGACCGTGCGGGCCGTTTGCTCTTCCGGGTGACAGGGAGTGACTGTACCCCTGTCGGGTTACCTGCCCGTGGCACAGAGCACAGCAGTGTCAGCAGGGCCCGTGTTACTGTCCGTACCCAGAAGGACGATCGTCCGGGGACAGGACGGGAACAGCGTGACCCCGAAACAGGACCAGGCGCCGTCTTGGACTCAGGGGCCACTAGCGATGTTGTAACACGTGTGGGTTTTTTCCTGATTTCTCACGAGGCGTGTGAGGTCCTGGGAGACCGGGGTGTCGGTGAGGAGGGCCCCACCTGAGATGCACAGCGTCGCGCTGGGGCAGTGTCCCGGGAGGGCAGCCGCCGCGTCCCCCCTCCCCCGCAGGAGGCTTGTTACTGGACAGACGGTGGTCGGATGGACGGGCAGGCCCCCGTGTCCCGCCGCCTCATCAGTTTCCCGTGGGGCGTGAGCTGCCGCTGGGACCCTGTTAACCCCCTGCCTGGAGCCTTCCCGGCAGCCAGCTGGGCGCAGCCGTCAGGACCCATTGATTTGCTGTCCCTGTCCCTTCCCGTCACCACAGTCACGATGGCCTAATCAGGTCTCTCCCAGCGCTCAGACCCCGGTGTTGCCACGGCGACGAAATGACCCATAATAGTCCCTGCCTCCTCCAATAAATGAAGGAAGGCACAGAGATTTCCTACGCATCTGAAGCTGGGGACAGTGCACCCCGGCCTCTCGGGAGCAGAGCCCCTGGCTGCCGGGTCCCTCGGGCTGGATCCCGGTGACTGGCGACGGCTCCCCTGGCCCGCTTGAGGCCGCTGGTGCAAAGCGTGGGTCTCACAGAGTGTGCAGGGGGTGAGACGCACAGACCCGTCAGGAACCCCGGAGTGCTGGCAGGTTCTCCAAAACGCTGTCTTTCTGACCCAAACGTGCAGACGATCTTTGGCCGGGCCTGGTGGTAGACTGCACCGCCAGTGTGCCCTTGGCGACGCTTCTGTTCAAGGAAGCAGGGCAATGAGGCTGGCTGGGGTCAGAGCCCCCGGACGCCCTGAGACCATTTCCCCAGGCCTTTAGTTAGTCTGCTGGTCAGGCGTTCCGTAGGGCTGAGCCTCGGATCAGCGTTGCCTCTGTCCCCTTTTGGAGCGGGACAGTGAGGGGCCCTGTCCACCGAGCCCTGGAGGGCAGCACATGCCCTCAGCCTGCGGAGTCTCCCCCCGCGTTGTGGGGAGCCGAGACCCGACCACCACGGAGACCCTGCCTTCCTCGCTGATCCTGGAGGCCAGCTAGTCTGGCCACAGGGTGCGTTTCCCCGGAGGACGGACCTGGAGGGTCTGCCGAGGGCTCTGGTCTGGCCTGCTCCCCTGTAACACGGGGGCAGCTTTGCCCCAAAGCGATCCCCAAAGTGTCTGGGCCTCGAGGGATGGGGGCCCCTGGGGGCTGAGCAGCCGCCGGGGGAGCACGGGGAGGCTGGGGGCCGCAGAGGATGGCTTCGGCCTCTCTCCTTCCCTCTCGTCCTTCTGCGTGTCCCCCCAGCCCCGACCCATCTCAGGACGGGTGTCCGCGGGCTGCGTGCTCCGTGACTGATGGGCCGCTCCGGGCCCAGGACCAGATCAACCAGACTTTGTTTCCTCCTCCCCAAGGTCAGTGGGCCCTGGGCGGGAGTCATTGCCTGAGGCCACCACAGTCAAAGCTCCGCTGGACCGGACCAGGCCCGCGATTCACACCCAGAGCTGCACGGGTTAACGGAGAACTGGGGCCTCTAGCTCCCGGAGGATCCCGCCCCTCCCCAGGTCACTGCACTCACGCTGGGTGGCATCAGACGAGGGCGGGCGGACACCGTGTCCACCGGCTCAGGGCTTCCCGGGGCTGGGAGCACCCCAGGGGCTTGCAGGAGCACAGCCCACAGCAGACCTGAAATCCCAGAAGCCTGGCCGCCTGGGAGACTGAGTCCCAAACACCCAGGCCCTGGGCAGGCGTGGCTGGAGATGAGCGGGGAGACCCTCCCCGGGGGCAGGGGTGCGAGGGGTGGGGGTGCTCCATGGGCTCCAGTCTGAGCCCCTCTCTTTACTGGGGGCGGGAGGGGCAGCCCAGGGGGCACCAGCTTGGCCAAGCAGCCGGCCTGCTGCGGTGAGAGCTTGGGGACAGAGTCCGGCGCGTGCCCGCGGAGGGGGGCAGTCACCGTGCTCCAGCTCCAGGCCTCGTGTGGTCCCTCCAGGTTTTCGGGAATTGCTGCCGCGGCCCCGCACACAGCGCGGCCAACACCGACACCTAGCGGACAGAGGGGACGTTGCTCCTCGTGCTTCCGTGGGCTGGGAGGACCCTCAGCCTGGGAGGACCCTCACCCCTACCAGCCCAGTGGCTATGACTTTCACAGAAACTTCTCCTTGTTGGGGGGACTAGCAGGAGACCACCACAGGCTGCAGGAAGCCCCTTTCCCCGGGGGAAATCACGGAAGCCTGGCCACCTGGGGTACTGAGTCCTGACCCCAGACTCACGGCCTGGCTGTGCTCTACACCCAGGGTGCGCCTGCCCTGGCCTAGGGATGGGGGGTTGAGACCCTCGCCCATGCTGGGTGTGGGGGCTGTTCCACAGCTTCAGCCAGGTGGGGGCAGGGCTGGCAAGAGTGGTGTCCCCACGCTGGGACGCAAGGCTTCCTCTGGTTTCAGGAGCTGTCAGAGACGTTCCTAGCCCCCGGCCCCACACAGCTTCCTGCTCAGGTCCTCACCAGGACCCAGCGGTCTGCTCTCGCCACCTGCTCTGTTCCTGTTCCCACTTGGGTCTTCCGTGGATGTGGCAGAGCCTTGTTCAGCCCAAACCGTGACTTCTCCGGGGCACGCTCCTGCTGGGGAGAGCCACGTTCTCACTGCGGCTCTCTGGAGGCCCCGCCAGAGTCAGAGACCCTGTGACGGTGACGGCCCCACCTCTTGGGTGTGGTGGGCTGACGGACGTGACTCACTTCTGAAAGACAGGAGGGGCCCTAGCCCTGGGGTCAAGGTCACTTTGGCAACACGACCCTGAGGTGTCCCAATGGGAAAGTGTTTCTCCTCTGTAGGATCGTCCCCAAACCCACACCCACAGAGAACCACGAGAAAGCATCAGAGCAACCCGGACAGACTGAGGCCAGTCTGGGAGCCCCTGACCAGCGCTGTTCAAAGCTGCGGACGTGAGGGCCTGGCACAGGCTGACGGAACTCGGCGGGAGGCGGTGCCGTGGGCCCTGGGCACAGGGCAGGCATGAAGCGGCCTCTTGTCTCGGGAACGGCAGTTACTGTGGTCACTTGTTGCTTTGACCGCGGACTGTCGGGGGTCAAGGGTGAGCCTTCCCACGCTCAGGGAGGGTGTCCAGGGGAGCCGGGTGGGTGCACCCTGAGTTCTGCAGGACCACGTGCTCCCACTAGATGGCAGCAGCGCCCTGCAGCCTGGACCCCTCCAACCCTGGCAGGGCCGGGTCAGGGCCGCGGGGCTGGGGGGCTGGCCTTCCTCCAGGCGGTTGCCAGGGTTGGCAGCTAGGAAGGGGACCTGGGGGGCAAGGGGAGGGCCTCCTCATAAGGCAACCTGCCTGCCACGCTCTCTCAGTCCTGTCTCTGTATCTCTCTAGCTCTGGCTCTCTCCCTCTCTCTGTCTCTGTCTGTTAGTCGCCGTATCTCTCCATCTCTGTGTCTCTGTTTCTCTGTCTCTGTCTCATTCTGTCTCTCTCTCTCTTTCTCTGTTTCTCTCTCCATCACTTTTTCTGTCATTTTCTATCTCTCTCTGTCTCTGTCTCTTTCTGTCCCTCTTTCCAGACCTGAGTCAGACTGGTCTGAATTCAAGCCCAGGTCCCCCCGTTTTGGGTCAATGACTCGCTTTGCCTTGCGTCAGGGCCCATCTCAGTACGGGGTGGAAATAGCCTCTGTGGACAGGGCTGCTGGAAGCGTCATACAAGCCACTGTAGGAAAAGTGCCTGGGGTGTGGCCGGCACTGTCCTTGTCTGTGTCAAGTTGTCAAACGATGTCAGACGCCCGCCCCATTATGTGGAGCCCGCTGCCCCCAGGTCCTGGGTCCCAGTCCTTGTCTCCAACGGGGATGCGTCCAGCACTGCCCTCGGCACTCTTCCAAGTCCTCTGGTCTGGGTGAAGAACCAGGGCCCAGCGGGGACGGCCTGCCCCAGGCTCTCACTCCTGATGCTGGCCACTGGAGGCCCCAGCAGCCAGCCCTTATCCCACAGGCTTCTGCTGAAAGCCCTCGAAGGCAGAAGGACTGGCGTCCAGCACCCAGCCCAGGCGCTGTGGCCTCAGGGTCAGAAATCCCCGGGTGTGCTGTGTGTGCCCACGAATCGTTGGGACCCCTCTGATTTCTCCCTAGAACGCTCACTATGCAGCCCTCTGAGAAGCACACCTGTGATCAGCCGGATGCCCCCCGACCTCCCACATGATGCCGCCCAACCCCCGCCCGAAGCCCCCTGAGCTCCCCTCTGGTGCCCCCCAGCCTCGGGCTGACAAAGCCAGTCAGCACACCAGGTCCTGGCCAGTGGTCTTCCCAGCAGAGCTAAGAGCTCCGTCCACACCAGCTTCCCTCAGAGCTGGACACCCCAACCTCCCCTGGGGGGCAGAGGCCCGTGGCTCGGGACGGTGGAATCCACGTGAGTGGGAGCGGGGGAAGAGTGGGCGCTTGTGGAGGCCGTCCTGCCCGGCTCTCCTGCTCCCAGGCCGCAGGCGTGTCTGGCCTCGCTCCTGTCCCCGACGCTGTCCCCGGGCAGTGAGCACACCCGTCCCCCGGACTCGCAGGCTGGGGTTGGGCCCCCGCACCCTTCTGCTCACCCTGCCTGAGGCCGCCCTCCGCACTGCCTGGGTCCACGCTCGGTTCACCTGCGCCCTTGGCAGCGGGGCTGGTCCTGTCGGCTGAGCTGCTGGAACCCCAGCAAGGCACTCGGGGGCCTGGGTCGTCTGCGGGTCTGCGGCACCGACAGAGGCAAGGACGTCACGCTGTGCTGCCTGGACGAGGGCGTCTGGACACGCCTGCCGACGTGGGGCCACTGCTTTCTCCCCCGGGGACAGGAGGGAGCCGGTCCTGCCAGGGCCCAGGCTCTGGGTGCCAGTCCGCGGCCATGCACCTGCCCCCGCCTCGTGTCTTAGTCAGCTGGCCCGCTCCCCAGCACCAGCCGGGATGTCCCTCTGGTCACGCAAGATAACGTCCGAGCTCGGTGCCTCTGTAGTCCACAAGGGACGGGAATACAACTCGGACTAGCCTACGGAAAAGGCGGTGGGCGCTCCCTCTGTTTGCACAGGTCACTGAAGCCTGTGTCTCCCCCACGACGGGTTCCCGCCACGCCCGTGACATCACGATGGGTTCCCGCCACGCCCATGACGCCACGACGGGTTCCCGCCATGCCCACGACATCACGGCAGGTTCCCAGCACGCCCATGACGTCACGACGGGTTCCCGCCATGCCCATGACGCCATGACGGGTTCCCGCCACACCCATGACATCACGGCAGGTTCCCACACGCCCATAATCTCATGACAGGTTCCCGTCCCGCCCGTGACGTCACCGCGGGTTCCCAGCACACCCACGACGTCACGACGGGTTCCCGCACGCCCATGATGTCAGGGTCTGCGGCTTTTTTCCTGGGCTGGTTTCATCCTCCAGAGAACTTTGAAGGGGGTGCGGTTGGCTCCCAGCCCCCCGGACATACATCCCATCAGGTTACAGCCCAGCAGGAGGAGCACCTTGTCCCCATAGTCTCCCCGAGAGTTCCAGGGTGTCTCCAAGGGATCCTGACGGCGGTCCTGTCTATCCCCAAATCAACATTGATTTTGATTGGCCTGACGTAGATCAAGGGGACACCTTGAGCCTTGGGGTAGGACTGGCCTGGACCCAGGGAGCTGGCGCTGCACCAAGGGGGGAACGCGGGGCAGGCAGGGAGCAGGGCCTGGGGCAGGCAGGGAGCAGGGCCCGGAGCGAGCAGCCCGCTGTCTCCGGATGCACCTGGGTGCAGCGTCAGGCTACCCAGTAGGGCCCGGCCCGCCCTGCGGGGAGAGCTTTGTCAGAGGCAGGAAAACAAAATACTCTGTTGTCCGAATTCCGTGTTTCCCACTCAGCAAATAGCCATGAGCTGATTCCCCGGAAGAACTTGTGTCCCTGGCGGGGGACGACTGCTGGGGAGGGAGAGGGCTCCCTCAGTGACGGGGCCGGGCACGAGGAAGGACGCAGAAAGGATCATCATCCGAGGACTTGGAGACTGGAACAGGCTGGACCCCGGCCTGCTGGGGCTCTGGCTGGGCTTGGAGAGGAAACGGCTTTCACTCTCCTGGGTTCTCTCTCTGGGTTTTCAAACGCCTTCCCGCCCGCGCGTGCCGAGATCTCCTCCTTCAGAGTCTGGCCTGTGGTGGTCCGAGCGTTCGTGCCCACCCCACTTCGGGCGTTGGATCCGGATGTCCGGAGACGATGGTGGTGGGGTCTTGGGGCGGTGACGAGGCCTTGAAGGTGGGGCCCCGTGCGTGGGACTGGAGCCCTTTTAATAGGTTCCAGTGAGCGGTCCCGGCCGGAAGCCTGGAAGAGGGCCTTCTCCGGAGCGTGACCATGCGGGCCCCCGGTCTTGGACTTTCCGTCCCCCGGAACCGTGAGAAGTCAGTGTGTGCTGACGAGCGCCCCCACGCCCCCAGCGTACGTGTTCTGCTATAGGACAGACGGAGACCTAGTGTGCGCTTGCTTCCGCGTCAGGAACAGGATGGCTCCGTCTCCCTACACGGCTGTGGGGCAGGGTCCCCAATACCCCTCTCGCCTACTCTGACTTTAGCAGGGCACCTGACCACGGGACGGGTGGCATGTCCGTGGCGGGGGAGCCTCTCCTTTGGCCATAGGGGCGGGTTTCCCTCACCCTAAATGTACATCTTTATCATTGAAATTGATGCCACTTTCTTTTTTCTTTCATTGAAAAGGGGACTTATTTGGATTACGTGTTTCAGTCTAAAATAACACGAGGCAGAACCCAGGGAATAAAGACATAAGGAGGAAGTTAAGAGGGAGGATTTCTTTTCTTTCTTTTTAAAAAAGATTTTATTTATTCATTGGACAGAGAAAGAGATCACAAGCAGGCAGAGAGGCAGGCAGAGAGAGAGAGGGGGAAGCAGGTTCCCTGCCAAGCAGAGAGCCCAAGGCAGGGCTCGATCCCAGGACCCTGAGATCATGACCTGAGCTAAAGGCAGAGGCTTAACCCACTGAGCCCCCCAGGCGCCCCAAGAAGGAGGATTTCTTAGAAGCAGAACGCTGGGCCTGGGAGCCTCTGACCATGTCCCTTGGCTGCCCCAATGGTCTCTCCTGAGCTTTTGGGAAATAAATTTGTCCCACTTTTTCCCCATGTCTGGGAGCCACCAGTCCTGTATGTGACATTGTGCCTGGGGCAGGGTTGGGGGGGCTCATGGGGAGGGGCAGGGCTGAGCAGGGGACCCGGGACCCCTTCCTTCTCCAGTCACATTATTCTCAATCATTTCCGCCTCAACAAGGGGGCCCGGCCTCCCTGAGAGGAGCAGTAGCCTGCGGCGCGCCCCTTTCTCGCTCCTCCTGGGCACTGGAGGAGTTGGCAGAGACCACGGGTCAGGACTTGCCTCCCAGGCAGGGTGCCTGGAGCCTACAGCTGGGACTGCTCCTGGGCCCTCCTGCCCCATCCCTGCTTCTTCCGGGCTGGGGGCCGAGGCTGTCACGGCACGTCAGTGGGCGGAGATTAGCATCCCAGATGGCGAGCGGTTCCCGAAGCCGCGGTGCCGGAGGGACCGCCAGCCTTGCTGCACCCTGTCTGCTGGTGCCACACAGCCAGCCCTGCCTCTCGAGGGGAGACGCGTCCCAGAACTTCTGGATACACAGCCTCCCTCGACCCCTGTCCCGATAAACCCACCATGAGCTGGAAATGCACGTGACACACATAACCTATAGGGCATCGCCGCTGGGCTGGCCTGCCAGAGACGCACAGGGCAGGAGCAGAGACATCAGCCTGCGGCTGGGCAGAATCATGACGCGAGCCTCGTGTATAATAAAGTGACCAGCTCCCTCACTTACCCAGCACTGTGCTGAAAGAGACCAGCAGAACGGCTGTCGGGGTATCAGCTGTGGACCCTGCGGGCTGGGGGTCTGGCCGACCGGCTGTCACGACCCGGCCCAGCCTGCTGGGAGTTGACGGGCCGTAGACAGCACACCTGGGACTAGATCCAAATTCCCAATTCCGGTGTGGCTCCTACTGGATGCGGCTCACTTTCGCACCATCGTAAAGCTGAAAAGTCACGAGTGAAACCATCATAAGTTGGAGGAGACCATCTGTATCTTGAGGACCCCTCCCTGCTATGCACCTGTGAGGCCATCCCCGGTTCATCAGGCCGCCGTGCTCTGTCCGACATTTCCTGAAAAATCCCACTGGGTCAGCCCAGGAAGTCAGCTCCTGGGACCCAGTCCAGCAGGGCTGGCTTCCCATGGGGGTGCGTGGCCAGCCCCCCAGTCACCTGGCGCAGGGATAGCTCAGGACCGGGACCACGTGGCCCAAGAGAGGGAGCCCCACAGGGGAACGGACAGTGACTGGGCAGGGTGGTCCTGGGTCCCCACAGCATGGCAGAGGACACACCACAGACAAGTTCTGCTGTGGGCGTTGGGTCCAGCTCTCGAGCTGACCTCAGGAAGATGGCGTCTATGTGGGGTCACCAAGAAAACTGTCTGAATAGAGACAAGTCCCAGGAGACCATGGAAGTGAAAAGTAAGCATTTAATGGGAGTTACAGAAATCACTAGTTCCTCGGCCCAAGTAACCCAGCAAATCCACAAGAGGGAGGAGCGTTTCTTACAATCAGTACGACACGCATGACACACCCAGGCTGCCTTTGGAGAAAAGGTGCTTTGCCACTGGCCTAGTACGGTGTGCAGGCTGCCCTTGGACGCGGGAGGAGGTTCTGGGGTCTGTACGCCGAGGGGTTCACCAGGCAAGAGGGCTAGCTCTGCACCCACCCCATCCCCCACCCCAGGCTAGCTCTGCACCTACCTCACTGTCGGGGTCAGCCGGAGCCCCTGCCATGTCCCACGTGGGTCCCCTGGGAGATGTCCGGCTGAGGCTCCTCTCAGGGCCCCTGACGATGGCCAGGCAGAGTTCCCACTTTGTGCTGCGGGGCTGCCCACTGCCCTCCCTGTCCTGGACAAAGTCGGGGTTCTATTTGCCAGGAGGGCCGCGGGCACCACGGGAAATGCCATGTTCTCTCCCGTGGTCAGCACGGTTCACGGATCCCGGGCGCTCCCTCCCTTGCCCTGTCCGGGAGGCCCTGCTGTGTCTCCCTCCTTCCTCCTGCTCTGTCAAGGTCCGGAGGACACGCCGTGTGCTGGCTGTCCCACGTGAGACACCTCGCGTCCTGCCCCTGGGTCCCCTGTGTCCCCCAGTGTGACGCTGCGACTCCATCTTCCCACACCGGCGGCAGAGGGCGCGGCTTCCTCCAGACGCGGGGGCCTCACCGCCTGTGATTCCCCTCCTGACCTCGGTTCTTCCCAGCTGGTCCTGGTCTCCCTGACTTCTAAGTGCGGGGCATCCCCGGGGCTCTGCCAGCCTCTCTGCCTGGCTCCTCCCAGCATGCACGGCCTGGCACGTGCCTTCGGGGGCGTTCCATCCTCCCCGGCCCCCATCATGGAGCTGACCTTGCTCCGCTCCCTAGTCACAGCTCAATCACCAACTCCTCCTGGAAGCTTTGTCCCCCAGCCCCCGCAGACTCCGATTCCCACCCAGCATGCATGCAGGGGCGCTGACCCGCTGTCCCTCGTGTCCGGACTGGGATTCGTGCGCCCCGCGTCCTTGCTCGTGGAGTCACGTGGGGCCCTGAGCAGCAGGGGGGAGGGCACCCAGCCCCCAGGGTCTTCTCCGGTCACACACGGGGCGGCGCCCCTGGGGCTGAGCGTGCTCGGGGCTGTCACGGAAGCTTGCAGACTCCGAGGCTTTTGCCGTCTTCTGGAAGAGCCGCTTTGCTCCTGACCTACTTTGTTGGAAGACGCTAAACCGTCAGCACTGAGCGGAAACACCGGGGAGAAGAAAGAAAATATGTGTCAAGGACAGTGATCAGGGTGCGTGATGGCTGACCCCCTTGCTCACCTCTGGAAGGGCCCCCTCTCCGAGCACAGCCACCTTCTGGGGTGACCTTGGCGGGGCACAGTTGGGTCCTCCGAGCCTCCCTTCCCGAGAAAGCCTCCTGCACCGGGTCCGAGTGTGGTCGGATTGTGGTAACAGAGGCCGCAGACCGGCTGAGGAACAGCACACGTCTTTCTTGCAGCTCGGAGCGGGAGGTCGGGGTCGGACCCGGCACGGTCGCGGTCTGCTAGGAGGCGTCTTCCAGGACATCGCCAGCATCCTCGCTGCGTCCACGCGGTGTGGAAGGGGCCGGGGCTCCACAGAGCCTCCGTTATAGGGACACCGGTCCCCTCTCGGGGCTCCATGCCCACAGCCTCATCGCCCCCGAGGCCCCGGCTCCCGACATCCCGGGGGGTCAGTGTGAACACCCGAGTTTTGGGGAAGCACAAACGTTCAGGCCGTAACAGCTGGGTAGAATTAAATCCACCGTAGAGACGCGTTCAAGTCCTGACCTTCCATGAGGCTGACCTCAGGTGGGAACAAAGCTCGGCAGGCGTGAGCAGGTCAGGTGAGGTCTTCGTGGACTGGGAGTGGAGGGCACTGATCCGACGACCCGTGGTGTAGAAGGGGAGGTCGAGGGCCTGGAGGGTGCTCGGGGAGAAGGGCACGTGGAGGGGAGGGACGCAGGCCAGGGAGCCCTGTGGGGCCGGGACGGTGTCCCCTGCAGCCTCGGGGGCATCTGGGGCCTCGGGCCTCTGGGCTGGGAGAGGGTCAACGCCCAAGAGGCCGCCTAGCGGGAGCGTCCAGGCTGGGCTCTGCCCGAGTGAGAGGCACACTCTTACTGCCTCAAACCGAGGCAAACATGCCAGGCTCTGGGGCCTCGGCAGCCAGCCTGCTCCGAGAACAAAACAAGTCCCGGCTTGTCTTAGTGCGGACTGCTTCCTACCCACCCGCGGGGACGGGGCCCCAAAGGCACAAGCCACGACCAGCTGCGCCTGCGCGCCTCGCGCGATGTCAAGTGTGCAAGCCCGCCCGCGGGGCCCGGGGTCGGGGGGAGAGCTCGGCCCTGAGCTCGGAAAGAAGCTGGTCCTCACTTGTTCCTGAGAGCCATGCCGTCCCTTTCCAACGGTTCAGCTGTTCCCAGGCCTGGGGTCCCTGGCCGGAGCTGCCGCTACCACAGGAGGGCGCCAGGCGGGGGGATTCAGAGTCGCTGGGAGACCGCGCGCCCCATCTCCGGGCTACCTGAAACCGCAGCGCTGCCGTCCGCTGCATCTGCTCAGCCCCACACCCACCGCCACCTCGGGCCTCGGCCCAGGGCCCACGGCACCGGCAGCAGCCTCGCTGCCCAGGGACAAGCTTCTATCCGCTGGTCTTTCTCCGCGGCTCCTGCTTCTTCGTGCATCGACTCCCACAGGATGGGACGCTGGACATGGTGGCCTTCTGGCGTCACGGGGCTGCGCTGGGCGTCTGCGACTTGCCGGCCGCTCTCCCTGGCCCAGCCCGGTGGGTCCCTGTGGACACTCACATCCCTGGCCCCAGTCTGACTCGGGGGACCCTGTGAAGCTTTCCGGAGCACACAGTCCTCCTCTGGGACACTCACCTTGCACATTCCGCCTCCGTGACCTCGGCTCTGGGTCCTCTCAGTGCAGGGACACAGCTGTGCGTGGAGGGAGCCCCCCCCGCGGCGGGCTCAGCGCCTGCGGCCTGAGGTCTGCAGACAGCAGTCTTACCCGGTTTTCCGGTTGTTGATGCCGGTGGGCGTGTCCGTCCCAGGGAGCCCGGTGCGGCTGAAGGGGAGGTGTGGCGGTTTGCACCATCCCGGGCGGAGAGTGTTCTGGTCTTGAACCTGGAGCAGCAGGTTGTGGGTGACCATCAGTGTCCCGTGGAGACAGTCACCGAGCTCCGCCTTCCCCGGAAGATGCGTGCCGAGGGCACCAGCCTTGCCGGGGAGTGTCTGCACGCAGCAGGGCATCTCCGACTAAGCCTGGCCTCACGGGATAGGGTGGGGGGTGCTACCGTCGTGCGTCTTTCCGGACAGCTAGGCACCATCGCCCTGTGGGTGGGGTTGGGCCGGCGCCTCCTCCCTACCGAGTCCAGGTCCTCCTGTCCCTGTCCACGACGTGGAGGTGGCCAGGAGTTCCCTGGGTTTGACAGGTCAAGTATGGTCACACTAAACTGAGGGTCGATGCAGTGGGTTGAACTGTGAACCCCAAAAAGGTACATCCGAGCCCTAGCCCTGAGTACCTGGGGATGTGGCCTTACATAGAGATAAGGTCTTTGCAGATATGACCCTGTTAAGGGTGGCGAGATGAGGACCCCCCCTCGCTCTAACAACTGGTGTTCCTGGGAGAGACGCAGGCGTGCTGGGGAGAAGCCATGTGGGGACAGAGGCAGAGGTGGGCGGGACGCGGCCACAAGTCCAGGACGCCTGGAGCCCCCAGTGGCGTGGAGAGGCAGCAAGGACCCCTCCCCTGCAGGCTCTGGAGGGACCGTGGCCCAGGCTGGATCTCAGACTCGTGGCCCCAGAACTGAGAAAACAGCCTCTTTCTGTTCCAAGGCCTCCAGCGCAGTCGTTACTTGCAGAATCTCTGGGGGAATGAACCGTGCTGGCCGCACCTTGGTGTCTCGGGCTTGGAGCTCGGCTCGTGGCCAGACCCCTGGCAGCTCAGGAAGTCCCTGCTGCGTCTGACCCGACTGCACTCAACTTGGGAGCCACAGGGGTGAATGACACCCTGTCCTGCCCTAAGGACGCCGTGGGACACAGAAGGGGCGCACAAATACGTGGTTGTACCTGGGGCGCGTGGGCGTCCATCAGGTCCCGAGCTATGGATGAAACATGGGCGTAATTTATTAACCCACCGTCTGCATTTTGAGCACACCAAGGCCCGTCTTCTCAGGTGCGTTGGGCCTCAGGGAGGCCACCAAGAGAGGACAGCGTTCCTGGGACCCAAGACGGGTGCCAACGATGATCAGATCCCCAGGTCCTTGGTAGTCACACCCTTTGTGGCTCACGGCCAAGGTCCCCCTGAAGAGGCTCCGGTTACAGCCTCGGGGCTCCTCATGGAGATCAGCCGGCAGGTACCCAGGCGGACAGCCCAGTGCCCTCCGCATGGATCCCAATGCACGGATTCCCTTCCTCTGCCCCCGCTGGGCCACGAGCGCACAGAGCCCAGCCCTGTCCCGAGGTCCCCATCTGTCCCCTGAGACCTTCAGGCGGTCTCTGTCCATGTCGGCTCAGTCTGCAGCCACAAACGCCACAGCCCAGGGCTGAAAAAAAACAGGTGTTTCTGTGAGTCCGGGAGGCCAGAGCTCGCTGCCTGCGGGCGGGGCGTCTGGCGGGGTTTGCCTCCTGGCTCGCGGACACGGATGGTGTCTTCTCTGGAGCGCTCTGTCCTGGGGCTCCACCTTCACGACCCCTCCCCGCCCCCAGGCCCCAGCCCCTAGGCAGGGAGGGACCAACGTGGGAATTTGGCGGCCCGTTCTGATTCCGGCCGTCGTAGCACAGGCCGCGTGCTGCCCTCTGACGTCTGGACGTCGTGCCTCTCCCGGCTTCTCCGAGTCCCGTCTGGGTCCGGCCTCTGGGCTCTTCCCGCCCCGTGGGGCCAGTGCAGCCAGTGTGGATGGTGCTGGGGTGCTCCGGCGGATGCCCTCACGGGAAGCAGAGGCTCAGCAGCGAGGGGTGTGCGTGCCGCCCCCGCAGGAAGAAGCTGAGACGGGCCCCCCCACTTCCGCAGAGCAGCTCAGCCCCTGTGAGCCGACGTCCCGAGGCTGCAGCAGCTTTGCCCCCGATGTGCTCTCCGATGCGCCCAGTCCCAGAACAAGAACTCGGTTTCCAGGCAGCTGCGCACACGCCGGGTCAGGGCGGGCGTGAGCGCCGAGGCACCTCGGGCAAGGCCTGCCCTCGGTTCGCAGCAAGTTGAGGCAGCCAAGCACTGAGAATGAACCCGACCCCTGTCGCTTGTCGGAGTAAACACGTCAAACCTCCGGGTGGGTTTCTGCAGAGTCTCTGATGCCTGCAGGGAGCTCCCGATGCCCCACGCATCGGAGCGGCTAGGTGAGGGCAGGTGAGGGTGGGCAGGGGCAGGGCAGGGTGGGTGAAGCCAGGTGAGGCCAGTTGAGGCCAGGTGAGGCCAGGTGAGGCCAGGTGAGGCCAGGTGAGGCCAGTAAGGGGAGGCGGGGACAGGTGTGGGGGCCCTCCCGGCCGTTTCTGTGGTGTCCTAGCTTGTCCTAGCTTGTGTTCTGAGACACCCAGACTCATCTGGGTGTGAGGAGCTTGAAGCCCCTCAGAGCCTCCCAGCCTCCCAGAGCCCGGGCACCTCCTCTCTCCCTGGCTCACCTGCCCCCTCCCGGTCTCCTGGCCACGGGCTCCTAGAGCCCCGCACGCCTTATCAGTGGCCTGAGTGGTGGGGAGAAGCTGCAGTCTATTAAGATTTAAAGAGATTTAATGTCAGGAGACAGGCAAGAGAAGGAATCTAATTTAGTGATAAAAAGTAACCAAATCCCCACGTGTGGACAGAGAGCCCGATTGCCGATTGTTCTCGCACGCGTGTTACGAAGCCGGAGCTGGGGCGGCGCCTGGCTCCGGGGGCACAGGGCGGGGGCCGTGGAAGCGCTCCAGCCGGGGCCACCCAGCCAGGTGCACCTCCTTCTCACCGAACCTGAGCAGGTCTGCTTCCCGGGGCCCTGGGGGAGGGGTCGGCGCTCCTGGCTGCCCTTCCCAGCGCGTCCTCGGACTCCGGGGGTGGCCGGCGCCTGCGCCTGTTCCTCCCGCGGTTTTAGGAAGCCCGTCTCCGTCTCCGCAGGTTCGTTTATAAATGATGCTCTGACCCGCGGGCCGCGGCCACCTTCTCCTGCAGGGGGCGGGGGGGTGACCCCTCCCCGCTGGGGGTCCAGGGGTCCTTCCCTACTGAGGGGCGCATGACCCCTCCTGTTTGAGCCCAGTGGCAGCCGCGGGCGGGGGGCGGGGAGGCAAGAGGAGGAGGGAGAGAGGACACACGGGCACATAGCCTCCTTGGGAGTAGAAGGTCCAAGTCGCCTTTGGGGCTGAGTGTGAGGAGACCCCACTCACCTGGGGGTGTCGAGCTCCGTGTCTGGGGACGGCGGGAGTGCTCTTATCACCCTGACCTGCTCCCAGATTGGGGCCTTTGCCCCCTCCTACGCCCAGTCCCCCTGCAGGGCGTTTGCAGCCGTGCTGATGGGCCTCCCCTCTTGCCCGCTAGCCAGGCAGAGGTCAGCGGAGCCCCCAGTTCCCTTGCCCTGCACCCCAAGGGCAGCTGGCCTCCGATGCCCTGTCTGCGGAGGGTGATTCCTGGGTTGGGGTGGATCCGTCCAGAGGCAGATGAAAAGAACAGCTGTTGGGGTTGGGGTTGGGGTTGGGGTCAGGGTTATGGTTAGGGCAGGGTTAGGGACGGGGATGCAGAAGAGCAGGACCATCCTGGTGTGGTTTCTGACCCGGCATTAACGCCCAGCTCCGGCACATCCACTCCCCGCGCCGCCACAGTCTACGTTGGGAGGAAAGTACTCCGGTTTCTGTGAAAGAAGGCATTCTCATCACAAACAACGTAACTGGGGAAGTCCACAGATAGAAGCGTACTGCAGGCGCCTTTCCCAGAATGTCTGCTGTGCGCGCTTGGTGACACCCTGCAGGTGGGCAGGTGTGCAGGTGTACAGGTGGATAGGTGGGCAGATGCCGCAGGTGCACAGGTGTGCAGGTGGGCAGGTGCGCATGTGGACAGGTGTGCAGGTGTGCAGGTGGGCAGGTGCGCATGTGGACAGGTGTGCAGGTGGGCAGATGCCGCAGGTGCACAGGTGTGCAGGTGGGCAGGTGCGTGCAGGTGGACGCCCAGAGTGCAGCCGTGGCCGCACTGAGAAGCTCTTCAGCAGGACAGCCCCGTCCCATCCGCCTGAACTTCAGACGACAAAGGATGAGACATTTTTGAAACACAAATATCTTTCTGTCAACTCTCATTTCTTGAAAGAGCTCTTTAAATGTCGCTTTAAAAAGTTTATGAAGAACAGTAAAAGGTTTTAGAATGCCTGGCTTAATTTCTGATGTGGCTGTAAAATACGAGCCCTTGGTTGTGACATAATGAGAAATACATAGATTCAGTCTCTGCCCCTGTCCTACCCAGGGCTCCAGGGGCGGGGCCTCGGGATGGGCTGGCGGGAGGGAACGGACCCCGGGTGTGGGACCCCGGGTGTGGGGCTGCCGACGGAGGTGCCACTGGGGCTGCCGCTGGGGGTGCCCAGCGGCCACCGGTTAGTCAACGATGCCCACATGTGACGCCCGCGGAGCCATCCCCGGGGCGCGGAGAGCTTCCGGGCTGCCGAGCGCGAGGAGGGGCCCCGAGAGGGCGTGAAAACGGAGAAACCCAGTCTCTCTTTCCTCAGTCTGCTCTGCCCGTCTTCTTCTCCCCGCTCTGGCTTCGGTTGGCTGCACCCTTGTTTCATGTGGTCCCACTTGACAACATCGGTGGTCGGTTCTGGGGCTGTTCCGGGATTGCACGGAAGTGAGCACGTTCCCCGTGGACGCAGGGCTCGCCACGCTCTCCAGAGCTCCTCTGTCCCTGGAACTGGAGTCCGTTCTGGGTTGGTTGCTGGCAGAGCTCAGGAAGGACTCGTGGGTCCCGAGTTCTTCAGCCCCGGACCGCCTGCCTCCGCCTCCATCCTGGGGGTGGGGGAGCGCGTGTCCCAGCGGGGAGCTGCTGGGGGTCCCGGCCTCCCCCTTACCTCCCTGCACCCACGCGCTAACCTTTGATGGCTTCCGCTGAGGCCAGTCTTGCAGATGATTTCTTCGGTGCTCCCTAAAGCCGCCCTCTCTAGACGCTCTTGGTGTTAAAGGGTTAACTAAGATGGGTCACAGAGTTGGGTATTTCTTATCAGAATTTCCTGGGAAACAACCCCATCGTGAGCTCTGCCAGCCCGAAGCGGTTGATTGTCACTACTTCAGAGAAATTTCTCGAGTTCTACCATTGAAGGGTTACGTGTCTCGGTCTCGGAGCCGGGGTCCTCGGGGAGATGGGGGTTCCTCGGGCTGGACTGTCCCACATGTCTCCCACGCTGATCAGCTTCTCTCTTGTCTTGTTCATCTGTGCTCTGCTTGGTTTCTTCCTTCGGTGGCAAAAACTTGACGTTCAGTGGCATACATACGGAAGCGAGAGAATTAGACAAATACAATTTAGCGCGCGCTCACGAAGTTACCGTTCCAGGCCAGGACTAGAAAGTCTGTTGAGACAGTTCAGAGAATGGTGGACGAGGAGCCACGGGTTCGTCTCGTGTCCCCTGCTGAGGCCACGAAGATACCCTTGTGGGTGTGACCTTGAAGACACAAGGCCAGCGGAGAGATCAGATGGTCACTGCCTGAATCCAGGGCGTTACCTGGGACCCCCGCACATACAGTGTCTGTCACGTGAACCCCTCAGACTCCTCCCGGAGCACGTGAGGCCTCTGGCGTGGCTCCCAGACATGCAGGGGAGGCGGGTGACCACACACAACCGGCTGGGCCCCTTGTGGTCACGCTGGTCAGACGGAGACCGTGCCTGGTCTGATGACCCTCAAGGGACTTGACCCCCAATGCACCCAGGCCCCAGATATGGTTTCAACGGGCGGCAGCGCGGGGCGACTCCAGGGCGGCTCAGGAAACGTGGACATGGTCTGGGGATGAAATGAGGCAAAACACAGTGAAACAGGAAGATGAAAACCACCGACTGATGCAGGCAGGTAGTGGACAAAAACGTACAGTATGGTCTCAGTTTGTGCAAAAACGTGTATATATACGCATGCACACCGATCTGCGTGAGGAAGGATCTGGAAAGATGTGCCGCCAGTGTAGGTGGCCAAGACCCCTGGGGGTGGGAACTTGAAGTCGTGTTTTTTAATTCTCTGTGTCTCCCGATACTCTGCAGGGCACCCCCGTCGGTCCTGTAGGGACGGCGGGGCTGGTTAGGAATAGAGGAGGGCACGGAGTCAGAAAACGTCCCTCTTCGGGGGCGGCCCCGCCTTGCGTCTGCGCTGGGTGGTTTCTTAGACCATCCCCGTGGGAGTCTCTCCGATCTGCTCTCCTGCCCCTCGGATCACTTGGCAATTTCATTCTCTTGCCTCACGCATTTCTTGTTGAATTCATACCACGACCGTTTTACCGTGAAAAGTCACTAGAGCTTCCTTCAGTCCTAGAAGTCGGTTCTCCCCGGGCCGTGTCCGCCGCGCGGTCGCGCCGTCTCTTGGGGTCTCCCTGGGTGGGTGTGGGGGGGACCCTGGCTGGGGCGGATTGGGCGTGTTTGTGGTCACTTGCTTGTCTCTGCTGTGACGTGAGGGATTTCTTACTCCGCCCCCGGGACCAGGGACAGACTTGCTGCCCCCTCCCCCGGGGTCACCCTGGGACTCGCACTTTTGAGGGTGGCTGTGCTCGAAAATGACGGGTGCGTATTTCAGATGCTGCCGCTTCTTGCAAAACCTGGGCTCCGTTCTGCGCAGCGGTGAGCGCAGCTAAAGGCAATGGCTGTGATTCACAGGGTCGCCCACGCTGCTGGCCTGGGGGGCCCAGTCTGAGCCCCACCCTGGGCCCGGCATCCCTCCGTCGGGCTTGCAGCCTCTCAGGGTCTCCTGAGCATTTCCCTGGGTGGCCCCGAGCCTCCTTCCTTCCCTCCTGCCTCTCCGTGGGGCCGCCAGCCCCGTCCCGAGGCCTCCGCTGGAAGGAGGGAAAAATACAAAGACCCCCAGGGTTTGCTCCTCTGGAGATGAGATGTTTAAGAGCACGTGTAGGACTTCGCTAACTCACCAGTCTTTCTCGGTAAAATTATTTATTTAATTATTTATTGATTAATTATTATTATTTTTAAAGATTTTATTTATTTATTTGACAGAGATCACAAGCAGGCAGAGAGGCAGGCAGAGAGAGGAGGAAGCAGGCTCCCTGCGGAGCAGAGAGCCCGATGCGGGGCTCGATCCCAGAACCCTGAGATCATGACCTGAGCTGAAGGCAGAGGCTTTAACCCACTGAGCCACCCAGGACCCGCTAAAATCATTTATTTTAGTATCAAAATGGCAATAATCACCCGGAGGGTGTTGCTCCTGACCTATTACAGCCAAGAACTGCTGTCCACTTGTCTCTTGGAGCACATCATTCGGCACCCAGCCCCCAGCACAGCGGTCTCGGGCATAGCCCGCAGCATCTGGAAGAAGCAGCGGCTGCTCTCAGACGGGACCAGGACGCCTGCCTCTGCTTTACACAAATTCACAACCAGAGCTGGGGTAGGGGGTACAGGCCGAGAACTAGGAGAGGGGCTGGGGCAGGGAGGAGGCGGGGGAAGACTACGGGTCATTCCTAAGTGCCCCTCCCCAGGTGGCCCTGGAGCCCTTTGCTGAGGATTAAACCCGGCAGCAGACCCCCAGTTTGTCACTCTGACCCGAGCGAGGCGTGGGGCCTGAGCTCTGTAACAAAGAGCTCAGGATAGCTTGTAACAAAGGGTGTTTGGCAGAAGACGGCGGAGTCCTCGAGGCAGATGCAAAGCCTGGAGGCCACCCCGCGAGGCCCGTGGCAGGGTCCCGGAGAGGATTGGGAACACAGAGGCGTCCGGCTGCAGATGTGGTCCGTGCACTTTGCCCTCCGCGGATAGCCATGGAGAACCTCCTCCCCCACCACACGGGAGGGCTCCGGGGACCCAGCTCCAGGGGAGTGGTCGGCGTGTGCATGCACGGGGAGCTCAGGGAGGCCAGGATCTGCGGGAGGGACTCAGCGGCTCGGGTCACGCCACCGGCCAGCGGGAGGTGCCTCTGGGCATGTCTGCATGGGCTGTGGACGCAGCGCCGGCTCCGGAGAAAAGGCGTGGCTCCGGCCGCTCCATCGCCCGGCCTCCCGCAGGACGGGGACCGCCACTCGGGTCTGCTCTCTCCCAGACGGAGAGATGATCTCGGGTTTCATCGTTGCAAAAACTCATTTGAGTTCAGTGCTTTTCCGCCTGGACGTTAGTGGATTTTAGGAGGCTCTTAAATGCATTGCCTGGAAAGAGAGATGAGCTTCATCTGTCCTGACCGCCGCTCTCGCTGAGCGGGGCCGGAATGAGCCTGCGCACCGGGGGCTGTTGGGGGCAGGCGTGGAGGGGGAGGCGCAGTGAAGGCACGTGCGGGAGGCGCGCCCCTCCTGACACGTCTATTATTCTCTGTGTTTGGGGGTGTGTACAAGTCGAGCATCCTTTGTCCTGATCGTGTCAGGAGATTGCGTTTATGGGAGAAATGCTGGGAGGCAGAGGCGTGCACGAGCGTGGCCCCCAGGCTGCTGCCCAGCGGACGTCCCCGCTGTTGGGCTCTGGAACAACTGTGCTCCTCGAGTCTGCCGCGTGCAACGTGTTTCTCGTATTTCTCTCCCTCATGGTAGTGACCTGAGAGTGTTCCCTTGTGGAAATGGATGCCCCATTGTCTTGCTGTCACACGTTTCCCCGTCCCAGAGGTTTTGGTGCACGGGTCACCAAGGCCAGGCGCCCCACGTCAGTGGCTTCCAACAAGGTCAGGTTATTCCTGACACGGGTCCCTTCTGGCTTTCCCTCCTGGACACAGGCTGAGCAGCGAGTCCTGACCGGGCCACCGGGGTCTGTGCAGGGACGGGAACGGGCTCTGCCACTCCCAGGCTCCGGAAGCTTCCACTCACACCTTTGTCCCAAGTGGGACCCTGGCTGTGGCCGCCAGTACAGGGCCTCACCTGCAGCGCCAGCAAATCCCTGTGGTGGTGATACCGTCTCCCGCATCAGCCAGAACACGGTGGTGAGCATCCTGGAAAGATGTGATCCCACCACTCGCTGGTCCGGGTGGTGGGGGCTGCGGTGACAAGGCCCACGGAGCTGGGGGCTTAACCCACAGGCACACACTGCCCTACAGTTCCAGAGCCCAGAAGCCTGAAGTCTGGGTGTCCCCTCGCGGCTGTGCTCCGGGGGAAGGTCCTTCCTGCTCCCCGGGTACCTGCTGGTGGCCAGCTGTCCGCGGCACCCCTCACAGTCACCCGGGCTTCTCCCTGTGTCTCTGTGTCCCAATGTCCCCCTTGATAAGGACACAGTCAGATTGGGTCCCCCCTTCTTCAGCATGACCTCATCGGAACTGACGGCACCTGCAGGACCCTCTAAGGGGCCGGGGCTAGGACGGCAACTGGTGAGTTTTGAGGGGACACAGTCCAGCCCATGATGGACCACAGATGGAAAAGGAAAGTCTTGTCCCCCAGACTATGGCGTGGGGGCCACAAGCCACCGTGCTCCGGGCCCCTCTGACCAAGGAGCTCTTTTCACCGAGCGTGGGGAACACGAGGGTAACGGGCACCCCGACCGGCAGCCGGCTCCGTGGGCGGTTACGCCCTCACACGGTTTTGGGGCTGGGACTTCAGGAGAGGCCTGGCAGGGGCCCCGGCCTGGGGTCTCATGGGGTTGCCACTCGGCTACTGGTGGGCCTGGAAAGCTGGATGGGGCCGGACCCACTGCTCCCCGGGGTGGTCAGGGAGATGGGAGGATCCTCAGGCCCCGCACACCTGAGCTGTCACCACCCGCCCCAGGGAGAGGTCGCACAGGCCGTGGGAGGTGGGGGAGGACACCACACTCTGTGGTCCCACAGGTCAGCCACCCCCAGGGTGTGGGGCCACACGACCAGTTGGGCTTCACCCCTGCGGAGAACCAAGGCCCCAGCCGCAACACGGAAAACTGTCGGAGGAGCCGCCGGCTGTGGGCTCGCGGGTCCCACCCCTGCCGCGGGCTGTCGGCTCCGGAGCGAGGTCGGTGCTGGGGACGCCGGGGACACCCCGGGCGCCCGCCTCCGTCAGTGACACCCCGTTTCCCCACAGCGCCGCGTGTGCTCTTCTCCTGCCGAGAGGGCCTGCTCCACTGGGGCCGACCTTCCTCCTGGTCCTGCCCTCCCGCCTCCCTCCCACCCTGCACAGCCTCCTGCCTCTCTCCCTCACCCCCTCCCCCCCGCCACCAGGCAGCAGCCAGACCAGGCACTAAGGAAATCAGAGTCTCCCCACAGCAAACCCGCCAACAGCCTCCTGCTGCTCCCAGCACACAGCGCCCGCCCCACCCGAGGTTGGGTCCATGGGTGCGTTCGTCGGGGTCCGCCGGAGGAAGAGGACCAGAGGACATGTGGGCGTAGCTGTGGAGGTGCCAATCCTAGATCTGCAGGGAAGGAGGCGGGACAGAGACCTGGGGGAGAGCCGATGCTGTGTCTTGAGTCTGTAGGCACAATTCCCTCCCCGCCAGGGACCTCAGTCCCTCCCCCAACCCGTCAGCCTTCGACGGATCAGGCGAGGCCCACCCACGTTCTGGAGGCTAATCTGCTTTACTCGCAGTCTACTGAGTGAAATGTCAGTCTTTTCCCTCCAAAAATAGAAAACTCTCTTCTACAATTCCTATGGAACCCCCGTGGACCCTGAATGGGCAACAAAACTCTCGAAAAAGAAGAACAAAGCTGGGGTGTCTCACACTGATTTCAGAACGTTCTGCAAAGCTACAGTAATCCAAATGGTACCTAAAGACACACACAGAGGCCATAGAATGGAGAGCCCCGAAACCAATCTTCACCTCATGGTCAGAATGTGTCTGCCAGGGGTGCCGGTCACATCCCGGGGGTGCCAGTCGCATCCTGGGGGTGCTGGTCCCAGCACTGGGGACGGACGGCCTTTTCCACAAGGTGTGCCAGGCCACTGGGTCTCTCCACGCAAAGGAGAGAGGTGGGGGCCGTGCCAGGCATCATATACAAAACTTAGCCCTGAATACATCAAAGACTTAAATGTAAGACTTAAAACTATAAAATCCTGAGAAGAAAACACAGGGCAAAGCTTTGTGACATTGGATTTGCCAGGACACCAAACAGCAGAAAAGAGCACACAACTGCACTTCCCAAAGACAAAACCCTTCTGGGCGTCAGAGGACACCTTCGAGAGAGTGAATGGGAGCCCCCAGGGTGGGAGAAAATATTTACCCATCACTCATCTGGTAAGGGATTGACATCGGAATATAGAAAGAATTCCTAAAACCCAACAACGGCAACATAAACCCCCCAACAATTTTGATTCAGAAATGGACACAGGACTTGACTAGACATCTCTCCGAAGAAGACGTACAGTGGATGGTAAGGACTTGAGAAGATGCTCAGTGGCTTCTATTTGCACCCCTGTGACAGACGGAGGATGAACAGAATGTGGGGCGCACACGCAGCGGGCTACTGCTCAGCTTCAGAAGGAAGCGACTTTTGGACCCCGGCCTCAGCGTGGACGAAGCTCTGGGACTCAACGCTGAGGGCAATGAGCCGGTCATCGTCAGACGCTGCGTGATCCCACCTCCCAGGGGGCCCCAGAGCCCTGGGACTCCTAGAGATGGAGCGGAGTTGGGGCCAGGGGCCGGCGGGGTCCGTGTTTAGTGGGGACAGAGGGTCAGTTTGGGAAGACGAGAAAGTTCTGGGGGTGGACGCTGGCGGCGGCTGACAACGGTGTGAATGTGCTTCGTACCCCCGAACCGTCCACTTAAATTGTAAGCTAAGATGCCAGTCTTCAAGTTATGCTTACTTTACCATGATTTAAAAGGGTTCCTCGCACCCGGAAAGTACCCTGTAGTAACATTTACACTGGTTTTGAGGCAACACTGGGCACCATGGCATCGCCAGGTCGAGACACAAGATGAACAGCACAGAGATAGAGGCGGGAGGAGGCTGGGGTCCCAGGGGATGGGGGGGCTGCATCTGCAGAGGCCGCAGGGAGATGCCCGTGTGTATGTGGCCCCAGCCTCCTAGATGGCGCTTGTCCTACTGTCTCCCAGGCCAGGGCTGGCGGCTCTGGGCACACAGCCCTGCACTGCTCCGTCTGCGTGCCTGGAGGCTCACTCTGGCTGGGGGTGCCCTCCTGTCCCTGCACCCCCACAAAGCCCTAGGGGAGCCTGGGGGCCAGTGAAAGGGGGCAGTGGGCATGTGAACAAAGCACACAGGCTTGCCAGCCAGCCACCCCAGCCCTCACGCCACACAGAGGTGTGTCCTCATGGCCAGTGGCCATGAGTCAGCAAGCCACAGAACGTGGTCCTGACTTTCTACTAGGGGTGATGCTCTAGGGGCGTCCTCAAGGCCAGCTCTGTGTTCCTGTGGCCGATGGGATGGTGTTGAAAGCCCAGGGGCTACCAGTCGGCTCCTCCCCCAATCTCCCCCAACCTCATCTGAGCCCAGAAATGCGTCCTGACCTCTGCTGTACTTTGAGCCTGCCACGGGTCCGGCCCCTGGGGCCACGTGCCCACGAGCTGTGCCTGACAGCCACGACTTCCCGTCCTCTGACATTTCTCCCCGAGGGTCTGGCCCCCGAGGACCTCGCCCTTCCCCGAGGCTCCATCGCACAGCCTCTAGGCCAAGGGCCTCGGGGTCCCGCTAAGGATGATCGCTTCTCTTTTAACTGACCGTGGAAACGCGTTCGGTCCAGCGGCACCGTTCTTATTTGGGGTTGAATTTCAAGTAAAATAAGAATTAAAATTCTCAGCGCTGGCTCATCTGCAGTCATGAATCTCATCTCTGTTTGCCACACGGCGAGTCGCGCGTTCGAGAATAGTCATGCTAATGGATTCAGAAATGTAATTATATTGATAATTGGGAACATAAATTAGCTTCTTCTGTGAGTCTGGATCTAAATGTTAGTGGCATGTGTGCACGCGCACGCGTGTGTGATGTATATGTGCATGTGTGTATACACGTGTGTGTGGTGTACCCGTGCACATGTGTGTGGGTGCATGTGTGTATGAGTGTGCGTGTGCACAAGTGTGTGTGTTTGGCGTGTGTAATGCACATGTGCATGGGTGTATGGGCTCATGTGTGTGATGTAGGTGCATGCGTGTGTACAAGTGTGAGTTTGGTGTGTGTACATGTGCATGTCTGTGCACACACGTGTATGTGTGAGTGTGATGGACACATGTAGGTGCACACATGCGTACGTGTGCATGTGCGTGTGAGTGCACATTTGGCGCGTTGATGTACATGTGCACATGTGCACAGGTGAGCATGTTTGGTGTGTGTTCACGTGTGATGCATGTGTGTGTGTGCACATGGGCACGGGTGTGCATGTTTGGTGTGTGTGTGCACGTGTGATGCACATATGAGCGTGTGTGCTTGTTTGGTGTGTGTGTGCGTGTGCATGCACCCGCCCAGCAGGTATTTACTGAGGGAAACTTCTCTCACCGCACCCTGATGTAACCTAGACAGATCAGAGTAAACAGGCATGACTCCCTCCCTCGTTGGATGGGGCCAGAGCCCAGCCTCATTCTTCTTGGTGGCAGAGGGTGGACTCGGGAGGACCCCCGTGCAGGGGAGATAGGAGCCCTCCCCAGGGGTCCGCTCGGGGAGCTTGAGCAGGTTCTGCTGTTTGGGACAGAGTGACGAATGATGGCCCCAGGCTGCATGGGCTTCGCCCTGGGCACCCAGGAGGGCGATCTCGGACGTGGCCACCGGCTCTCCCGACGCAGCCCCCGGGCTGTCCTGGACTGGCCCGGGGCCCTGCCCTCCTGCCCTCACACCTCTGAGGCCCAGCAGTGAACGAGAAGGTGGCTGGCTCTCTTGGTTGCCAGGCAACATTCTCCAGGGCCATCCAAACCCCAATTCTGTTCAGGCAGCAGCACTGCGCTCAGGGAGGAAGCCCTCCCCAGCCCCCAGCTGATTCTCAGTCCCGGGCAGCCGATCCTGCAACGCTTTCGGCTACGCCGATGACCGGGGACCCCTCACCCCGGGGGTCAGCCGCCCGGGGGTCAGCTGTCAGTCGTCACCCAGCCTGGCTGATGGGGCTGAGGCAGAGACCGCCACGGGCTGCTGGGAGGCTGCGCTCTTGAGCAGGGGCAGGAGGAAAGGAGGGGCTCCCCGAGGCTTTCTGACGGTGACGCCCAGGGATGGCTGCGGGTCGCCGGAGAAATGCTCCCCAGCCTCCCTTCCTCCCGCCCCCAGCCAGCTGCTCTCACAGGTACGGATGAGAGACCTTTAATCCCTCATCCTTCTAGCTGCTTTTCCACTGGGTTTGTTTCTGGGTTTCCAGCTGCGTTCAGATGGGTCCAGGAGTGGAGAGCGGTTCCTCCAGTTAGGGCTTATCACCTGGGAAGCTGCTTGGTTTTGTCATCTTGTCCATGTCACCATTGAGATGGCACCGGCCTGGTCAGGAGGGCTGGGGAGATCTCCCTCCTCTTTTTCCGGGAAAGGCTCATGTAGTGTGGGAATTCCCGTCCTGACGGCCTCTCCACACGGCCAGGGGTGGGCCAGGAGCATTCAGCTGCCACTCGCTCAGGACCTCGGGAGGCCTCTCCTGCCATCCCTGCTACACGAGGGACGTGGGATGTCTACACCCCTCCTGCTGGCAGCACCTTCCCAGTCTAGTTCAAGGATGGCTTCTTGAAGTCATTTCTGCAGGGCTCAAAGCCTCAAGGTCAGGCCCTCCACGAGCTGCCTTGAAAGAAGACATTTCTTCTGCGAAAGAGAGAGGGGCCGAGCCCATGATGTTGCTGGGCTTCTGGGCCCAGCAGGGGGTCTTGGAGGCACAAATGTTCCCAGAAAATGCAAAACTTCCTTTTTGTTGAAATTAAGCAAATTAAGAAGTGGGTCTGTGTGTCTATCTGCTGGCCTAGCCGCACAGACCCGGTGCCCACAGAAGGCTCTCTCTCACCTCTGCGTCCCGTCCTGGTGCATCTACATGTCTCTCGGGCACAGACCCACTCGCCAGCTCTGTCTTGGGCCTTCCTGGATGACCTAGAGGTGCTTGGCCAAGCATCTCCAGGCTGAGCGGGGGGCTTTCCAGGTCCAGCTGGAACGATTGGCTCCCTCCCTTCCTGTACAGACTAACACCCATCCTGAGGACCTGCTCTGGTACTCCCTCATGCCCCAGCTCTGTGGAGAACTCCTGCTGCAGAAAATCTTTTTCTTTTGTTGAGTCTTGATTACTCAGGAATCCTACTACTTGATTGAAACCCCAAGTCATGAGGGTTCCTTGGCACTGACCTGGCTGCTGATCAGGGGCTGGGGCACTGAGGCCAAGGCATGGGCACAAGGGCATCTGGCTATGTACCAGGCCGTGTAGACCTGAACGGGCCAGCCTCAAAGGCAGTACACATTATTTGGGGTTATGTTCAACTGCATCTAACAAAAAGCTGACTATAGCAGGTTAAGCCAAGGAGGGCATATTGGTAGCACAAGGTTCAAACAACTGCTTGAGGATGTCCCTGAGACCTCAGACTCACTTCCTGCCCCATCATCTTTAATGTATGTCTTTTTGACTTCATGGGCACAAAATGGCTGCTGTACCTCCATGCATTACATCTATATTCCAAATAGGACGAAGAGGCAACACTTAAGTCAGAGAAAAACAAAAAACAAAACGAACAAAACAGCCTTTCCAGATATCCCCAGGAGACGTCTCCTTTGGCTTCACTGGCCCATATACACCGGGATGGGACAGAGCATGGAACCAAGCTACCCACTGAAAGGGGCCAGATGGGCAGGGGCCATGAGACAAAGTCGGGAGACCAGTGTGGGAGGAACTGCACTGAGTAAATGAAATTCACATTTTTGGATTTATTTTAAAAATTAATAGATTTGGGTTTTTTTCTTTTTTAGAGCAGTTTTAGGATTACAGAAAATGGAGCAGAAGTTACAGAGTTCCCCTATGCACCCCCACAAAAGGTTCTCCTATAGTTAACATCTCCCATTAGCGTGGCATCTTTGTTGCAACGGATGGAACCGCATTAACACATTGTTACCAACGATCAGCTCTGCTCTGCTGTGCAGTCCGTGGGTCTGGACAAAGGGAGGACTCTGCCAGGATGGCGGAGGAGCTCTGCTGCCCTACACATGTCCCATGCACGTACCAACTCCGTGTTTACAAAGCCCCACGAGGAAGGGGTTGTTACTGAACCCATTTCACCAAAGAGGAACCTGGCAAAGGAGGTGTGAACCAGGTCACCCCAGGGACAGGCGGCCCCCAGGAGCAGAGACAGCATCGAGTCTGTGTCGCCGGCTGCGGGGGGAGAGCCTCTGCCCTGTGCTGCCTGGAGTCACAGCGGGGGTCCCCTCCCTCCAGCACAGTGTCCCCCCACGCCCAGGCACCCGTACCGCAGCACCCCTCCAGGAAGCAGCCCAGCCCTTCCTGATAGAGAGAAGGTGTCACAGCCCGATCTCTCTCCTTAGAGGCGGGCCACAGAAATATTTCGGGTGCAATCTTATTGTTCTCTTCTGCAGTTCCAGCCGGCCTCCTCCTCCTCGGAGGCAGGGCAGGCTTTGCTGAGTAAACATTGTCCCTGACAGTTGCATCAACAGCGCTTCGTCTGTAATTATTACGCTTAGTCCAGGTGTAATTACCCATAATTTGAGGGGGGAGGAATCCTATATTTGCCTTGCAATTTGCAGAAGCATCCTAAACTGATGCACCAGCTCTTACCGCAGGAGCCTCCGCGGGGAGCATGGGGGAGCAAGCGCAGAACGTGGGGTGCGTGGGGGGGCAGCGTTTCCAGGCTGGATCCTGCGGGGCACTCAGGGGGTGTCTGCGGTCTAGACTTGGGGGTTCTGTTGGAGCCGTCCCCAGGGTGATCTGGCCTAATGTCCTGCCCTCCCTGTCACAGCGGCTGCCTCCACCCACATGTTGTGCGACAGGACATCTGTCTGAGGGGACTGTCCCACTTGTGATAAGAGCAGCTTTCTGTGCAGTTGGACAGCACAAGCCAGCTCGGGGAGGCCACCTCTCATAGGAGGACTTGCTCCTGGTCTCTGATTGTGAAGGGAGTAAGCTTGTGGGCTCCCCAGGCCTGGCGGGGGGGTGGGGTGGGGGTGGGTGGTAGGGGAGGATGGCCTTCAGGCAGCGTGTGCTCAAGGCGCCTCGTTGGGAGGATGTGGCCGCATGTGTGTGGAACCTAGGCCCTCCAGGATGGAGGCCTGGGTGAGGGGACGAGTGGGGGCTGTTCTCGGAGAACAGTCACCTCTGGGCCCATTTATCAGACATGGAAGCTTTTTAGCAATTTGCACAGACAACCGGCTTTAAGAGCCTAGAATGAGAAGATGCGCAGAGAGCAGGGAAGGGGAGGCATCCCGTGCAAGAGGCAGGCTCCGGGCACAGCTGGGGAGCCCCTGCCTTGGCCCTGTCACCGGGCCTGGCGCACTGGGGGGCTGGAGGGCATCTCCTAGTGGCCCTCTCGAAGGACAGTCTGGGACCATGGGCTGGGCACGGGTGTCAGGGGGCCGTGCAGGGCCCACGTGCAGCGACACTACCTCCGCCCTCCGCTCGCTTCTGGAGCTGGGTCTGCCCTGGGAACGGACCTCTCTGTCCTCTGCGCTTTTGGGGGGCGGGAAAAGCCTCGGGCACCATGAACCCTGTTTCTACCCTGAGAGCAGCTCAGCTCATACTGGGTCCGGCCCAAAAGGGCTCAGGCCCCTGACACGTCTGACAGCCCAAGCTTCAGGCTCCGCTTTCTCCAGGGGTGGAGCCGTGCTGTCGGGGGGCTTCTCTCCGCCGCTCTCAGCCGGGCCCTCTCCTGGGCTGGCTCCCTCCGCAGGCCTGGAAGCCTCCAAGCGTCTCTTTCCATAGAGGCTGCGGAGACAATGATCACACCTGAGCTCGCCTGGCCGGGTCACATGCCCTGTCCTGGTCGTCCCTCCACCCTGGGAGCAGAGAAGGGGACGCTGAGCACGGGAGCCACCTCACAGAGGAAAGCTGTCTGCGGTCACGACAGGGACATACCCTGGGTTCTTACCGGCAAGAGGAGCACCAGGGACGAGGCCAGGCGCATGAGGGAGGGGTCGCCGGCAACAAGGGAAGATGAGAGACGGTCACTGCTGTCGCCTGGGTCTGGAAGCTGCAGCCAGCCTCCACTCGCTGGACACCAGGGCCAGGGGGGAGCCTGTCCTGCCTCTCTGTTCTGCTCCTTCCGGATGGTTCTACTCCTTCCGGATCCCCCTGATGACCGTGTCCCTGGGGCAGCCCCAGGGCTCCCTCCGCCTTCATCCGTCTGCCAGCCAGGGACCAGCAGAGGTCAGGGGTGGCAAGGAGATGGCGATTCTTCTTCCCCGCCGCCCCGGCCGCCCTGGCCGCCGGGGCTCCCTGGCCGAGCCAGGCCCGAGAGCGTATTCATGAAGACCAGGCAAGCCTCCTGGTCGCTTAATTATGGGCTTCATTAAAAGGGAAGATCAATAGCCACGATAATAAAAGCCCACAGATAACGGAAACAATTAAACCGCTTTGTCCTAGGTGACACGAGAGATGTCCTGTCTGATGAATCCTTCCTTGCAGCCGAGCTTCCTGGCTCCTCCATATGGGCAACTTGGGTTGAATTAAAAATGACTGGGTACCTGGTATAGGGTCAAGACCCCCGACAGAAACTTCGCTCAGCTCTGACGGTGGCTCCGACCTGGGGGCAAATCCCTTGCTTTGGGACCACTCCCCGCGGAGGGACCCACAGAGAGCCAGTCCGCTTCGCCGGCATCTGAGTGGGCTGTCTGCCTGCATACCCCTCCATTCATTCAACAAACACCGGTATCTGGAGATGTGGTGGTGGGCGGGGTGTACAGTTGGGGTTTTGGGGACCTTCCAGTCCAGCAGGAAGGAAAGACACTCATTAAGTGGTCACAGGGTTACATTTCTGCAGACTTTGTAAGCATCGCAGACCTAGGGAGACGGACTCTGAGGGGACTCTTTACTGGCTCATCCGTGTCCGGCTGGGACGTTTCTCAGGTCAGCTGTGGCCTGAGCGAGATCTCTCATGGGGAGAGGTCTGCCCCACAACATCCAGCTTCCTTTCTTGGCTGTGTTTTCTCCCTCTGCACCTGTGTGGTCCTAAGGATGGCTTCCCACCTGGGAAGGGAGGACATCGGACTGGCCATCTGGAATCAACCTCACCATAGCTGATTGGCCAGGATGTGTCACATGGTTACACCCTGCTGCAAGGCAGTCTGGGGAATGTAGTCTTCATCTGGCAGCCATGGACCCTTGGGTTCTGTTGCCAGGTGGGGGACTGAGAGGGCCAGTCTAGAGCAGTACAGCCACAGAGACCAAGCCTTACGGAGTGTGGGTCTGGAAGCTTGGCATGGAGGAAGCCGGGGAGACAAGGAAGTCAAGGCGTGGGTTGGAGAGAGGGGCTTGGCGAGACCCAAACAGAGGCTCACCTGCCATTCCACAAAGTCAGATTTCATGGGTTAATATTACGGCTTCTAAGAACCGCATTCTAACTGGGTTACCACCACTTACCACCAAGAGCCTGGACAGATGTGGGCCGAGGGGGTCAGTGTGGTGCTGAGATGCCACGGACCCCTCTCATGACTCCCAGGGACTCGCCCTCGGTCGCCCCTCCCCCAGCCCCAAATCTCAGAGCAGCCCAGACGGATCCGTGTGGGCTTCCTGCTGGCCGGGGCCTGCTGACCTCGAATGAATGTGATGTTGTCTCCTCCCGACGGCGCTCGCATGTGACCCTCCTCCGCACCACCCAGGCCCCTGGAAAGCTCGTCTGCTGGCAGCCATCTCCACCTTTCAGAACAATTTCTGTTCTTCCAGAATCCCCAGGGTCTCTCCTCTAGGAGGAAAGCACTTGGCAAGGCGCCTCTTTCCTTCTTTCCTTCTTTTTTTGGTTTGTGTTTTTTAAAAGACTGAAGGCAAGCTGTCATGTGTCACAGCAACATATGAAAGGAAGCACATATTTTCCACACACAGTTGCTCCCCATCTCAGGTCCCAGGAATGCAAAGTTTTAGAAAGTAAACAGCAACGGATCGGAGTCAGAACGTTCCAGATGGCTGGGCTGCACCGGCTCCCTCGGAAGCTGGAAACTGCCGTGCCGAACAGAGAGGCTGCGTGAAGGGCCGGAAACGCAAGTCGCCGGCATTTCTGTCTCCTTGTGGGCATGACGAGGTGGTGCGGGCTGCTGCTTGTGCCAGGTGTCCTCACCCCTGCTTGAAGGGGTGAAGGTGTGAGGGGGCCACGCAGGTCTCCAAGCGTTGGGCAGTGCAGGCTCTGGGTGGCCCAGAGGGGAGGGCGGGGGCTCCATCTGCGTTTGGGTAAGAGGAGAGACCAGATCACAGTATGCAACTCTATTTTCACATAGTGACTGTGCGTCAGAGACCCCGAAAACAGCCACCATTTCCAAAGCTACGTTTCTATGCAATGGAGGAAATTCACGTGAGCCTGACAGTGCGTCCGCTGTCCGCGACGGGTGAGTTGCTGCGATATTTCTGATTGGGAGTAGGTTCGGGACGCATTGGGGAGGAAGAGGGGCTCCTGGGCAGGATCTTGAGGCCAAACTTCAGGGACTCCTTCGGGACAGGCCTGGCCCCATGCACCCTTGGGGGGGGGGTCTGTTCCCCAGCACAGGTCTGTGTCACATAGGGTCACACTTAATGAGATAAATCTGAAATCTGATCACAGCAGAGAAGGACAAATGCTGTCTGTGGAACTAGCCTGTAGCGTTCATGGTCCGTTGGCCTCGAGTGTTGGAAAAGCCACGAACCGGCAGGCAGAGGGGGGGCTGTGCTGGAAGTGTCCGGGACTGGAGGGTCCTCCAGCCCCGGGGTCTGGTGTCTCAGCACTTCGCTCCCTTCTGCAGCAGCCCTCCCACGGACAGGCTCCCAGCACCTGTCACCGGCCCGCCTTGCTCTCATACCCCATCCCCTGTACAGAACAGAAATCTCAGGACAGATGCAGGCCACATGGGGTTGGCTGGTGGCGATGATTGTGGACATGGAGGCCACTGGTGTTTCCCGAAAGCGTAGGGGCCCAGAGGAGGAGGGTCGTGTTCTGTGTCCACACCCCACATGCCATTCCTGCACAGTCCCTCCCACTGCGTCTGTGCCCCCTGGTCCCTGGGAACCAGCAGTAGCGTCCCCATGACTGTCCAGGGACTGGCCTTTAGCTGCTCCTCTGTGCTTCCCCGCCCAGTGACCCTGTACTGAGGGGTCAGGGCACCTCAACTGGGACAGTGGGAGCACGTGTCCCCCTGGATGTGCGACCCCTCCAGACACAAGGAGAACCCTGGGGACGGCCCCCGCTGGACGTGGCCATGTGCCCCCTTGGCCCCTGTGGACAGGAACTTCGCTGAGTCGGAGCCAGCCTGGAGGGCTACAGTGGGACAGACACTCGCTCCCTGGGCTGCTTTAGAGCCCTGGGGCTGATCAAGCCGTGCCTGGACCCAGCCTGCCCCCCATTCCCAGTTACAGGAGCTAACAAACCCTGTTTATTCTGCTCAAGCCCCTTCATGCTGGGTTTTCTATTATTTGCCACAGATAAAGTCCTGACCAACCAGCAGATATGGACTTGGGGCATTATATTAACAGATGCAAAAGAGGCCCACTGTGCAGAGAGCCACAACTATGAAATCTCCGGGGCTTAATACAGAAAGTGTTCACTTTCAGCATTAAAATCTCGTGCCGCTGTCCAGTGTAGGTCATCAGGGGCCGGTTGGTTGACAGGAGCAGGGTCGGCGCAGGCCCGTCTGAGTCCTGTGGCTCTGTTTCTCTTCTCAGCCCCGAGAGCCTCTCCACTCAGCAGGGGCTGGGGACGGAGCTGGGACAGAGCGGGGATCAGGTCTGGTCCTGGAAGGGAAACCCATCATTTTTGGTCAGAACTCGGTCACATGGCGACACCCTGCCGCTGGGGAGTCTGGGAAACGTAGTCCAGCTGTGCGTCCAGGTGGAAGAGAGGGGAAGGTGGGCTCTGCCTGGCTCTGCAGCTCACCTGCACACATCGTGGGTTCGCTTCTTACCAGAGGCTGGGCTGCCGCTCAGAGCTGGACCACAAGCCCTGGCCCCTTCTCCACCCTGGACGGGAGCTGGCTGGGCCCCGAGCTCGTCTCCACACAGCCCTGGTCATGCAGCATTGCACACCTGGGGGCTTATCGGTTTGATAGGAGCAGGCAGCAGGTTCTGGGAACATCCGGGCAGGCTTTTAAGGAGACACTTAAGACGTGGCAGAGGGGAGCCGTCCCACCGTTGAGCTGCTAGGTCCCCTATTTCCAAGTGCGGTGTTGGAGCAGCGCGTGGCGCCGTCCGGGACCTTCCCGGCTGTCTGGAGAGGGGAGGTGAGCTTAGAAACTGAGCCTCGGCTGCTCCCTGGCCCCATTCAGGATCACCATCTAATCGCCGCCTGTCAGCAGGGCCACGGACCCGAGGAAGACCGTCTCTCTCGGGGGAAGCCTGATTCCGTGCCGTTTGCCGCAGTCCCTCCTCCTCCTCGTGGGGGGAGCCGGTGAGGAAGGACAGTGAGGGCTCGGGAGCCCCAAACCTGCTTTAGACTCACATTTTCCTTTTCCTGCCTCACCGCCTTCTTCCCTCCTGCCCTGGGGGTGGGGTGGGGAGGCGAGGCCAGGAAGGAAGCGTTTGGATCCCCGGCCTGGGCAATGCCGCGCCCCAAGTACTGGCAGGGAGAGAGGAGGTTTGCCTCCACCCACTTGACAGGCGGTTTGGGAAGGAACGTGCGGCCCTTGTTCAATCAGTGCCCCTCGTCCCCTCCAGCGCCTCTCCTGCCGGGAGACTGAGCGTAGTGCCGGGGCCCTGGGGAGAAGCACGGACCATGAGGAAGGGGAGAGGGCGCGGTCCTGCGGGGGTCCCTGTGGGGCCCGCGGTTCTTGGCTTGGGGACTCAGACATGGCAGGCAGCTCAGGGTCTGGGGGTCTGGGTCACCGTGTGGCAAGAGAAGCCACGCACAGAGGCAGAACATCCGGGCTCTTTCCCCTCCTGTTTCTAATCATTTGCAGGGTCTGCAATTGGGTCGGTCTTCGGGAATCAGTTCTATCTACGAAATCACTGCCCGCTCTGCCTTGTCGCCACGGGGGGATCTAAGACCTGAAAGAGATCCGCGTGGGGGCCCTCGTCCTGCGCACGTGTGTGTCAGCGCACTCATTGTGGCCAGTGTGTGTGGACTGTGCGAAGCAGGACAGATTCTCTCTCCCTCTCTCAAATTTTCACTCTTAGATTTTCAGGCCCCTGTTGCAGATGTGAAAATGTGATGCTTGTCCAAGATCACCCAGCTAGGGAGTGAGGACCTGGGAGCAGCACTTCTGAAGCAACAGGAAAAGCCAAAGCCATCTGGAGAGGGTACCTTGGTCACTTGAGCGGAGGGAAGAGAGAGGTCAGGCTCCCCGGCAGAGGGGGCAGGAGGCGGAATGGAGCACAGATGCCTCGTCAAACCCTCGCCCTCGGGAGTCGGCCGGAGCCTGGGGGACTCGCTCATCCACGGCTGTGGGGGCCTTTGCGCGACTCCGGGGGCAGAGGGACCGGGGTGGTTCCTTGGGCACTCCTGTCGTGCCTGCCTCTAGGGCTGTGTCAGGAGGTCTGGCCTTAACTCTCAAGGAACAGGTACCCTTTGCAGTCTGTCCCCAGAGGGCATGGTTGTGCCTGGGTGGGTGAACTGGACACGGGGGTCGGGAGAACATGCTTGTCCTGGTGCCCGGGAACCCCAAGCAGAGGACCCGGCATAGAGCTGGGCGGACGGCAGAACCGCACCCTGAGCGCCCACTGCCCGCGGGCGCCGAGGAGGCCGCTGGAGGACAGTGTTTCCTCACGGACGTAGGTGCACTTACCTAATGTTTCTTGGAGAAGGAAATTGAAGCTGAGAGGATCTAGTGACCTGTGAGAGCTGCAGAACCCAGGCAGGGCTGGGACATTTCCAGAAACATCTTCCAGGAAAGGAAATGAATATGAATGCACCAAGACTGCTCTGGTTATAAGTGACAGAAACCCGGATGAGAGCGGCAGACAGAGCGGGTTCATTGGTCTTGAAGCTGGATGCAGGCACAGCTGGGTTCAGGGGTTCACATGTTTCCTAGGGCCCCTCTCTCTGCTGAGTTCTTCATTCTCCGCTGGGCCTCGGCGGCCAGGGAAGGTGAACCCCATGGGCTTCCTACCCGTGTCCCACAGGGGTGCAAGCGTCGTGGGGAAAAACACCATTTGCCAGTCTTCCACAAAACAAAATTCAAAGAACTGAGTTTCGTTGTTGTGTGTTGGGCGATGTGTCCGGCCCCAAACCAGTCCTTGGACGGGAGGCATGGGGATGTGTTAACTGGCCAGATGCGTCACGGGCTATTTCTGAATCTGGGAGTGGGGGGTCCCCCACATCAATCAATAGATTTAGAATAGGCGACTCCTCAAGGAAGCTTGGAGAACAGTTGTGTGAGGAGGAGACACGGATGCGGGCCCAGCCACGTGACACACAGCTGTCACAGAAACAAACAGCGCGCAAATCCTCGCACGGCTAGCTGTGAGCCCGGGTCGCACCACGTGAGCCCTACTCTCCAGCGCATCTTCTTCAGCTCCGTGCAAGGTGGACGTTCTTTTTTTTTTTTTTTTTAAAGATTTTATTTATTTATTTGACAGACAGATCACATGTAGGCAGAGAAGCAGGCTTAGAGAGAGGAGGAAGCAGGCTCCCCGCTGAGCAGAGAGCCCGATGCGGGGCTCGATCCCAGAACCGTGGGATCATGACCTGAGCCGAAGGCAGAGGCTTTAACCTCCTGAGCCACCCAGGCACCCCCAAGGTGGACATTCTTAACGCAGGCTCCAGCCTCACCGCCACCCACGCCTGCGTTTAGCAGCTCTGGCCCAGCTGCATGCACTTGTACCTGTAGCGGTCGTTAAAGAAATGAATTAAGTTAAGTGAATTGAATTAAAGAATTGAATTGAGTTAACTGAATTGAGTTAAAGAAATGAATCCGAAGAAAGAGAGAGAGAAAATCTCTATGTGTGTATTTTACATACGTGTTGGGTGAACTGACGGAGGTGGTGATGATGGTGATGGTGATGGTGATGTGATGGTGGTGATGGTGGTGGTGGTCGTGGTGATGGTGGTGTTGGTGATGATGTGTGATGGTGATGGTGGTGGTGGTCGTGGTGATGGTGGTGTTGGTGATGATGGTGATGGTGGTGATGATGGTGATGGTGATGGTGATGTGATGGTGGTGATGGTGTTGGTGATGATGGTGATGGTGTTGGTGATGTGATGGTGGTGATGGTGGTGGTGGTCGTGGTGATGGTGGTGTTGGTGATGATTGTGGTGATGGTGGTTGCCCTTTGTTCCTGGCACAGAATACTTGAAGGGGAGTCAGGGGTCTAAAAACGTGATTCTAAATTTAAACACACAGAGGCCAGGGAGGTAAAATAAATGCCTGACATGGGCCAGACAGCGAATGTGGCAGACCGCGTTGTGCACGTCCTTCCGAAGGGAGCCATACTTGCCCAGGACCCTCCCCCTCCCGTGAGGAAACAGGAGCAGTCTAGGGCCCTATTTCTCCATACTGCTAGAGACATCACAAATCCTTTCGGATGTGAAATAATCTGGGGCACCTGGGTGGCTCTGTGGGTTGCGTATCCAACTCTTGGTCTCAGGGTGGTGAGCTTGGGCCCCACATAGAGCTCTGTGCTGGAAAGGGATCCTCCTTAAAAAAAAAAAAAATCTGACTTTCAAAACAAACAAATAACTCAGATTTTGGAAGAGAGTGTTGGTGGCCTAAAGAAAACAGATCTGCCGGAAATACTTCAAGCTCCTTTGAAGCGAAGTTGCAGTGGAGAAGGGGCAGAACAAAATCCGAGGGGCCTGGGGAGCGAGGTGCATGGCCTCTGCCCCCGTCCAGGAAGGTCGGTCAAGGTCCCCACCAGGCTTCCGCCTCTCTCCAGTCTGTCTGTCTTCCATCTCCAAGGCCTGAGTTTCCGGGGCTCAAAGGTCCGAGGGCACCTGGCTTTTCCTGTCTGGGGGGCGGGCGGCTCAGAGAACTGCTGTGCGAAGTGTTTGATATTCAGAGGAAAATGGGGTTTGTTTGGGAAAGCTCAGCTCCACGCGACCCTGTGATTGCAGCTGTGGAGACATTCACACTTACGGAGAATGAACGGAAGACTTTAAGGAGAAACCTTGGAAATTCCACCACGAGGTGTTCTGAGAGCCCCCGGGCCCTTGAAAGGTTAATGAGGAGGCCAAGCCCCGGAAAGGCAGGAGCTCTTCCCCCGTGGGCCTGGTCGGGAGTGATGCCACCTCCCCTGACCTTGGCCACCAGGTGACCGGAGGGACAGGGGCGGGAGGTAGAGCTCAGAGGTGCTGGGGTTTATCTGGGAGCTGCGAGGCTGGTCCTCGAACCGACTGGAGACCGTGATGGCCAGCAGGCCCTGAGCTCCTCCGCTGGGCCCTACTATTCTTCTTTAGGGGGATTTACTCCCGAAACCCCCCAGCAGCCTCCGCCAGAACAGCGGTGATGTTCCTCAGAGAAGAAGGGGCCCCGGAGAGCTTACGTGATCTGCCCGACGCTCTCATAGGTGGCTGTTACGGGTCCCGTTGAATCGTATGCTGACATCCCAACCCCCCACGACCTCAGAATGTGACCTCACTGTGAGTCCTTGCTGATGTAATCAGTCAAGTTAAAATGGGAGGGGGCCCCCATTCACAGGACTGTGTCCTTCTGAAAAGGGGAGATTTGACCACAGACGCGCAGGTAGGGAGAAGGCTGCACAAAGACAGGGCAGAAATTGGGGTGGCCTCTCCTTTGCCTCTAAAGGCCAGGAAACCCAGGGGACTGCCGGCCCCAGCAGCGGGAGGAAGGAGGGTGCGGACTCTGCCCCCGACCTCAGGAGGAGCCCGGGCCTCCGACGTCCGGCATTGAGCGCGCATCTGTGCGCCCGCCGTCCGTGCGCGGCGCTGGCGAGGGCAGCCAGGCAGACTGTGCCGTGGTGGCCCCAGCTGTTCCCACCCCCCAGAATGGGGCGTGGGTCTCCCAGGCAGGCACCTCCGGACACAGCTGGGGGCTGGGCAGGCACCCGATGGGGCTTCTCTCCCCTCCACACACACGACTGCCTTCTCTGCGTGCTGGAGGGCCCCCGACGGAGTGCTCACCTGCGAACACACGTGCAGGAGACACAGACAGTGAGGGGGTCTGGGTGGCTGGCGCCCACGGCTTCACATGGGGCTTTGTCGTTTGTGCAATGCTACCCAGTCCTCTGCTCCTGGGGACTGAACCCGTCTTCCCGGTCTCTGTGCCTCTGTCTGTCTCTAGCCCTGTCTCTCTGTCTCTGTTTCGTTTCTGTCCCTCTCAGTCTCTTTCTCTCTGTCTCTCTCTGTCTCTGTCTCTGTGTGTGTCTCTTTTCAATGATGTATCACTGATGTGCAATGCTACACCCTCTTCTCTTCTGGGGTCATTGCTTCCCAGGGCGTGAGGTCTTGGAGGGGCCGGTCCACACTGTTTCCTGCCCTCCACAGAGAAGCCGATCAGCCTCTTTCTTCTTAGGATCTGGCTCCTGTGCAGAGTACTTGGAGCCTGAAAAAGGTGATGTTTCTGCAAACGGAGAGACAGCCTGAAGCCACTGTCCCTCCGACCCTGTTGTCTCCTCAACTCGTAGCGCAGATGCTCCTGGCCCTTGTCCAAGCTCGGTTCCATGCGCCCCCATCTATCTTGCTCAGGTCATCCCAGTCCCTGCTCAAGTCCTTCTGGATCAGTCTGCCACCTGCCACCAGGGAACCTCGTGTAGATTGGTGGCCCCGGGGAGGGAGGCAGGGTCCCCGCACTCCAGGCCGTGGCCTGGCATGTTGCGATTCCCCCTCGGATGCAGGACCCTGGCGGCTGGGGCAGGAGCCCCCTCGGTGCCAACAGCTGGGAGCCCCGTGGGCGTCTCCGCACCTCACCTCCCTGTCCGCGAGCACCCGCAGAACACGCGTCTGCTACAGGGGGCCGAGGCCGCAGACGTGAGGAAGCCGCACTGACGACGGACCGCAGCTGACCGCAGCCGCGCCGGGAGCTCAGCCGAGGCCAGAACCGACCGGCCGCCGGTGAGCCCATGGAAATAATTCCTGGGGGTCTTGGGGTTCCGCCTGGCCCGGGAGATAGCCAGCAGATCCGTAATCCCACCGACCAGACGGGGAAACCGCCAGATCTCCACGCAGTCGGGGGACCGATCCATTCCAGCACGTGACACCGAGAATGACCCAGAAGGACCACCGAGTCAGACCGACCGGAGGCTGCCTCCGCCCTGGGGGGGTCATGACCTCCGCCCCGGGCCGTGAGCGCTGAGGACAGCCTGCTCCAGAAACCCGTGGGCCTCCGGGGAGACGGCGATTTCCACAGGCACCCGGCAAACCCCAGCGAGCAATTTCCTTTGGTAAAGTCGTTAAGAAAATTATATGTCGTGCTGAAATTATATAACTGTTAGCGCAGCTTGTTTAAAAATTATTCGGATTTAATTGATCAATTAGATTAAATTATACAGTCGTGAGGGCTGGCAAAGGCCCAGGCCAGAGCTCGCAGGATTTGAATAGCCCACGCTCCCGGCCCCTGAAGGCCTTGACGCCGGCACGGATTTATTTTTGAAAATGAGGTTGTTACAGGTTATTCCAGTTGGTCTGTTTAAAACAGCATGCAGGTGGCGTCCCTACACCCCAAGGCCTCGCCGCCGCCTGGGGGGTGCACTGAGCAGGTGCATGGTGTGTGCCAGTGGCGAAGGCTCTCCTGGGCCCCGGCCCCCGTTTGCCCCCGATTCCCCACCTCCTCGGGACCCCCTGTCTGCAGACAAGCCTAGAGACGCGGAGCGGCTCAGGACAGCCCAAAGCCTCCGTCTTCCATCTTTATTTACCGCCGGGAGCCTGTTTGCGGTTGGCCTGGAGGCGCCCGGCTTTGTGCAAGAGGCACTGTGGCGCCAGTCCCCTTCGGCAGAGCCTGGGACACGGGACCTGCGTTGACAGGCCCCGGAACGGTCGCCTGAGGCATTCCTGGCACCCCGGGAGTGTGCACGTGTACGTGCAGGTGTGCGGGCTGTGGGGCGGGGACCAGGTGGGGCCGCTTTGGCCAAAACACATCCCATCAGGTGAGGGGCGGGAAGAGCTGCAGAAATGTCTTCTTTGCCAGCACAGAAGAGCAGTGAGTTCCCCGAGAAATGAATTCGTGGAGTTGGGACAGTGCAGGAGGCCAGGTGTCCCCCGGAGCTCGGAGTCCGGCTGCTGCCCCCGCCACCCTTCCCAGCATGCCCTTCTCCGCCAGCCCAGCCCCATCTGAGGTCTTACTAGAGGCAGCTGAGCTCGCCTCACCTCTCCGGAGCGCACCCGGCCAGCGCCAGCCCCTGCTTTCCGGATCTGCGTGTGCAGACACCCCGGAACTCCAGCCGGGAAGGAGCAACTTCCCAGAGGTAAGTGTCCACCCTCGAAGTCCGCAGCGGCTGCGGGGACCTTGCTGGGGTCCGGTCTCTGCCGCCTGCACTCGGCGCTGGGCAGTGCACAGCCTCGTGCACGGGCTCCTCCGTGGAAGACGTGCGCGGCCCCCCTGTCCTCCGGGCCCTGGGAACCGGAGGCAAGCGTTTGTTTCGCTTCCCCCAAGTGTAGGTGCCGTCCCTGCCCGGGAGCCGTGTCGGAACCGAGGCAGGGCACCAGCGCCGAAACCCAGGAGCCCCATGGTGCCCACTTTTGGGTGACGAGGACCGTCACGGGCTGGGCGTGGGGGACCTCGGTCCGAGCGTGTACGCTCTGGGGGGCGATGACATCAGGGCTGAGACCTGCACAGTGGGGAGCGAGTTGTGTGAGAACCCGGCAGCGGTCCCTCAGCTCAGAGACACCCCAGCAGGCAGGGGTGCAGATGGGGGCGCCCACTGGGTTTTTTTTTTTTCCAGACATTCAGGTGTAAACGCTTCCCGAGTCAGGCAGAGATGGGCAGTGGAAGCTCAGTCCCGAGGAGCCCAGGGGCTGCACCTTTCCTTTCCTCCGTCCGCACACCCCTGGGGCCCATGGTGGGTTCTGGGATGCACTACGGAGCAGGCGTGGAGCCCCGCGCCCTGCACAGGGTCTCCCCACCCCGGTTCCCGGAGCCGCCCTTCCCGGGAGACACTCCACAAGGTCTGATTTACGAGGGATGTGTAAATGTGGTTTGGGAACAGCTTGCTCCTTCGTACTAAATAAAATGGGAAGGCGGTGGTGGGGCGCCTTGCCTGCAGGTACACTCGTGTATACCGATGGCTGTCATAAATCTGTCGGCGCGGTGGCCTTGCTTCGTGGCCTGTCTATGGGGAGTTCGACGAGAAAGCCGGGGTGGGGGAGAGGAATGTCCGTTGTAAGGGGTGGGGGTTGCCTGCATCCGAGCCCCACTCCTGCTGCTCACTGCTCCCCAGCCTCCCCGACAGTGCTGGGCTTTCCTGCTGCCAGCTTGGAAAGAGTCCTTGGGAAGTTAATGTCCTTTTGTGACATCCACGGGGACCACAGCTTAGAACAAAAAGGCACTTGCTGGGAGCAGGGCCAGTGGGGTTTTGGGCCATTAAGGGAGATTATGTTAGCAAGCAGCAGAGACCCAGCCCACACAAGCTTAACCCAAACAGGAAGCATGTTGATTTCTGTAGTGGAGTTTGTGTGATGGATGCAGCCTCAGGCATAGCTGGATCCAGGGGCTTATGTGATGTCCTCACAGTCTGCCATTGTGTGTGTGTTGGAGGGTGGTAATTTCTTTATCCTTAGTAGCGATACTCTGTAAAGTCACTGCAAGTACTTATTTAGTGGATACTAAATTGTTGCTCCTAGGGGGAAAGCAGGATTAGATTCCTATTAGCTTTTGGTCACATCAATTTCCATCAATTTAATGGATACATAATTTTGTTTAATGTGTGTTTGTTTCAAGACACGTTTTTAATCTACACTGTTGGTTCAATAACACTGACCTTATGACCAACAGCTCCACGGTCACAGCTCAGCCCCTGAATCCCTCTGCCTGTCACTCAAACGAAAATGATGGGTTAGCTCTGACCAGACCTCATAGCTCGGCCAGGGTCATGTGTAAGTGAATCGTAGCTGCCAGGGTAATGCTAATCTGATGGGCCGCTCGGTGCCCGCTGGAGCCTGGACCCTGGAGTGAAGCTGAGTGAAGGGTGGTTCCCACAAACAGACACCTGCTGTCCCCCTGCCCCATACCCCTGCGTGAGCCATCAGACACATGTCCTTCCCGATGAGTTTCTGTGTGTTCCTATGGAGTGGGGAAAAAAAAAAAAAAAAAAACGCATCACAGAGGACATGTGTGGTGCGGACACGGTACAGCATTGTTCAACTTTAACAAAGGAGGAAATGCTGTCCTCTGCCACCCCATGGGTCCACCGGAAGACGGATGCTCAGTGGAATAAGCCAGACCCAGACAGACCAGCCCTGCAGGACCTTGCATGTGCCGTCTGAAAGGCTGAGCTCCCAGAAGCACAGAAGTGGGGCCAGGGGTTGGGGGCTGGGGGGGCGGGGGCTGGGGGGGGCATGTTTCCCCAGAGACGTTCTGGGGACTTGAATTATTCTCACCACACGCACAAAACCGTAACCAGGGAGAAACACCATAATTTCAGTGACAGGCTCAAGAAGTATCAAATCGTCACATCATGCGTCCTAAGTATCTACAATTTTTATTTGTCAGTTATGCCCCATAAAGCTGAAGAACACAGGTCTTCTTGTGCAGACCTCCTGCGGCCGGTTGCTTTGGTGGTAACGATGGCACCGGCACTGGGCCAGAGCTGTGGGCTGGTCCCCGGGAGAAGGAACCCGCCCAGTGCTCAGGTGTCGTCCGTCTGCTGGTGAAGGTCCAGGCCGCGCGGTCTGCGGTGTGGGGACACCGTCCGTGCGCTCCCCTGGGCCTGTTCTGTCCCGGGGGCTGTGGGTGGCTGGCGGCCCAATGCCTGGAGCTCATGTGTGGCGGGGCTGCCCCATGCGCAGTTTGCCCCCTAAAGGCGCAGGGTATCAGTGAGCTGTACAGGACCTCACGGAGCCTGTGCAGTGAACCTGCGGGAACCACGGCCCCGGACCATGGTGGACCTTCAGGGCTGCTGGGTCCTCGAAACCTTTCAAGGGACGCAGATGAGGGAGGCCAGGCCAGAGTCGGTGGAAATGAAAGCCATTTTGATGACTATTTTTTCTCTGACAGAGGGAAGAGCATCCAGTAGCGGCCTTTTTCCGGCCGAAATGTTCTCTGTGAGCTTTGAGCTAATTCTCCCTCTAGCAGAGAGAGGATCAAAGATGTCTCTGCCGAGGACGGTGATTTCAGGGCCCTGATGTGCTGCTTCCCCTCAGAGGTGCCGGTGCTCTTTGATAATGCCCGGACCCAAGGTCATGTCCCTGCCCGGGCTGCCAGCCGCGGGGACCCTGCATGAAGACCTGTTCCCCACCCCCACCTCGCCGGGCCTGAAACATGGGCGGGCCCCCACCGTCCCTACGCCCCAGCCATCAGCCACCGGGATGCCCGCCCCCCAGGAGAGGTGAAGCTGGCAGCCTGGCCCTTCACAATGGAGGTCCCTCGCTGGGGGTGCCCAGCTCTGCTTCCTTCCGCAGAGCGTGGATGCAGGGCCATGGCCCAAGGTCTTGCTGCTGGCACTGGGTCCTGGCCACACAGCCCACCTGCCCTGCTGCCAGGGGCTCTGAGGCATACCCCCATCCCCCACATACATACACACGTACACACGCACACACATACCCCTTACATACACACACACATACCCTCACACATGTAAGCGCCCCCACCCCCACACGCACACACATGAACACACACAAGCACCCCTCACACGCATGTGCGCACACACACCCCTCTCACACATGCACACTGGCACACTCACCCTCTGTCCCCCTCCCACGAGCACATTCTCATCCTGGCACTACCTCTCCTTTCCTTGACCCACTGGAACCTTCCTGGGGAAGGCAGCTGGTGGCTTGGCCTGCAGACTTGGACCCTCCTGGCCCCCCAACCGCCAATCTTCAGCACACTGTGAACCCGCAACACCTGCAGGGGTAATGGGCTGTGGGCCCAGCAGCCGGCACAGGGCGGCATCGGTGAGGGGTGTCCTTGGTTAATGAATGATTTCACACACATATCTGCTGGCTCTGTGGGGCCATGAGAGGTCAGATTGGTGGCCCAAGCCGGGCGGGGGGGATAGGATTGAAGCTGGGGTTCTGGGTATCATTAGCACCCTAATTTGTCTTCAGAATGGGTCCAAGCTGCCAGTGGGTTTCTGGAGGTCAGTTACGGGGTGAGAATGTGGCCGGCACAGCCCCGGACTGCACTTCATGAGGCCTCCAAGGGGGACCTGCAGGAGGAGAAATTGTTACCACGTGGGAGCTCGACTTCACGCTCTGGGCTCAGGAACATGAAGCAGAGGCCTGAGACACAGCCTCATCGCTGACTGGGTCAATCATAGATGACAGGACACGCTATGTGGAAAACCCCAAAGACTCTGCCCGAAGCTTCTAGAACTCATCCAGGAATTCAGGAGAGTGTCAGGATGTAAAATCAACGCACAGAAATCAGTTGCATTTCTATAGAGCAACAGCAAGACAGAAGAAAGAGAAATTAAGGAATCGGTCCCGTTTACAATTGCACCAAAACCCATAAGATACCTAGGAATAAACCTAACCAAAGAGGAAAAGGATTTGTATCCTAAAAACTGTAGAATACTCATGAAAGAAATTGAGGAAGACACAAAGAAATGGGAAAACATTCCATGCTCCTGGATTGGAGGAACAAATTGTGAAAATGTCTATGCTACCTAAAGCAATCTACACATTTAATGCAATCCCTATCAAAATCCCATCAACCTTTTTCACAGAACTGGAACAAATAATCCCAAAATTTGTATGGAAGCAGAAAAGACCCCAAATAGCCAGAGGAGTATTGAAATAGAAAACCAAAGTCAGCGGCTTCACAATTCCCGACTTCAAGCTCTACTACAAAGCTGTCATCATCAAGACAGCATGGTCCTGGCACAAAAACAAACACATAGATCCATGGAACAGAATAGAGAGCCCAGAAATGGACCCTCAGCTCTATGGTCAACTAATCTTTGACAAAGCAGGAAAGAATGTCCAATGGAAAAAAGACAGCCTCTTCAACAAATGGTGCTGGGAAAATATAGACAGAAGAATGAAACTCGACCATTCTCTTACACCACACACAAAGATAAACTCTAAATGGATGAAAGACCTCCATGTGAGACAGGAATCCATCAAAATACTAGAGGAGAACACAAGCAGCAGCCTCTGTGACCTCAGCTTCAGGAAGTTCTTGCTAGACACGTGTCCAAAGACAAGGGAAACAAATGCAAAAATGAATTATTAGGGTTTCACCAATAGAAAAAGCTTCTGCACAGCAAAGGAAAAAGTCGACAAAACCAAAAGACAACCGACAGAATGGGAGAAGATATTTACATATGACGTATCAGATAAAGGGCTAGTATCCAAAATCTATATGTAACTTATCAAACTCAACACCCCAAAATAAATAATCCAGTCAAGAAATGGGCAGAAGACACGAACAGACATTTCTCCAAAGAAGATATACAGATGGCCAACAGACACATGAAACAATGTTCAATGTCATTAGCCATCAGGGTATTTCAAATAAAAACCACAGTGAGATCCCACCTCACACCAGTCAGAATGGCTAAAATTAACAAGTCAGGAAACGACAGATGTTGGCGAGGATCTGAGAAAGGGGAGCCCTCCTACACTGTTGGTGGGAATGCAAGCTGGTGCAACCACTCTGGAAAACAGCATGAAGTTTCCTCAAAAAGTTGAAAATAGAACTACCCTATGAGGAATACTATGCAGCCATCAAAAATTGAAATCTCGCCATTTGCAACAATGTGGATGGAACTAGAGGGTATTATGCTGAGCGAAATAAGTCAGAGAAAGAAAATTATCATATGATCTCACTGATATGAGGAATTTAAGAATCAAAACAGAGGATTATAGGGGAAGGGAGAGAAAAATAAGAAAAAATCAGAGAAGGAGACAAACCATAAGATGCTCCTAACTCTAGGAAACAAACTGAGGGTTCCTGGAGGGGAGGTGGCTGTGGGGACGGGGTAACTGGGTGCTGGGCATTAAGGAGGGCATGTGATATAATGATCACTGGGTGTTATATAAGACTGATGAATCACTGACCTTTACCTCTGAAACTAATAATACACTATATGTTAATTGAATTTAAGTTAAAAGAGGAAATTAAAAAAAATAAATTTGTAACAAAGCGTCCAAAAATAATGACTGTGTCTACATCAAGATTCATTGCAGTCATTGCTTGCTTTAGGGTTCCCTGCTGCGTGATGGTTGCATTAAATTTTGGTTTAACAATGATCATGTATTGCTACTCTGGGTAGCCTGGTATCTGGGGGTTGGGGTGAATTTGGAGTAAAATCCTGACCATCTGGAGGGACACTGTGTGGTCATGAGTGCTTGTCTCCAAAGCACGTGGTAGAGTTTCACTTCCTAGCCCCACTGTTGGTGTTGAGGAGGCTCATGTGACATCGTTCTGGACTAGAAGTCATGAAAGGAAATAGCAGGTATCACGTCTAGGCTGGGCACTTAATGGCCGGTACGAGGGCTGCATACACTCTCCTCCCTCTTTGGCAGAGCCTTGGGGATGCTGGAGCTACTCTCTGAAGGTTGGTCCCAGAGCGACTAGAGGGGATATGGGGCATGGGTGAGAAGTGGCCTCACATTGTTCAAGGGCCTGAGACTTGAGGATCGCTTGTCACTGCAGCAGAACCTGACCTATCCTCACCGATGTGCTAGACAGTGAACACGGCATGCCTCATGCATGGGCTGAACTGGGAAAAAGAAATGCCTTGCTTTCCATGAGGCAGGAGGGAACAGCTTTAGGTTCTGCCAATTTTCAGCTTATGGTCCAGCTTGGGGCCCAATTTGCAGCCCAGCTCAGAGGACATTCCGTTCAGACCTGCGTGTGGTCTCAAGGCCAGACTCCCAGGGGAGTATGACCTCTTTATCATCAGAGACCCCGGCATGTCGCTTAACTGGTGTCTCTCTACATTCCAGTACCCCATCTTCCCGTCCCCTGCACCAGCACGGCGACGCTCCCAGGACCTGTCGATGCCTTCACATGGGGCGCTGGCAATACCAGGAGACCTTGTCCTACACCCACAAAGCAGCACTCTGGACCTCGGACATGCTTGGGGCTCCTGAAGGGCGGGCTGGCTGCGTGAGGTCCCTGAGAGGCAGGGCTTTGTGGTGGTGGGAGGGGTGCGTGTACCACGGCAGGTGTGTGTACTCGGACACTGGTGCCCCCCGTGGGTCTGCCTCTCCTTCCGTGGACACTGCCTCCTCCCACAGGATTGTGGCACACCTCATGGCAAGCATCAGTGTGGTTGACAACCCAATACCGGCTTGCTGTACTATCAGACTCATTCCCTCTCTGCAGGGTCCCCCACATTATCTTTTTTATTTTTAAAGATTTTTATTTATTTATTTGACAGACAGAGATCACAAGTAGCAGGCAGAGAGGCAGGCAGAGAGAGGGGGAAGCAGGCTCCCCGCTGAGCAGAGAGCCTGATGTGGGGCTCGATCCCAGGACCCTGGGATCATGACCTGAGCCGAAGGCAGAAACTTTTACCCACTGAGCCACCCAGGTGCCCAAGGTCCCCCACATTTTCAAAGTGCCTGTATCTGGAATGAAATATTTAGCCGAACATCAATGCAGAGTTTGGATGTATTGTTTCCTGCTAAATTTCAGGATGCAGTACAGTGTATTTACATGAGTGAAATAATGTTTTCTCCTGCAAAACCACTTTAAAATCACTTTCAATAAACATATAATGAAAAGTGCTTGATTTTTTTCTTGAGCGACAGTAGCTAATAAATTGGATTCTGGAGCCAGATTGTCTGGGCTGGAATCCCAGATCCACGCTTTGCCATCAGCATGACCTTGGGCATGGCATTGGCCCCCTTGGTGACTCAGTTTCCACTTTTGTAGAATTAGAGGATACCAGGTTACATGGGAATGTGACTGCTGTCAGTCTCAGTGTGTTAACTGCCATGAGGGACCCAGAACGGTGCCTGGTACCTCTTACCACTGTGTGAGTGTGAGCTTTCCGTATTATTATTCTCAAAGCTATCCTTGTAAAATTGGGAAGCATCTTACCACCTGGCATTTTATAAACAGAAAAAAATATGGCATTTCCTCAGAAGGGACATGGGATTGGCTCTTTTTCAAAAACAGACCAGTGTTTATGAAACTAGCTGCATCGTAAGACTCTCCTGATAATTAAAAACAGAATTCCCAGGCTCCTCTCGGAACAAGTGCTTTACACGGTAAACACTCTGGAGACAGCTGGCCCCGAGGCCCAGCAGCTGGTTCCTTCCTGCTGGTGGTCCTCTGACTTTCTTGAGACAAATGTCCTGAGAAAGAAGAGAAAGCGTGGATGAGGACGAGGAGAAATGGGTATTGCCGCTCTCACCAGAATCCACCAGGAGGCACAAATGTCCACGCTGGGCAGGCCGGCCTGCCTGAGGTCACGAATGTATGTTAGAGAAGACAGGAGGGGTCAAGAGTCCGAAGACCCTAACATGCCCTGACACACAGCTACAAGACAGACACCCGTACAAGTGCACACACGGACACACAGACACAGGCGCACACGCTTACATAGCCAGAGCTGCCTGAAGCCCAGGGTCCTTGTACTCACCACTGTACACTGGGGACCCAGTACCAAGTTAGCTCTTAATAAATGCTCTATCACTTATTCAGTCCACAAATCTCTGCCAAGCACCCACTAAGTGTCAGGTGCTATTTCCAGCACCGGAAGGCAGCCAGAAGCAGACAGACAGGAAGCCCTGCCTGGGGGTGCTCACCGCGCCCGCTCTGTGGGATTTGTGCAGGTCTTTCCCCCCTCATGGCCCAGCTGCCTCATCTGTAAAAGCCTGTGAGGGGCTGGATCCCCAGGAAGGGCGGTGGGGGGTGGGGGACGGCCAGGTTTGCTCTCCCCTGAGGTCTGAGCACGGGAGAACCTGACGCCCAGCGGTCTGAACCTTCTTTCTGGCCCAGTAGGGTGTCAGGTACAGCCTGGTGGGGTTTCTAGGTCCCCCTGAATCCCAGGCTCCCCGTCCACCCGCCCTTGAACTCAGCTTTTCCACCCTTTCAGCTCCTCGACAGGTATGGAGGGGACTGCAGGGGTGGGGGGTAAGGGGTAAGGGGTTGGGACTGGGGGGTGGAGGTTGGGGGGAAGGAAGCGGGGCGTTGACTCCGTTTGGCCTAGGTGAAGGGGAGACCGCGGAGGTGACTCTGACCCTGCTGCCCGCCCTCCTCCCCACAAAGGCAACCCCACCCCAGGCCCATTCACACAGACAAGGCGGCCTTGACCAGGCACTGCCCTAGGCCTCACTTCCTGGGGTTAAGGTTCGGGTTTATTTGGGGGAAAGGGGCCTGGGAAGGAGGGTCCGCGCAGCATCCCCCACCCCCACGGCTTCCGCCCTGATGCCCTTGGTCCGGGTCTCCAGAGCGTGTAGCCCCGCCCCGCCCCTCCCCTCCCGCCACGCGGGCGGGCTCGGGGCAGCCAGAGCTCGCCCCGGACTCTGCGCCCCCGGCGAGGGGGCCAAGGGCGGTCCCGACAGGGGCGGTCCCGGCGGGGGGCGGGCGCGGAGGCCCCGCGTGCATGCTGATGAGCTGGGCGGCCGCGTCACTCCGCACCGGCGCCGTGGCTGCGGGGCGGGCAGGAGCCGCACGGCAGCCGGAGCGCCCGCCCGGTCCGCGCCTCCCTCTCCGCTCCCGCCCGCAGGCCCGCCCGCCGCCCCCCGGGACGGGGCCGCGCCCCTCTGCGGAGGATGCCGGCTGCCCCCTGCGCGCGGCCCCGGGCAGCCCCTGCGCGCGGGGACCCCGGGCGGCGGCGGCCGGGAGCGCTGAGCGGGCGCGGGTGGTGCTGAAGGGACAGCTCCCGGGCGCGGGCGGAGCGCGCAGCCGGCCCGCAGACCCCGGCCCGAGCCCCGCACACCCCGGCCCGAGCCCCGCAGACCCCGGCCCGAGCCCCGCACACCCCGGCCCGAGCCCCGCACACCCCGGCCCGAGCCCCGCACACCCCGGCCCGAGCCCCGCAGGCCACAGCCCCCGGGCCCCGCCCGCAGCCCCCCTGCCGCAGCCCGGTGCCCGCAGCCCCCGGGCCCCACCCCCGCCCGCGCCCTTCCCCCACCCCGCCCGCAGCCCCCGCCGCCCCGCGGTCAGCCGGGCTGGCTCATGGTCCCCGAAGCGGCGGGCCGGGCGGAGGCTGCTGCGGCCGCTGGGCCCACGGGGATGCCCCGAGGGTGAGGCAGCCCCCCGCTTCCAGCCGCGTTCATGGCGGTGGCCAGGAAGATCAAAACTTTGCTGACGGTCAACATCGTGGTGTTCGTGGGCATCATCCTCTTCTCCGTGTACTGCCGCCTGCAGGACCGCTCGGAGGGGCTGGTGCAGATCGTGCGCAGCGCCGACCGCCGGGTGCGGAGCCGGCACGCCAAGGTGGGCGCGCTGGTGGACCGCGAAGCCATCCTGCAGCGCCTGGACCACCTGGAGGAGGTGGTCTACAACCAGCTGAATGGTGAGCCGAGGCAGCGTCCCGCTGGGAACAAAGGGGCTGGACGGGGGGACTGGCACACCGCGCAGAGGATGCAGCTGTGTGTTCCAGCCACTGAAACCCTCGCTGACCCCAGGGCCTAATGGCCAGCAGGGGCTGGGATCAAACTCCTTCCGTGTTACTTTGGGTGGAGACTGGGTAGGAGGCAGATAAGGAAGAGAAGGGGTCCCTTTAGCAGAGAGCATTGGCTGGATGGCCACTCATTCGTTCACTCCCCCAGTGGACCCTTGAGAACCAACCCCTCAACCACACATGCAATGTCTCCAACTTATTCCCTGAGAGAACTTGAAAGAACTTCTCAAGAGGGTCTAGGACTTGCTTTAAGAGCAGGCAGTGCCCGGGTCCAAGAGTGAGGGGGCAGTGCTGCCCTCGGAGATTGCTGATGGTCTGTCTCGAATGCTGGTGGGGAAAGATGCCTCCCCGGGACCCCTGGGCCTGTTCCACCTCCTGTCCTGGGGATGTGCAGGGCTTCCTCCAGAAGGTGTTGCTGTGGGGCAAGCACGAGGCCAGGGGCTGGTGACTCCTGGACAGAGAGAGTCAGGGGTCCAGCAGGGGCTTGGCCAGTGTTCACTCCCTAGAGGGACGCTGGGCTGTGCTGCATGGCAGCCCACAGCCCTCGGAGCTCCCGCAGCAAGCCCAGCTCCTGGGATGGGCTGCTTACTTCTTCCCCAGAGGTGTGGGCCCCTTGCAAGGGTCCACATCAGTGTGACTGAGGGTCAGGCTGGGTCAGGCTGGGAGGAACGGGTATTTTTCCACTTGGGTATGCAGCAGACGGAAAATAAAGTCCCTGCCACTTCCTGGGCTCTCTCTGTGCTGAGGTACAAGGAGGAAGGAGAAAAGTTCGTGTGTTTACCTCATTAGTGGGCTTTTTCCTTCTGTTCTGTGCTATTCTGGTTTCTGCACCGGCAGCCCCAGCAAAGCTCGTCGGAAGCGTGGGTAACAGGCTCTGGGCGGGGGTGCCTGGGAGCTGGACTGCACCAGTGGGGGGTGTGCATGCTTCCTGCCCGGATGGGGGTCTTCCTGAGGCTTCCCGTGGGAGGAAGCAGCAGCCGGAGACCCAGGGGCTTGGGGACACAGTGGAGGAGGGCACTGTCCACATGCAGCCGACTGCCTGTCTGGGAGGGAGCAGAGCGTCCTCTGAGTCCTGGGCTCCCTCCCGCTCCCAACCCCAGCCCCTGGCTCCTGGTTCTCCTCCAGACATGACTTCCCCTTTGGTGAGTGAGCTCTGTGGCTTTTCTGATCTCTCCTGTGCAGCCGAAGCCACGAGGGGAGAAAAGTTTGGCCCGACTGCCACTTGGCTGCTGTGGCGGGGTGACGGATCTCTGGAAGCCGTGCGGCCCGCTGACAGCACCTAGCTTTACTGAAGTGTATTTGCCAGGGTGTTATGGTCTGTTTTATGGGGAGAACCGGAGGATTATATAAAAACATTGGCAGCATACTGGGTTGTGTAACATCCTGACGCCCAGCTCAGCGCTGCGAGCGGCTCCCCGCCTCGCCCTTCAAGGTGAGAGGAAGCCGGCTCCGCGCGGCGCAGCCCGGGGCCTCGGACACATGGTCCTGACAGTAGCAGGATGTCGCCAAGGGTTTCGGAAGAGACCCTTGCCCACCCAGCCTCTCCCCTCTCTCTTTCCTTCACCCACCTCTCTCTCCAAGTGTGTCCCCGTCTCTCTGCCCCGTCCCTCTGTCTGTCTCTCTCTGACTCTCCCAGTATGTGCCTGTCTGTCTCTGTGTCTTGGTCTCTGTCTTTCTCTCTCCCTCCTCCTCTTGCCCGCTCCTCTCTAATGAGGGTGCTGCTCCCCACTTCTAGGCCATGTACCCAACACAATGCCCCCCCCCAGGAGTCACTCGGTATCTGTTCTTGGAGACAAGGAGAGCCAGACTCTCCTGCATCTGGGGTTGGTCCTTAAGGAGAGCCAGTGCAGGAATGAGTGGACCTTTGCCCACAAGGGGCCCTTTGAAAGCAGGGCTTAGCCCCCCAGCCCCGCGCTGGCTCCCGTGTGATGGTTACTGCAGGCAGCCGCGCTTCCTGTGACCGCCTGTCCCACTTAGAAATGACCCCTGGGAGTCTCCACCGAGTGTGGGAAAGAGGGAAGACATCCAAACCGAGTGAACGTCACTTCTGTTTCCTCAGCCTTGAGTGCTTCCTGGAAACGTCTCTCCTGGCTTACGGGAGCTGGGGGGAAGGCGAGGTGTCTGGAAGCACCCATGCCCTTTCTTCTCTGCGGTGTCTGAATGCCCTAACAAAGACCTGGCGACCGGGCTGTGCCCAGCCAGGGTCTGGGTGGAAATCATCCACCCCAGGACTGGGGAGAAAATCATCTTTCAGGAAATGTGATGCAGTCACATCCTGTGTGTACATGAGACGTTGGCTTCTAAATTCAGCGCTCAAGGCAAGAAAAAAAATGTTTATAGCCAAAACTCATCCTTCTGGATATGTTCGTCGCACATGAAGTACAGCTTCCACGGTCGTGTGTGCGTGGCTGGTGCGGGGCGTCTCGTGATTGCGGATTTGAGAGCCTCCAGCCCATGAGGGCATCGGGGAGGGCATGTCCTCATTTGGCTGCCTGGCCAGCAAGCCCTCTGTCCTTAGGAGTGCAGCCGTCCCGGGGGCGGGGCGGGCAGGGGAGAACCCACGCTCACTTCTCTTTCGCAGGTGAGCTGCCACCAAGCAAAGCGTGTGGCCCCGTGTCTCTGCCGTTGTGGCCCCGTGTCTCTGCCGTTGTGGTCATGGGCGTTACAGGCTGCGAGCGTCACTGGCTAACAGGCCTCATGCCCAGCCAGGACGCGGCCTCCTCCCTGTGGGGGAGAAGGTGCCCGTCACTTGGCCGCCTCCTCCTTTCGTGCCTCCTGACACGTTCTTCTGACCTTTAGGGGGCGTGGGTCTGACCCGTGTGGACCCTGGAGGGTGAGCTGTCCGTCATGGGTGGCTGGCCTCTGTAGACGGAGGTACTTTCTACGATTCAGTTCACCCCACTATCTCGACCCGGCCCTGCCCAAGCCTGTGCAGCTGGAGGGCAAGACCCAGGTCTGGTGTGCAGACAGACAAGCCTAGAGCCTGCGGGAGAGCGAGGCTTGCCTGAAGTCAGCGGTGGCCGCGGCAGAGGGCAGCACTTAGGTTAAAATGATCTACGTCTCTACATCGTCCCGCCGTCAAGTTAAAACAACAGAGGGTCCAGTGGGTCTCAGGCCTCCAGGGTGTGGGCAGCCCTCACCGCCAGCCACTTGTCCTCCTCTGGGAAAGAGATGATTCTGACTCTGCTTCCCCTCGAGTTTCCGAAACCCGCGTGTGACTGACGCTGTCTTCACCCTATTTGTGTGCGACGGCTGCCTGGAACTCATCTGAGGGTTTGCCTGCTCCGTGTGCAGCTCTAACCCCGGGGTCCCTGGCCGGACCCTGCGTATTCTCGGTGCTCTGTAAATATTTGTCGAATGAGTGAGTGAGCAGATCTTTCTCTGAATAATTCACTGCTGTGCTAGTGAATTTATTTAAAAAGCTGCAAATCAGCCCCACACCCACAAGCCGGCGGTGACCAGAATGAGGAAGACAAGACGTGGGCTCAGGTCCAGCCCGGCTGGGCCGTGCTGTTGCCCCGGGGCTCTGAGCCCGTGCCATGCCCCGGTGAAAGGCCTGTGTAGGGAGATGTTAGCAGGAAAACCAGACTCTGTCCTTGCAGAGATCGGGAGATCGAGACAGACCTTAGAGGGGAATAAGTCTCATGGTGACAGTCAGTGTCACTCAACCCTGTGTCCTTCTTTGGCAAAAATCCTGTCCGGCGTGTGGCCCCTGCCTGGGCTGTGGCTCTGCCCTGGGAAGCCTGGTCTGTGGCGGACCATCTGAGCAGCCAGCTGTCCCTGGAGGACAGGGACGGCCGGGTGTTAAGGGGCGCGTGTCCGCGGCTGCAGGGTCCCCGATTTCTGACCAGGAGGCCAAAATCCTACCAACGCTCTGAGCATGCTGAGTTTTGATAATGAAACCCTCGCTGAGCTGCAGAGGCGAGGCAGAGACGGCGGACTGAGACGGCGGACTCTGACCCAGCGTTTGCCTTGCGCGTCGGGCCGCAGACGAGCCACGTGTAGGTGTCCCGTGTCTCCCGCTGTGCTGTGTGCCTCACCGACTGGCCCCGCCACGGCTGGGAAGCGGAAGTAGGGAGCCTGTCCAGAGACCCTCCACGCTGCGGTGAACCGTGCGTCGCGGGCGGAGGTCTCGGCCCGCCACAGCCCTGACTGAGGAACAGAAGCTGCGTGAGGACCACAAGGGGGTCTGACGCCCCCGGCGCGTTCTGTTTGCACCCTCCAGTGATGAGTAAACCAGGCCCTGAGAGCCTGCAGAGGACGGTCGCGGGGGTCTGAGGACACCAAGGGTTCCTGGAGCTGCCAGGAGTGTGCGGGCAGGCACCCTCGCCCCCACCGGCTGCCTGCCCGCACACTGTCCCCTGGGAGCCCCACGTGCAGAAAAGGTGCTGGTTTCTGGAGGGAGGTTCCGGGCTTTTCTGTGCACAGAAGCAGGTCCTCATGGGAAATGCTCCAAGATAATCCCCAGGTTAGGGAGTGTGCATTCCGCCGGAAAGCTTTCCCGTTCGCTGCGTTTCAATCCCACCGACGGCTTCCCGCTGGGTCCGGGGGCCTCTCGAGCTTGAGCTCCTGGTCCTCATCTTCCCGAGCCCTGGGAGCTGCACTGCTCTGCACACTGGCCTTGGCTGGCCGTGGCCGGAGAGACGGCGCGGTGTGTCTGCGAGGCCCGGGGGTCCTGGCTGGTCTGGCTTCACCGTGGTGGCGGCAGGAACTCCGCAGGCCCTTTGTCCCCAGGTCTGTGTCCCTCGTGTCCCATTGTGTCCCTCCTGTTCTGCCACTGTTGAGTTCCTACGGCGAGTGAGAAACTAGGGCATCTGCCCGGAGCCGGGCCTCCCGCCGACGCCAGGGCAGGGCCGCCTGCCGTTTGGTGGGACCTGTCCTTTCTGTCCCCCTCCGGCTGCCCCGTGCATAGCCTGCCGGCCCCATCCGGCCACAGATGAGGCAGGGAGGCCCAGGCCACTTCCCGGGCTCAGGGCTCTGCTCTGGCAGACCGGGGCCCTTGTGTTTGGGAGCAGCAGGCCGCAAGACGCTCCAGCCCGTGATAAACACCTCTCCCGGCTCTCGGGGTAGGAGGCGGACCCCCCAGCCCTGGCTCTGTGTGGAGACGTGTGCCTGCAAATCCGCAGCCACACTTCTAGGAATAATTCATGCCGGCGGTGACCCCAGGCTCGGAGGAGCGGACTAAGTGATTGCATTTACAATTCAGCTCCGCAATCTGCATATTTCAAAGGCTCTACTTTCTGAAAGGACGGTTTATCCTTTGTTGCCTGAAACACGACGAAAATAAGTTCTTAGATGTTTCCCTATACGGTGTCCCGCAGAGGCATCCTCGGCTGGGATCCACGTCTTAGGACCACAGTTCTCTCCCCTGCCAAAGGGCCCAGTGGGCTCCCAGCAGCCCCGCCTCCCGGGCCCACCTGCCTGGTCCTCGGGGTCAGGTCCGTCCTGACTCGCTCCTGCCACCGTGGGTGTGGGCTCCCAGAGGCCTCAGCAGTCGGCGTGTTATTCCTCAGTGAATAAGCAAAGTGGTTTCCTTCCTTAAATGCTGTCCCGGGGCCCGGCACTGTGCCAGGGAAACCGCGTGGTGTGCGAGGCGTCAGGCCAGCGGTGGGTCCTCACGGGGCTGCACCTGTGAGGTCCCGGTTAGAAGTGGGGCCCGGCTGCGGGGCCCGACTGGGTGAGGGGTGGGGGGACACGCAGGGGACGGCAGGGACACGGGAGGGGGCACGTGGTTGAAGCAGGACGGGGGGCGTGTGCTAGAAAGTGGGGAATGGGGGATGCTGAGCACGGAGGACACGGCGTGGGGGCTGCCGTGGTGGAACATGGGACCCAGGCGTGGGAGCGCGTGGCAGAAGGCGGAGACACGGGGGTGCCGAGCACAGGGGGCAAGTGTGTGGGTGAGGCCGTGGCCGTGCGGGTGGCTGCCTGGCCCGGCCACGATGCCGGGGATGTCCAGAGGGGCTGTGGTCACGACCAGTTTGTGACCTGCCAGGTGTATCGGAGGAGGGGACGAGGGCAGACAGGTCGAGGCCTCCCCAGACCGCCGTGATCTTCGACGCCTGCTGTGTCCTGCTGCTCTTGAGAAGACGGGGCATTCGCAGACGTGTTTCTGCGGGACGGCGGTCCAGGAATTGGGGGCTGGAGAGTCGCCGAGCGGCACCGTCCTTCAGGCAGTGAGGGCCGCTTCCACGCTGTGGACGAAGGCAGGCCAGGTCCTCTGCAGCCCTGCGAGGGCCCTGGGGTGGCAGGGGGGACGCTGCCCAGCGGCCCCCACCCTGGCATTGGCCTGAGAGCGACGCACGAGTGGACAGCGTTGACCTGACCGGCTCCAGACGGTGGGGCGCCAGTCACACGCAGCAGGCCCCTGGGCGTTCGGTGGTCAGCGGACGGGGGTGCCACGTGTCCACAGCACCCAGCCCAGGCCCGGCACCTGGGCAGCATGAGCCGAAACCCAACTGTGTGTCGTGTAAACACAAATCATGTCTTTCACAGTGTTAAATACATCTTTAGAGTGTTCCTGGGAAGATCGTAAGGTTTTTGCCCAAGATGTACAAAAGGGTCAGGCACATGCGTGTCCCCAGGTCCCCTGAGGCGGTGGTGCCAGGACCCCCAGGGTGGCTCGCCTCTGGCCCCAGCCTCGCGGAGGCCTTCACTGTGGCTTCTGCTGAGGTCCCCTGGGCGATCTCTGAGCTGATCCCTCCAGGGTGTTCCAGGCCGAACCGGAGGCAGCAACACTGCGCGGCGACGCGCCACATGGACCTCCCCCTCGCAGTTCCCGCGTCCGGTGAGGAGGCACGGGAGGCAGAAACACAGGCAGATTTCCTCTCCTCTTGCTGTGACCAGTGAGCACGGATGTGGTGGCTCAACACGGCATGTACCAATTCTCTCGATTCCGGCGGTCGCAATCCACCATGGTTCTCCCTGCGCCAAAATCGGGGCGTCTCTGGGGCTGGCTCCTTGTAGAGGTGTGGGGGGAGGAGTCCCAGCATCCAGGCCCCTGTGCCTCCCTGCCTCTCCCTCCTCGGACTCCCTCTTCCACGTTGAAGGCCCCTCGAGGGCCTCAGCATCCCCCCCCCCCATAAGCCAGGACCACCTCCCCAGCCCGGGGTCAGCTGACCAGCAGCCTATTCTCTTCACCACGTGGTTGAGCTGTCCTCGGGCTCTGGAGCTGGAGGCTGCCTCTGGGCCGACCACAGGAGGCGCACTATCCACCATCCGGAGAAACGCTAAGAAGCAAACTAAGGTGGGGAAGGACAGCGTCCCCAAGACAACCGGCGTCTTCGCTCGGTGCCCGACGAGGCTTTGGAGAGAGACCGGCTTGTAAACGAAAACTAAAGTGTAGGCAGGGCATGCGTGGGTGGTGGGAAATGCTCCAGGCCCAGCAGGTGTCAAGGTCCTGGGGCAGCGTGGGCTCAGTGCATTGGCAAGAGGGCTAGAAAGCTGGTTGGGGGAGTCTGTGCTGGAGACCCATCAGGGAGCTGTGGCTGTGGCTCAGGCTGCCATCCCGGACCAGGCTGCGTGCACGACAGAAGTTCCTTGTCTCATGGCTCTGGAGGCTGGTAGTCCAGGGTCAAGGTGCTGGCAGGACCGGTTTTCGGAGGGAACGCTCTTTCTGGCTTGCAGATGGCCTTTCCTCTGTGTGCACACGGTCCTGGTCTCTCCCTCTGTGAGGTCAGTCCTCGCACAGTCCTGCCGCCCTCTCGCAGGGTGCAGGTGACCCGGCGGTCTGTTGAGTGGAAGGGGCGGGCAGGGAGAAGTTAGACCCCGCAAATGTGCTGCTCTATGGGGAGGAGGAGCAGGCAGATGGTTCTCCGCCCGTGTCGTCTCCCAGCTCGGGCTGCCATGTGCACGGAGCAGGGTGCCCAATGGCACCCTGGCCTCCACCCGTGATGTCAAGGACACCCCCTCCCCACAGTGTCCAGTGTCCCTGGGGGACTCCTGCTCGCCTTGAACAGGGGCGAAACAGGTCTGCCTGAAGTGAGGGGTGGGTGGCATTTCTCAGACAGCGGGGGCACGAGGGTGCAGGGAAGGAGCGTGTCCCGAGCGTGTGATGGTGGCGAGACCCCAGCTCTTGGGGCCGGTTCTGGGGCGGCAAACGGGGCGGGAACTCTGGGGTTCTCTTCTGATTCTGCTGTTTTCTCAGGGAGGCATAAGCCAGGTCATCGGCCGGGGGTGGAGGTCCACACCACCCCCCCCTCCTTCTTTCTAAGGTCGGGCCGCAGCCGTAAACGCATGTTTGAAAAGCACGTGTGTGTTAGGTTGTGTTCAGTCTGCGCGATTCCTCTCAGAGCAGCGGCGCGACAAGTGCGTGTCAGGTGACGGGCGGGGACCCTGGGAGGCTGGAGGATTGGCCGGTCTGCAAGATGGAGATGGTGGTAGGGGTGGGGGGAGGGGGCCTGGGGGTGGGAAGAAGACTGGGAGAAGGCCCAGAGGGAGCAGGGAGCGGGGGCGGCTCGGCCGCCCTGCCCCCCCCATCTGGGGAGGAGTGTGTCTCCAGCCTGCACCCCCATCCAGGCGGTTCCATCCAGGTGTCTGCTGGGGGCACGGGTGGGAGGCTGGGGAGCGATGCAGCAGGCTCCTGGGCCGGGGTGGGGCTCCCGGGGAACCTTCTCAGGGGAAGGTTGCCCCCCTCCCCACACCTGGCCCCTCCCAGCCCCACGTTGCTGAGGGAGACCCCAGGATCGGGTCTGGTTGGACTCTGTCCGGCACACCTGGTGTTTACAGCAGCCGCAGAGCGCCTAGGGCCCCGACCACGCCGCCCCCAAAGCCACCTGGGGGAAGGTGAGCTCCCCATCACTCGGGCCCGGGCAGGTCAGGTGCTGGCCGAGGTGGGATTTGAGTCGGACATGTCTGGCTCTGGGAGCCCTGCCCTGTGCACCCCGCAGGAGACGGGAGCAGACGTGAGCTTAGATCGGCGCCGTGTATTACAGCTCCTGCCTCTTGCAGCAGGAAAAGGGACTATTTTTATTTTTAACAGAATGGTTCGGTCAGATGGGCTCTGCATGCAGCCCGGGTCTGAAACCAGCAAGCCTTGACTTTATTTCAGAGAAACGGCCTGGCTTATGCAGGGACTATTTTCACACCATTTCAAGCAGATTGTGGAAAATGCCTGTTAATATTCTGCGTGCTTGAGCACTCAGCGGCGGACACAGAAGCAAACACGCTTATCTTAATTGGTAGGAGGAGGCTGTTGTGGTTAGAACGGGGCTGCGGCCACCCCGCCCCTCCCCGCCTGGGTCAGGTTGCTTCCTTGCTTGCAGCTCCTTCCCCCACGAGGGGGTCACAGGCGTGTCTGCAGAAGAGAGTGAGGGGTAAGCCCTTGGAGGGCCGCCCGGCTTGTGGGCTCCACTCAGAACGGTGAGAGGCTGCCGCGGCCACGGCTCGGCCTGCTCATGTCCAGGGCACCCATCTTCCCAGCCAACCCCAGTGACCAACCCGGGAGTCCCTCTCCGGCCGCAGCCCACGGTGCGTGGTGCCTGGGCTTCCCCGGCTAGCTGTGGGGGCTCGGGAGGGGCTTCATCGGGTTCACGCTTCTTTCACAGAAAGCTGGCTCAGATACGGGGCCTTCTGAGAGCTTACAGTCAGGTGGGAGGTAGTGAGTTACCAGTAGTGCAGAAATTCAGAGGTGCACAGGAGGGAGAACGGGGGACATTGATGGGGTGGTCGGGGGGCTTTACGGAAGGTAGGTGTTTGAGCTGTACAAGGAGGCGGATCTGGGTCCAAAACCCAACTGGGTGGCCTTGAGCAGGTCACTTCCTCCCTCTGCCTTGGTTTCCGTGTCAGTGAAATGGGAAGAATGATTATCCTCTTGCATTTAGATCTTGAGGAGATTAGATGAGAGAATGCGTATGAATGGGTCCCCTGGGTGGCTCGGGTTGGCAAAGCATCTGCCTTCAGCTCAGGTCATGATCTTGGGGTCCTAGGATTGAGACCTGCCCGCTCAGCAGGGAGTCTGCACCGCCCTCTCCTTCACCCCTCCCCCTGCTTGTGCATTCTCTCACCCTCAAATAAATAATTTTTTAAAAAGATAATGCATACAAAGGGTTTAGCAAAGTGCCTGACACAGGGTTGGTCTTCAGAAATGTTGAGCAAAGATAAAGGAAGAAAAATAGCTGAAACTGGGTGGTATTTGGACAGGTGGATAGCATGATGCCGGACACATAACCGGTTCTTAATAAATATTTGTTCACTGGATGGGTGAAAAGATGTTTGAGTGGTGGATGAGTGGATGTGTGGGTGGATGGATGGATGATGGTTGGATGGATAAGTAGGTAGATGGGTAGTTGGATGGATGGACGTGTGGGTGGATGGGTGAGTGGATGAATGGATAAGTGGGTGGATGGATGGAAGGTAGATGGGTGGGCGGATGGATGGACGGACGGATGGGTGGGGTGGATGGGTGGGTTCATGGATGATGATTGGATGGTTAGATGAGTGGGTGGGTAGGTAGATGGACAGATGGATGGGTAGATGGATGGATGGATGATGGATGGACGGACGGACGGATGGATGGACGGACGGACAGACGGATGGATGGATGAGTGGGTGATGGATGGATGGATGGACGGACGGATGGATGGACAGACGGATGGACAGACGGGTGGGTGGGTGGATGGATGGATGGATGGATGGGTGGTTGGATGGATGGATGGATGGGTGGTTGGATGGATGGGTGGATGGATGGATGGATGGATGGAAGGTTGGATGGATGGATGGATGGATGGATGGATGGACAGACGGATGGACAGACGGGTGGGTGGGTGGATGGGTGGATGGATGCGTGGGTGGATGGATGGTTGGATGAGTGGGAGGGTGGATGGCTTTGGGAGGAGATCCTACACAGTGAGAAAAGCCAAGCATTGAGAAGGGAAACAAGTATCCTGAATGGTGGAGGATACTTGTCCAGGAGGAAGACAGAAGGCCAGGAAGGCAACTCAGACCTAGATGTTCCCATGTACAAAGAGCCTGTCAGGCACAAGTGTGGGTCTGATGGCCTCATGCCTAGTGTGGCCCTGGCAGAAGGCTGTTCCCAGTGGGGGCAGAGACATGGAACTGTAGGCACCACCCAGGGCTTCAGCTCCCCCTGAGAACAGAGGTGTGGGCAATGTTCTCCTTCCCAGAGCTGCAGAAGCTCAGATGAGGGGAAGAGACAGCTAGGTGTTTGAGTCCTGCAGAAATCATGGGGCCAGACTCTAGACCTTCCCCATCTCCCCTCTCCTGAGGGTCCTGCCAGTCGCTGGGAGGGCAGACACCCAGCTCTGGCCTCTCTGTCCCTGACGAGGGGCCTTTGGGGTCAGAGGGCACTCAGTGGGGGCTGGCTTAGACCAGGTATTGTTTGCTCTGTCCCCACCCCAGACAGACAGCTCTTCTGGCCCAGGACTGCCCACCACTGAAGGCCCTGTGCCTGGATGTGGATTCTGGGGAATAGAGGGGCGCCCCTGGGGGTGTGTGGGTCCCATGAGAGAGCCACTGTCACCTTAACTCAGATGGGGAAGCCGACGCTCACAAAGCTTAAGTATTTTAAGCACAGTCAGGACGTGGGTGAAGGTGGGGTTGCCAGGTAGAGCCAGCCCAGACGCCTGCCCGGCAGCCATGAGGGGTGTCTGCAGCCCGGTGGGCTCAGGTCGGCGGAGGCGTGCGTGCCCCTGCGGGCTCAGGCTTCCACTTCAGGCTGCAGAGCTGCTGCCGGGATGACCGACACCTCGGGGAGTGCGGGGCGTGCGCACTCGGCCTGAGAGAAGCACGAGTCCAGGGGACAGAGGCGGACTCCGGTGATGGAGGCGCGCCCCAGACTCCGCCGCGGGAGCCCTCCGTGCAGTGCGACGGCACTGGGGAGGCGGGTCTCTGAGGGGGGGGCGGGCTCCGATGGGCCCTCCATGCGCCCTGGGAGCGTTCCCTGGGGGCGTCGGTGGCCTCGCAGGAAGAAGAACAGACGGATGTCTGTTTCTCACTCTGGACAGACTGTGGGGGACCCGGCAAGAACTTCCAGCCAGGGAGCAGGCCCGGAAACAGGCTCTGACCAGGAGGCACACCGGGGCCTTGCTGTGGAGCTGGGAGAAGTGAGGGCGTGCAGGCACCCCGCGTGCGTGTTTCCTACGGCAGCCTGGGCGGGCTGAGACTTTGAGACGGGGACACTTTGTGCTTGCGCACCGTTGCCCTGGGTGGAGCCCTGGGAGCAGGACCCACGGCTCTGGCTCTGTGTCCTTCAAACTGGGAGCCCGCAGTTGCCTGCCCCCAGTCACTCCTCCACGCGTGCCTGCATTCTCTCCCTGCACCTGCTGCGGACCGGGTCCTGGGGCTGGGGCAGCCAGCGAGGCAGGCAGTCCCCCGCCGCCCCCCGGGGTCGGGAGGCCCGGGGAAGGAGGAGCCGGATCCTCTGTCCCCACCCGAAGGGGCACCCGGCCAGAGCCAGCCAGACCCTCCACTCTCTGGGGTTCGGCCCTACATCCCCACATCTGTCCCCAGAGCACGGGCCCTCGGTCTCCTCCTGTCCTTGGTATCCCCCGCGTTTCCCGGGACATTCGGCAGTCGGGACCTGAGCAGAGAACCCAGCCTGGCGCAGCCAGAGCACATCTATCGTCAGAGGCCGGGGACCTGACCATGCAGCCGCACGGGGACCCAGGTGGCTGCTGAGGGACAGGACACCCGACTGTCCCTGTGCTCACTCCCCAGCAATCAGGAGACCCAAACCGGAGCCAGATGGAGCAGGCCACAGGGCAGGCTTACAGGGAGGCAGCCAGGAAACGCATTTTGCCGGATATTTGCAGTCCCTCCTTGTTTTTTCCTGCTTTGGCCCCATAAATATTGCCATTGCAAATGAAGATGTACCCAGCGCCCGGCGGGTCTCCGTGACAATGTATCTCACAGGCTTCGCCACGTCCTGCAAGATATTCATGGCTCCACGGCTCCAGAAGGCCGGTCCGTCTTTGGCTATTGACAGCTCAACGCTAGTTCGGGTCCCCAGAGGTCCTTAACAGACGCCCCAGAGACGGGATTTGCTGCAGCGCGTGGGGAGAGCGGGTACGCAGAACCTGGGGCGGAGCCGGCGCCCGCAAAGCCATGCGGGGCCTGTTGCTTTGACGTTGCAATCGTCAAAATTCATAGCAGGCGTGTTGGGTTGGCCTACATTTTCACAGGGCAAAGCAAGAGAGGGGCTGCAGCTGGCGGGTGCCCGCTCCCTGCTCCTTCCGCCCCGCCCTCCTGGGGAAGGCAGCGGCCGAGGTAGAGGGTGCGGGAGGCCTGGCCCGGGGCCCTGGAAGGTGATCAGCCGCCTGTGCCCCACGGGCCTCGGAGTCCCACCTGCCGGGCGACCTGAGGTACGGGAGACCGCTGGTGCGGTCAGTGTGGGCAGCCCGTCCTCTGCCTCAGCGTGGGGGCCCTGGCGTGTGTGACAGGTGTGGTGGCCGTCAGGGAAGGTCAGTCCTTGGACCCGTGGTGGACAGGAGTTTTGCCTCTGCCCTTCTGGGCTCCTGGGGCGGTGAGTGGGCCTTCCTGCCCCGTCCAAGGCTGCGCGCCCCACATGGGGGGCATCTGCGGACGCCACGTGCGCGGTATTCGGGACGATGCCCGCCTTCCGCAAAAGCACTCGTCTCACAGATTCCCAGTTTTCCTCACGCCTGTCCCTGTCATTTCTTCCCACTTGCCACAGATGTTTATTGCTTTTTAGCAATTGGTACTGGTGTTCATTGAAATCTGAGCTTCTTGGTGGACTCCGGGGAGGCTGGTGGTCCGTCTGCCGGCCTGGCCCGCGGCTGCAGGGTGCGGGGTGGGGGGCCTGGCTGCCGAGGCCCTCCGCTCTGCCTTTGAGGCGGCGTCTGCAGTGGGACTGTCTCCTGGCTGACGTCACTGTGACAGATGGAATCCGTGACTCAAGGAAGCCGCGAGCCCGGGAGCCGCGCTTCCTCCCGCGCTGAAAACCCTCGCAGCCCCCGGTGTGTGCTGGGCCCCCTGTCTGGAAGGCGTGGGTCGCAGGTGTGACGTGACTCCTCTGGGGAGGGTGGCTGAGGGGCCCCAGGATGGGGGGAAGGGCACGGCAGGGAGCCCCCCGCCCCCACCCCCTGCCCCCCCTCCAGGGCCCACTCCCCTGCGTCTCTGGGAGACGGATTTCAGGGTTTGCTTGCAGCCCCAGGCGCCCAGCCCCGTTGGCTTCCAGCTTCTCCCTTCCTGGTGAGTGGCCTCTGGCCTCGTGGTCACAGGGTGGCTTTCCGGCCCTGGGCACGGAGTCCTAGTTCCAGGCAGGGGGAGGGACTGCAGGGAAGAGACGAAACCCACATACACCAGCCGGGACTGTGCCCTTTAGACGCGTTTCCCAGAAATCCCACCCAGCAAACTCCACTTAAGTCCCATCGATCAGACCTTGGTGCCCCGCCACCCCGGCTGCAGGGTCGGCCCAGGGAGCCGCGCGTTTCCGCTGAACTCACGTCCACCCGGATGAACTGTGCTGCTACCCGCCGGAGAGGACAGATGCCGGCCGAGCCTGCCCAGGGTCCGCCCGGCCCCTTGCCTTAGAGCTTCCCTCCGCGCCCCACCCCCATCCCCGCCCGTGCCCCCACCCCTCCCCTCCCCATCCCCCCTCCCCCCTCTTCTCCCCTCCCCCCACACCTCCCACTCCCCCTCCTCTTCATCTCCTCCCCCTGCCCGACAAGTGCCCTCTTGGCTGCCGTAACAAATGACCGCAAACAGGGTGGCCTTAAACAGCAGGGATCTGTTCTCTCACGGTCTGGAGGCCAGAAGCCTGAAATCAGTGCTGGCAGCTCTCAAAGACACCCCGTAATCGGGGTGAATACTTCCCCAGGCTCGGAGGGAGAATCGGTTCCAGGCGCCCCTCCAGCCTCTGGTGGCTCCTGGCAATCCTCGGCGATCCTTGGCTTGTGGACACCCGACTCCGTCTCTGTCTCCATCATCACGAGGCTTCTCCTCTGCGTGTGGCCCTCTGAGCCCCCTCTAAGTTACCAGGACACATGTCCTTGAATTTACGACCCACCCGAATCCCAAAGTCCTTACTCTAGTTACACCGGCAAACACCCTCTTCCCAGGAAGTCCACCCCACAGGTTCCAGCTTCTGGGGCCTCTATCCGAACCACCACCTTCCCATCCGTCTAAACCAGGGGCACAACCTTTCAGCCTCCAGGCAGCCGTGAGAAACAGCCTGGGGGCAGGGAGCTGACCACCTGGGCCGGTGTAGGGCCCTGTGCCCAAGCACATGCGTGCCGTCAGGCGGCTGGAACCTTCCACAGGAGCTGGGAGCCCAGGCTTGCACCTGAAATCTCTCTCATTGGGCAGTGCCCGGAGACTTGCTCTAAGCCCCAAGGCCCTCCCAGACCCTCTACATCAGCTGCTCTTCTCTGAAACGTCCGGGCCATCGGTAGGAACAGCTGTTGGGGCAACCACTCTGCGGGTCCACGGACGAATCCGGATATATCCTCCTGGCCCTGAATGTGGTCACTGTGAACCACCCCTGCACCTGCCTGGGGTCCTCTGCCTCTGTGAGCACAGGGCACTGCTACCTCCCTGCCTCCTGCTGGCACCCAGGTCTGGGGAAGCCGTTGGGGGACTGCAGGGTGTCCACAAGGTCGCTGTGCCACTGCCAGGAGACCCGGGGCCAAGGCAGGTGGTGCAGTGGTTACACACCGCTCCAGAAGCCTGCTCCCGGCCTGGGCATGCCCGTGGGAGGCCGCACCGATGGCTTGCACTCTGCCTGGGTGCTCTGCCCTGTGCCGGGGTTGCCGGGACCCATCATCGCATGCCGACGGGCTTAGAGCAGCCCAGAGTTATTCTCTTACCATCCTGGAGCTCCGAAGCTCAAAATGGGTGTCCCTGGGCTGGAACCATGGTGTGGGCAGGGCTGGGCTCTCTGGACGCTCTGGGGTGGATCCTTCCTGCCCCTCCAGCTTCGGGGGCCCAGGCGTCCCGTCCATACGAGCTCTGCCTTCAGACCTCACGGTCCCCTCGACCGTGTTTGTCAAACCTCCCACAGACTCTGTGCTTTAAGGGCTCCTGATGGCGCGTAGGTCCCTCCTGGACGGCCCCAGACGCTCTGCATCTCAGGGTCCGTACGGTGATCCCGTCTGCAAAGCCCCGATTACGGGGTGTCTTTGAGAGCTGTCCTGTAGCCTTCCGTGGCCTGCCACCCCGAGCTGGCAGATGGAGACCCTCTCTGTTAACTGAATGCTATTTTTTTAAAAAAACGTGAACACGTTGCTCATATTCAGAGTCGTCTGTCTTGGAAAGTCTTGGTTTTAGCCCAGGGACACCCATTAAAACGCTCCGCCGCGAGGGGGGGTCCTTCCTGCCTCTGCCTCCGCGCGGTGTGAAATGGTGCTGAAGTGACAAGCCCTTGTAATTAACGTCCTTGGTGTCAAAATGCGAAATTGGGGACCTTTCCCGGTTCCCTCTAAACTGAGGTGATCTGAAGTTGAAAGCGTGTGCGTAGGAGGTTGTGCAGCCTCGGTGAGCCGGGGGGGTGGGGTCGTGTCCTTCTGTGAAATGTGGGGATAAAAGCACCGGGAGTGGGTCCCACGGCCCGGGGACCAGCGTGATGACCGCCAGCTGTCGCGACCAGCCTGTGACGCCCTCATCAAGTCCCAGCGTAACAAGCAGGAGTGGTTTCTGCTTCACTGTCGGAGAAGTCAGCCGGGTGGACGTTCCAGAGGCCGGGCTGACGCATGCATTTCCCATTGTTCTCGAAATCCCTTCTCATTCACGGGGACAGAGAGTCTGGGGCTCCGACTCCCCCACAGGAGGGAGTGGAACATTGCAAACCAGAAAAGCCGCCTCTCCCTCCCGTTCCGGAGGCCCTGGGCACCTTTGTGATCTGGCCTGTCCCTGCACCGTCCCCCGAGGGACGGAGGGCTGCCCCACACGACTGAACAGCTCGTGTCCATGTGTCCAGCTGTCACCGTCGGGGGCGGCAGGTCAGCCTGGGGTCTCCAGGACCGCCCGGACAAAACAGGAGCTCTGGATGGCTGAAACCACAGCCACTCATTCTTCCACAGCCTGGAGGCTCCAGGAGGCCAGGGCCCCGGGGGAGGGGGCTCCTAGAGCTCCTGGCCGCCCATTGCATTCCCTGGCTGGTGGCCTCGGCCCACAAGTCTCTGTCGGGGGTTGTCATGCGGCCATCTTCTCTTTGCCAGTGTCCAAAATCCCCTCTTCCTAGAAGGACCCCACCCCAATTCAGGATGACTCTGTCTTAGCTGGTGACTCCGCAGGAACCCCATTTCCGCAGGTCCCAGAGCTCGCCACTGTTCAGCCCACAGGCTGCAGAGCCTGCCTGTGCCCCATCCGGTGGCCTGACGGATGGGATGAGAGATGAGCCCCTGAGGCCGGCAGCAGGACAGGGGACATTGTGCCGCTGCCCCGCCCGGCACCAGGCCAGCTGGGGAAGCCAGGACTTCGGGACCTGAGGACAAAAGTTGGTTCTGTAGATGTCGGTGTCGACCCCGGGGCCTTCACGGTGCTCGGGCTGTGGACCCCCAGTAACGGCCGGGCCTCTTTCAGTCTTTACAAGTTTCTTGTGGTTCTGCCTGTCCTCGTCACTCAGGGATCAGGCAGTCCTGCCTCTTCGGAAGGAAGTCTTTGTGAAAGAGACAGGGGCCCACGAAGGGCATCCCGGGAAGGAGGGAAGATGGGGTCCGCAGAGCCCCGGGGGAAGCCCTGATGGGCGGAGCTGTAAGAGAGCTGGGGCAACCCAGGGGCGCCCCCTGCCCTAGGGGACAGCCTCTCCGAGTGGCAGGAAGCCTGAGGCCGCCCCGTGGTGATGTGGTGAGGAGGCGTGTCTGGGCCTCAGCGCTCCCACCTGGGCCAGCCTCCGTTCAAGGTCCCACCTGGTCCTGTTCTTGCTGGTGTTTCGCTGTTTCGAGGCGGGTGTCCGCGAGCACAGACGCTGTGTCTTTGCTGAGAACTCGCGGGCGCCACGAGCGTTTGGTTCCCATGTGAGCCAGAGGCCGCTGGCTAACGAGGTCACAGAACGTATTCAGGAAGGGGACGTTTACAGAAACACACGTAAAACCAGGTGGCTTGTTGGGGGGTCGATGGAAATGTGGCGACCAGGGCCTCGCGGGAACCCGACCCCGTGTGTCCCCGGGAGCAACGGCTCGGGGCTTTATAGCTCAATCCCCACCGAGGAGAATCTGGGATGTCTCTCAGAGCCGGTGAGGGGCCCCAGCAGCCCCCCACCCACCCCGGGCACTCAGGACCAGCCGTGAGCCTCCAACCAGACCGGATGCCAGTCCAGCCCTCAGCCTCTGGCTGTGAGGGTCCCCAACTCCAGGGCGCCCTGGGAACATTTGGGGCTCCCGGGGCCTTGCCATCTGTGCCTGCCTCCACGTCTGTGTTTCGGGGACTCCCTCATGACGGACTTCCATCTTTCACTTTCTGCAAAAGCACCAAAAACGAGGAAACACTCATGCGCAAACTTCACAGATTTTCTGGAACACTGGCGTCGTGGGCTGCCCAGTGCCACGGGCTTCCCGCCTCCCTTCCCCTTGGACTTGGCCGGCCTCCTCCGAGCACACGGCTCTTGTCCGGGGCCCGGGGCGTGGCGGCGCGTGGCTGCTGGCCACAGCCCCGTGTCCGAAGCCCGAGCTGTGTGAATATTGTTACTAATCATCCTTACCTCTCCGCCCTGAAAAGTGCCCCGAAAGTCAAGATCCAAGCCTACCACCAACGACGATGCACATAATTTGGGGGGATGAGGCGTGTCTGGAGGGCAAGTGAGGCTGCCTGGACATTCCACCGAGGGCGAGTGGGTGGTCAGGCCGGGCCGCGTGGCCTCCGTGGCTCGCTCGCCGAGGCCCGCCCACAGCCGGCACGGGGTGGTGAAGGTGGGCTCGCTCCTCTCTTGGAAGCAACCTCCAGCCGTGGGGAGCTGGGTCGCGGTGGTGCAGCAAAATGAGCTGTTCTAAGTGACTTTGCCAGCGGCTGACAATGTGGAAGCCACGGCGTAGCTATTTCTGTCTCTCTGGGGGTAATTCAACGGCTTATTTTTAAAATTTTTATTATTGTAAGAACACTTACCGTGCCGTCTACCTCCGTGACAAAATTTTAAGTGTTGCTGACTAGGCGCGGTGACGTCCGGCAGACCTCTAGCTTACCCCTGGAGGTTCCGACGGCTCCGCAGCCGAAAAAAATCTATAAATGACAGCAACCCCCGTCGAGGGGAAGGCCCGGAGGAATGCTAATGTTTCCTTTAGCCCACGAGGACGTGGACAGACGCTGTCTGACGTGACACTTCCAGAAATAGAGCCGAAAGCGTTCCTTCTGAGGTCACAAAGTCACCCCGGGGATACCGGAGGCTAAAGGCGCAGCCGGGAATTGTAGAGGGAGGAGGGGCGGGCGACTGGGCCTCAGGCTCTGGGCAGCCCTGCAGGGGCGCTGTCCGCCCGGAGCACCCCGCGTGTGGGGACAACCAGGGAAGCCCCATCTTTCGCAGGCAGGGGCTTGCCCAGGACGCCCCAATGCCTCCTTCTCGTGACTCTGCACACCGTTGGAGATTCTCACATGTGCGTGTCTCACTGTGACAAGCGAAAAAGCGACAGGAAGCAGCCCCGTGAGTTCCAGGGCCTGACCCCGCTCAAGCTGGGTCCTCCCTCTGCTCCAGCCCCAGCCTGTCCGCCCTGCTGCGGCCCACCTCACGCGGGGGAGGGAGCCCCAACCCTCAGGCCCCAGGGTTTCTGGAACCCACCACGGGCCCCGCCCCCAGCCACAGACCGACCCCACTCCGGGGTCCCCCAGCCTCCTGTTCCCTGCTCTGCCCCCACCCTCAGGCCCCATCCCCTGGAGCTCACGCCCTAGGGCTCCTCCCATCCCCCACGCCCCGGCCCCTTAGCCTCACTCGGCCCCCGCCCCCACCTCCCGCCCCCACCCTCAGCCCCCAACCCCCCCAGAACCCACCCCCAGGGCTCCCCCACACTGGCCCCCACTGCAGGTCCCACCCCACTCTGGGTCCCCCCACCCCCAGGCTCCACCCCCCAGGTCCCCACCCTGGGCCCCAGAGACCTCTGGGGGGGCCCGGCCTCGATCGCCGACACTGCTGTCCCCTCAGGTCTGAGGGCACATCTGCCTTTGGGAGGTGGCTATTTACAGACTTTCCAAAGTAGAAAATCCAGCACAGACGTTTAAAAGTAGCATGATTAGATATGTATTTTTGGTATATTAAAATAAGAGGAAGTGATTTCTGCGTCAGGCAATTTTTCAATTTTATATGCAACGTGTGTCCTTCGGTCCTACATAAACACTAACACAGGTTTGCTGGTTCAAGACTTCCGAAAACTGAGGTCCAGGTGCCGGGGCTCCCCTCCTGCTCCCAGACTCAGCGGGGTCCCGGCGCAGGCCAGTGGGAAGGTGTGTGCGGCTCCCGGGCGGGGACACAGGCTCTGCCAGGCCGGCGGCTGGCCGGGGAGGGGCCGCCGGTCAGTGGGGTTTGTCGGGCAGCCTCGGCCCCGTACAGGCGCGGCCTCTTGTTTCAGTCACGTCACAGACCTGAGGGGGCGGTTGGCGCGGAGAGGAGCCCGCTGCCCGTGCACCGGGGGGCCTGCACGTGGGGGGCCGACCAGCCTGCCTTTCTGCCCGTTAAAGGACAGTGCCCTGGGGCCTCACTCCCAGAACCAGCATGTGCCAGTCACCCGTCCCAGAGAGCCAGAGTGCCGTCCCTGCGCGCAGCGGGCACTCCGGCCCTGCTCCTCTCTGGCACATGTGACCACTCCAGGGAACGTTCCGGAACAACAAGCCCCAGTCCTGACCTTCCCAGGCAGCCCATGTGCACACAGGCCTCCTCTCCTGCCTGGTCTACCAGGCCAGCTCCGTCCCTCTCCGCCCTCCGAGGCAGGGCCCCCACGGTGCCAAGTCCTCTGCGTGGGGCATTCCGGCGCTCCCGGAGGACCGTGGGCACACCGGGTCGAGCCCCACTGTATGCGTGCCGTGACGTCAGAAAGACCAACAGCGTCAAGGGTCCGGGAGCGGGTGGGCAACCGCTTTGCATTCTTAAAATTAACTTACTTTTATTGAAAAATGTTTTTTGAATTAATAGACTTTCCTTGAATTCCTGGAGTTGGGCCTGGGAGAAGTGGCAGCCCAAGGCTGGGGACGGGCTGGGGGCGTGGGAGGGCCCGGGGACCTGCTTGACCACCCTCCTTTCCCATGTCCCGCCAGGCCTCGCCAAGCCCATTGGCCTGGTGGAGGGGCCGGGGGGCCTGGGCCAGGGCGGCATGGCGGCCTCACTGCACGCGGACAGCCAGGAGACAGAGAGCAAGTACGAGGAGTACGGGTACAACGCGCAGCTCAGCGACCGCATCTCCCTGGACAGGACCATCCCGGACTACAGGCCAAAAAAGTGAGTATGTGGCCGCCGCCCAGGCGCCCCCCGGCCCAGCCCCCGCGCGCTGTGGGCTCCCAGAGCACGGACACGGCCGTGCACGGACGCGCAGGCAGGCATCCCCGGCGCAGCGTGTCCACCCTGCCTGCGCTCTGCGCTCTGGGGTCTCTGCTGTCGGTGGGTCGCGGGCACCCGGCCCACGCAGACGTGCGCGGGCCTGGGAGCCGGTGGAGACTTGCCGCCGCTCCATGCCAGGACACCGGTGAAGCGCAGGGACCTCGGGGCTTACTTGCTCGCACGGCACCCCCACCTAAAGCTGTCTGCACTCTCCACCCTCGAGCCCCTGGCCCTTCTGCCCCCAGTCTGCCCCTGGCTGTGGCCTTGCCTCGTGGCCTCTCAGGACATGACCTCCTGTTTGAAAGCTCATTAGGTACCTTGGCGGGGATGACTTTGAACAAAATGCCATATTAAGTGGACATGATTACTTGAAAAAATTCCCTCAGGCTGGCACGTGGGCCCTGGGAAGGAAAGGTGAGCTTGGCCGGGCTCCTCGCTGTGGCTCTGTCTGTGGAAAGCCCTGGGGCAGGGGGGACCCTGGGGGCTGGCAGTGGGGGGCGGGGCCGAGTGGGGGTGGGTGAGGCCAGCCCTGGAGCAAACCCCAGCACAGCGGCTTGGGGGTGTTTTCAGAATGTGTTTGAGACTGTGCTCGGAAGTGGTCCAGGGAGCTGGGTGGAAGGGCTGCGCTGCCCCCCACCCCGCCCCAGGGAGGAGGAGGCCTGAGCAGGTGCATCGTGGGGGCGGTCCAGGTGGGGCACAGTCGCAGGTGCGATGCCCCTCCCCCAGGCCGGGCTGCGGGAACTCACTGCAGACTCCCCAGACCACGGAGTGAGCTGTCCTGGGCCAGGGGTCCAAGTGAGCCTGGGAGCGCGGCGTGGGCCTCCTGCGGCCCGGCCCTGGGGTTCCCTTCACCCTGTGCTTCGGGAACAGACAGTAGGAGCGGCCTGTTCCCTGGACAGCACCGTCTGCGAGTGAGTCTGCAAGTGAGAGGTCACCGTCCACCTCTCCTGTTCCTGTGGGACGTCATCCCAGAGGAGTTCCCCTTCGTCCTGGCAGACCCCGAGCACACGTGCCCCCTTGGCCTCAGCCCCGCGCCACACGAGAGAACGCGGTTTTATGTCATGGGTACCATCAAAGCATAAGCCATGCTGGCTTTCCTTTCGAGGGATGTTGTACAGGTTCCTTGTCTGGGTAAAAAATGCAGTTCTGCATGAAACAGGCCAATTTGAAGAAACACGCGAAGTGGGAAATGCAGGTGACGGAAGTGGGAAATGGACGTGACAAAGGCACCGACGCGGGCTTGAGGGGCTCGGGTTCCGGACGTACCCAGTCTGTGCTCTAATGGCGTGTGCGCGTGTGTGTGTGGTGTGCGCGTGTGCGTGGGCATGTGTGGTGTGTGCTCGTGCGTGACTGTGCGTGGCATTTTCTGAGCGCTCCCCAGGGCACCCTGACCTCCGGAGCGTGGCCTCAGTAAGGCTCACTCAGTGGCTGGAGCTGAGTTCTTGGTTCTGGGCTTCTGGGTGCACAGCAGCCTCCGGAGTCCCCCCAGGACCACCCAGGCTCCGTGACTCCACCCTGGGCAGCCCCGTTTTACTCCCGCTGTGTTTTGTGGAAAGACAGAATGACATCACGCAGAGGAGTGCAGAGGGCGGGGGTGGGGGGTATAAGAGGCATTTTCCAGCTGCCCTTCCCAGGGCAGCCACAGAGACGGCGCGGAGCCCTCCCAGCCCCAGCGAGTGACCGCCCCCATGAAGTATGACAATGGCCCTGCTGTCCAGGGTTTTGGTGGCCGACTGACCTTGGTCCCCAGGCCCCAGAGGTCAGGCTGACCCTGTGGCTCAAGCTCCAGCATGGACGGCTCTGCAGCACAGACCACCCCACGTGGTAACCAATGGCGTTCCGATGGTCACCTGGATGCCCGTAAGCAGTGACGCTCTGGTCACACACGGTGTCCCAGACTTCTGCCGCACAGGGAGGGTATTTACAGGCAAGCCAGCCTGCTGTGTGAACCCCTTCCTGTGCACGCAGTAGTATTGACTCGGCAAGTGAGTGGCACTCACTTGAGAGTGCCAGAGAGAGCGCTGACCCTCTCTGTCTGGCCGTCACCAGCCCTGGGCTGGGGCAGGCTCTCCTGGTGGTCCTGCTGTGTCCTGAGCCATCAGAGCATAGAGCAGACGTGAGTGTGTGTCATGGATGCCATTGTTGGCTGCCCTGAAATGTGGTTCTCTTTCCTTGGGCTCCAGCTCCTCATTCCCACAGGGGAACCCCTGCAAACCTTCTGCTCCAGCCCCAGGGCAGGTCACGTGACTCAGGATTACGGCAATTAGAGCGTTATGTCCACCAGCCACATCTACGGCTCAGTGGTGCCATGTGGTCTGGGCCAGTCCAATCAGAGTGCATGTTGGAATTATCTGAGGTCACTGGGGAAAAAATCAGGCTTTTCCGTCAAAGTAAAACTGCAAAAACGGGAACATGGGGACCTGCTCACGATTATGAGCCCAAAGCTTGCGGCTCCCGTAGCCCACTTGCGGAACTCAAGGAAAAACCCAGTGCAGAGTGTGGCCAAGCTGGGAGGTAGGGAGGAATCAGTTTCCAGGGCCATAGTTGGAGCACCTAGATCAAGCTGTTCCTGAAGCCAATATCACAATAAATTATAAATAAATGAAAACTTCTTAGCACACATACACACGTATATTTTTAAATCTTTTGCTCAAATATTTGGATTGCACTTCTTGCATTTTTTTAAAAAAGATTTTCTTATCTATTTGAGAGAGTTAGAGCATGAGAGAGGAGGAGGTCAGAGGGAGAAGCAGACTTCTTATGGAGCTGGGATCCTGATAAGGGACTTGATCCTGGGACTCCAGGATCATGACCTGAGAGAAAGGCAGTGGCTCAACCAACTGAGCCACCCAGGCGCCCTATTTCTTGCTTTTTAACGGGCTTTCCCTGCTCCGTCTAGCACAACCCTGCACACTCCTGAGTCCCCAGAGCACTTTCCTCTGACACCTCACTGTGCTGGCATTTGCCTGAGGGGCAGATGTTCCTCTGGCTTTCCCTTTGAGGACTGAGGCCACCCTCCTTCCCTCCCGTGGCAGAGGCTCCCTCTTCAGGAAGGCTCCATCTGCCGAAATAAAACCAGATGGGAGCGATCAGTTCCCTCTCAGCCTCGCGTTACAGAAGAAGATATCAACGCAAACTCTGAAAGCGCCAACACGTACAATACGCCTTAATTGATGGAGATCTGATTTACAGACCCCGATGGGAAGGGGTACAGCTCTCTGCCTCCTTGTAACAGAGAATGCGGGTCCCGTTTTCTTACATGTTTATTTATATCCATTGCTTTCCCAAAAACAAATGGGGAGGCTTTGATGATTGTGACACGCACAGACCCCTGCCCCGTGCACGTGCGGATGACAAACTAGAAGCCGGAGAGAAGCCCTCCCGAGCCCGTGCTCTCCTGCCAGGCTCCTGGGCCTGGCGTATAGTCATGCGGTGACAGCCCGCATGTGACCTTGACTTTGAACACGGCCCCGGCCATCCCTGGGGAGACCCACACCCTGTGCAGCTCAGTGAGTGGGGTGCCTGATTGTTGCCCCGGGGCTTATTTAAGAGCATTGTGCTGCAGAGCACTGCCTACAGACCGGGCACTGCCTCACTCAACCCTGTAGCAAGGCTGTGAAGACAGACAGGGCCCACATTTTGCAGACGGGGAAACTGAGGCAGGAAGCGTCAAGTACCCGGATTGGGCCCATGGGCCATAGTTTGCATGAACCCCACGTGCATTTCCCCCCAGAATCTCATTTGCTCCATATGAGCCAAGCATGGAAGGGAAACTGTCTTCCAGAATCTGCTCTCTCTCCTGCCTCAAGGGCCGGGGACTCTACCTCCCTCCCCTAGATGGGATGGGCTTTGTGGCTGGTCGTCCAATAGAGGAGGGCAGAGGTGAAGTCGTGGGGCTTCCACGGATTCCACCCTGCCCAACCCAGCCCTGGCCTTGGCCTGTGAGCCGCCCCAGAAGCAGCCTGCCTGTCCTGAAGCCGCCGTATTGGGAGGAAGCCCAGACGTGCCCGTTCAGAGCGTCCAGGGACAGGCCCAAGAGCACACAGGGAGGGCACGGCCGGTGGGGCCAGCCGCTGCCACCCCCGCGGCCCCATCCAGTCCACCTGATGGCCACGCACCGTCGCTGGCCCCGGACCCGCCACGGAGACCTTCCAGGAGCTGTGATGGGCAAGCAGGTCACGGTTGCCGTGACCAGGAGGGTCTGGGCTGGAGGTAGTCACGCCGTTGTCGGTGACAGGAGCCCGCGGGAAGAAGGCCAGGATGGGCCACAGCAGAATGCTGACCTCTCGGTTTGTGACACTGGTGGCTGTTTGTGGGAGCCCTCGTGAGCTCAAGAGGCCCCCAGCAAACATCTCTGCATGACCAGCTGAACAGACACGTAAATCCAAGTTCGTCTTTGCCCACCTTTAGCTTTCAGATTTCGACTCCCTAAACAGCCTCAGCCTCCGCAGAGCCCACCCGTCCGGTGAGAAATGGCCTCGTGCTGGATGCTGGCCGGCGCCGCCACTAGAAGCACACATGGGGTGTGGGCGTGCACGTGTTTGCGTGTGTTAATGTCTGTGTGAGGCCCCCATGCTAATGCATGTGCACCCATGCACGCGTGTGTACGTGTGTCCGCGTGCGTGCCGGCCCCGACCCACGGTTCTGTCCGCTCTCAAACTACGGTTCTCACTCACTTTCTTGCGTTAGGTAATTATTGATTCCCTTTGTCTGGACTGGGTAGCTTTTCCAATTAAGCAGCAGCTTTAATTATGCCACAAAGCACATAACATAGATCTTGTTTATTAAGACCAGCCCACGGGATAATAAAAGGGAGACTGGCGGATCCAAATTAACCAGGACCGTAAACGCGAGCGGCCGAGCCCGAGCCGTCCTCCATCGTGTGCAGTAACGTGCCCCCTGCTGCCTGTTTGCAGAGTCTCCGTGCGTGTTAACCGTCTGCGCCGCGCATAGCTCGGCGGCCGGCGCTGGTGAGTCTGATGGAGTGCCTGGGCCGCAAGCAGAGCTGGATCCAGTACCTCGTGCCAGGTCCCGGCTCCTGAGGCTCCTGGGTTTGGGGTCGGTCGGAGGAGGCAGGTGTCTCCGATGGGGAGTCGTCATGGGAGTATGTGGGGTGAGGTAGGTGGGTCTTGTCTGTAGGGGAAGGCACGTGGTTCCCTTACTGGCCAGGGAGCACGGAACTGCAGCCCCGGGGCGTCCTGAGTGGGAGGGTGGTCAGTTAAGGCAGGTGACAGGCTTCCCTTCTGCCCCCCCTGGAGACTGGGGTCTGTGCCTAGGAGGGAAGTGCCTGTGGGGAGGGCAGGGGTCCCGAGCGAGGCTGGAGCCCGCTGCAGCCAGATGGGGAGAGGGGAGGCCGCCTGTCCTGGGCTCCCTCGCAGCTGGGGATCTGTTGGGACGGGGGCAGGGCCACTTCACCCCAAGCTCTGGAGCTTGTCAGGGGGTGAGGGCTGCGTCCACCCTTAGAGGCCCCATGGGGCCGCGGGGGCTGATGGCCAACAGAAGTCCTCCATACTGAGCCGGACCCTGGCCCACGGTGGGTCTGTGACCCCAGGGATGTCTGAGGGCGAACCTGGAGGGGCTGGAGGGCACGGGCCGCACCGATGGCTCAGGGATTCGTGGCACCCCACAGGGTGCATGGAGGTGTCCAGGCTGCAGGATGGTTGCCCAGCCCGTCAGCACATGAGGCAGTGACCCCGCAGCCCCTGCGACTGTCCCGCTTGGTCCCGTGCCCTGGTTCTGACATGTGGGGGTTTGTGTGTGGGTCTGCTGGGCTCCACAGGCCTTCCTGGGGTCCGAGGATGGAGCACCACCAGCCTGTGTGTCGGTGAGCCTGTGGTGCAGTGAGTCTGGGCCCTCCAGCTGGGGATGCAGGCTGCCTCTTGGCCGTGGCCTTGTCTCTCTGAGGACGGGTGGGGACAGGTCAGCTGCGGCTGCTTTGCCTGTACATCTGGGTCTGGGGGCACGCCAGTGGCTTCGCAGTATGTGTGCTCCCTTAACTCTGCACACGAGAAAGTACGAGCCGTTGATGTCTTCCGGGGCCGTCTATGTCTGCGGTGTGTCCCCGGGTCTCTAGGTGAGATGCTGTGTGCGTGTGTGGTTGTGTGTACGTGTGCGCCATGCATGAGCCAGCAAGTGCGTGTGTGCACGGCTGGGCATGCAGCCCCGTGTTTCTGGGAGGTCTCGCAGCCAGCTGCCCGGACGGACAGGTGGACGCGGGAGGCTGGCCGCACGGGTCTGCCCCACGCTGCTCGCGGTGGGGGCCATTCTGCCTCTTGGCCCCCCGGGTCCTGCCTGCCTCGGCCCCCTCTGCCGCCCGGCCAGCGGGAAGGCCTCGCAGAGGTGTGGCCTTGCCTGCCAAGGTCTCCGTGGTTGTGTGCACGCTCCTGGGAGTGTGGGAGCGTGTCCCCCAGAGCAGGCAGGGGCCAGCCCCAGGAAGGCGTCCTCAGGGAGGCGGAAACGCTCCCCGGGTGACATGCTTCTGAGAACCCGCTGGCAGCCGTTCCCAGAAACATCTGTCATGGCTCCGGAAGGCGCAGCCCCCAGGGCCGGCGCCCCTGACGGGAGATAGATGTGTGTCCCGCTGTCGGCAGGCGAAGCCCGCCGCTCCCCCGGGAGGGGTGCTGCCTCTCTGTCCTGCGCTCATTCCTCCAGCGGCACAAAGGGCGTCCCCATAAATTTCCATTAGTGTCACTGCCGTGGCCCTGTTTCCTGAGAGGCCAGCAGGGACGTGCCTGCCACGCGCTCTAACCGAGACCTTGGAAGAGGCTCTTCAGGGCCTCGTAACCAGCCCTGCTCCTCTGTGGGTTTATAAATCCTCTCAGAGCTGTCCCTGCGGTTGAGGATTGCCTGCGGCTCCGGCTGTGGGGGGGGGACGTGGAGCCCGAGCCGGCGTCGCCGTGCACCAAGCTCAGCTGCCCGGCCAGCCGGCACCTGCCACATGTGCGGCCCCCAGCGCACCTGCAGGAAGCCCCCACGGTGTGCCAGCGCCTGCCTGCTGAGCCCTCCCCCCCCCGCAGCTGCATGGACACCGGGTGTCACGGATGCGGAGGCGGGAATCAGATGGGTCGCGTGGGGACCTTCTGGACTCAGCTGGGGCTGTGATGTCAGTGGCCTCCATGGCTGGGAGCTCCGTGGCGGGGCAGTGACAGGGCTGGTGTCGTCCAGGGGTGGTCGCACGCGTGGATGCCGACCCCAGCTGTCCACCGGGGAACCCCTGTATGGCGGTTGGGTTGCCTCTGTGGTGCCTCAGGGCCCCGGAAACAAAGGATCCTCCTCTCTGTGACTCTGCCCAGAGACACGTGGCTTCACCTCACCACGCTCTGTGGGTGGGAGCTGGCTGCCGTGGGAGGGTCCTGGCCGAGGCATGCAGGGGTGCGTCCTGCTGCTGTGGCCTCTGGGAAGCACGGTGGCCACCGCCCCTATTTGAGACCGCGCATCACAGTGTTTGAGGTACATGGGCTAGATGACACCCCAGGGAGGACTGGGGTCCCCCAGAGAGAGTGCATGTTCTCTGTCAGTGACAATAATGTCACATGAATATCACACACCTCAGCTAGAAGTGGCTACACAAGGAAGGGATTCCTGACCTCCTGTAACCAGCTGCCAGTTGAACGCCTCTGGACCCTGACTGCAGCGGCTGACTGCGTCAGGGCCCCGGCTCTCCCCGGTTCTCTGCTCTGCCACACCCATCCTCATGGTCACAATGTGGCTGCTGTAGCTCCCAGTGTCACATCCTCACACCCTCCCGAGGGGCTAGAAAAATATGTGTCTGCATCTTGTGTGTCCTAAGAACAGAGGACCCTCTCCCGGAAAGATCTACAGACCTTGCCTCGTGTGCCCTGGGCCGTCCGCCCATCTGCCTGCGAGCTGTGAGAGGCAGGGGTGCTAGTCTGCTTCTCTCAGGAGCTTGTGCTATTCGGTCCACTCGCTCTCTGGCCTCTCAGATCCTGGGGGCTGGCTGAGAATTCAACGGACAGGTTGGCGGGTGGCCCTCCCCTGCACCCACAGAGGTGCAGCCCCAAGCTGGGACTGCCTGTCCTGGCAGAGGGCAGGGTCAGGACACAGCCCTGTTGCCGAGGGAACCCCAGCTCCCATGGACAGAACCTCTGTGAGACGAGGCGGCAGTCAGATGCGTGGCCGTGAGCATCTGGTGGTCCCGGCTGTCCCGTCTGCTGAGGGAGAAGCTCACCGCACGTCCAGGCAGAGCCCTCCCGCCGCACAGCGAACTGGGGATGTGCGCTCCAGGGCCGGCGCCGGGTCAGGACCGCTTCATCGCACGTGGCAGACGATCATCTCAAACTGGCTTCAGGTGGAGTGAGAGACAGAGCAGGGGTCTCGGGGGGCCACGATGGCCACCGTGGGGAGGGCGGACGCGGGGGGCCACGATGGCCACCGTGGGGAGGGCGGACGCGGGGGGCCACGATGGCCACCGTGGGGAGGGCGGACGCGGGGGGCCACGATGGCCACCGTGGGGAGGGCGGACGCGGGGGGCCACGATGGCCACCGTGGGGAGGGCGGACGCGGGGGGCCACGATGGCCACCGTGGGGAGGGCGGACGCGGGGGGCCACGATGGCCACCGTGGGGAGGGCGGACGCGGGGGGCCACGATGGCCACCGTGGGGAGGGCGGACGCGGGGGGCCACGATGGCCACCGTGGGGAGGGCGGACGCGGGGGGCCACGATGGCCACCGTGGGGAGGGCGGACGCGGGGGGCCACGATGGCCACCGTGGGGAGGGCGGACGCGGGGGGCCACGATGGCCACCGTGGGGAGGGCGGACGTGCAGGGGCTGGGTCCCTGTGCCGCGCAGTCCCGAGGGCAGCCGCAGCCTGGCAGCAGTGGGTACTTAGCCCGTGGCAGAGGGAGCCGGGTGGGAGGGCCGCCACCTCCGGTGATGCATGGCCACACTAAGCCCCAGCACCCATGGCCTGTCCCTTGGGGAGGCCAAAGGGAGGTGACCCAGGCAGGCTGGGAGGAAGCTGCCTTCTGTGGGGCCTGGTTCTCCTCTTTTTGTTAGGCACGAGCCTTCCCTTATAACAGCCCTTTCCGTCTGCCTGGGTTGAGCACAAACTTTCTCTAACGGGATAAGGATCGTATTATGAGTAGAAGAGGGTTTGTTTCTCTAACTTATTAACATACAAGGTGTTATTTGCTTCAGGGGTACAGGGCTGCCAGTCGTCAGGCTTACACAACGCACAGCACTCACCCTACCACGCACTGTCCCCAGTGTCCATCACCAGCCACCCCCGCTCCCCTCCAGCAACTCTCAGTTTGTTTCCCGAGATTAAGAGTCTCTTATGGTTTGTCTCCCTCCCGATCCCATCTTGTTTCATTTTTTCCCTCCCTGTCCCTCATGACCCCCAGCCCTGCCTCTCAGATTCCTCCTATCACAGAGATCATATGATAATTGTCTTTCTCTGATTCACGTATTTCACTCAGCCTAATACCCTCTAGTTCCATCCATGTTGTCGCAAATGGCAAGATTTCGTTTCTTTTGATGGCTGCATAGTAGTCCATTGTGTATATATACCACATATGCTTGATCCATTCATCTGTTGATGGACATCTAGGTTCCTTCCATAGTCTGGCTATTGTGGACGTTGCTGCTATAAACATTCGGGTGCACGTGCCCCTTCGGATCACTACGTTTGTATCTTTAGGGTAAATACCCAGTAGTGCGATTGCTGGGTCATAGGGCAGTTTTATTTTCAACTTTTTGAGGAACCTCCATGCTGTTTTCCAGAGTGGTTTCCCCAGCGTGCATTCCCACCAACAGTGTAGGAGGCTCCCCAAAGAGGCTATTTTAGTGCAGTATTGCACTGGGACAAAATGGACCATATGCATTGTGCCGTTTCTAATTCCAGCAACTTAGAAGTACACACGCTCCCAGTGGGGTGACTGGTCAGGGCAGATGAATGCCATGGGCAAGGACGGCCTCTCCCTGCCCAGCAGGTGTGCCCGGGAAAGGCCCGTGCTCTCAGAAGCGCTAATTTAAGCGTCCCACAGCAGGCGGACAGCCACACTCATCCGTACGATGCCTGCAGAGATTGGCCCGTGGAACTGCATGGCTGTGGACCGGGGTGCCCAAAGCGCAGGACTGTCTGTGCGCCCGCTCCCCACTGCCCGCTCGAGCCCCTGGACAGGACAGCAGTCAGGCCCACGGTGTCCTGCCTGTGGTCCTCGGGGGGCCAGCATCTCTGCTATGTGACCGGACTCAGCCTGGACTGCCCTGAGGGGGTGCTGTAAGGGGCAGGCAAGCACGGGGAGGGGCTGGCGAGGGCAGGCAGACCCTCGTTGATGAGTGAGGTGCCACGGACCCCAGCATCCCTAGGGCTCTGTACTGTGAGTGGGGCTCATGTGGGGAGCACCCCGGCCCCCCAGTGTGGAGGTGGGAAGGAGCCCCGAGCCATGCTGACATTCCCGCGCTGTGTGGGGCTAAGGCTGGTCCCACCCTGCACGGAGCCCGCCGTTCCCACAGGGGCCGCGTCCTGGCCAGTGGCCCCAGCCCTTTGGCCCCAGGCACCCCTCCCATCTTCTCTCCCTTTCTTCCTCCTTAACGGAACCCCAGACGTGGCTGGGCGAAGCCCGTCGGAAGGCTGATGGCTGCAAACCTCGCAGGGGGCCGAGCCGTGGTCAGTGGGACGTATGTGGACTTGGGGAGCGTGTGCCGGGCGGGAGGGCAGGATCTTTCCCCCCTTCCTGCTTCCTGCCATGGCACTGGGGCTGCCGGTGCGTGCGGGCTTGGGGACCACCCCACACTCAGCACAGTGACGAGGCAGAAGGGCCCGGCTGCCGGCATCCCAGCCCCCGGCCGCCCCAGACCCCAGCTCCACAGCGCGGCGACACAGAAACCAGCATCTGCTTTGTTATTATCATACCTGTGACCCCCAGACTGTCCTTCAGTCATGAACCTCAGGCCCTTCCCCCAGTGTGTCCCCACAGCCGTGCCCTCCTGGGCTGTCTCCCCACTGTGCTCCCTCCGGACTGTCCCCCCACAGCCGCACCCAGACACACTTGGGTGTTACTGGGCTCAGGGAGGGGACAGCCCAGGCACGGCGTTGGTGTCCGCTTACTCTGTCACTTCGAGATTACATGTGTCTGTTTGCCAAGCTCCAAGGTAATCTGTCCCGTGCTTTGCAATCATCGTGACCACGGTCACGCTGTTCTTACAAAGGCTGTCTGGACAGCACCAGGTCTCATAAGAGACATGACCCTGTGGATTTTCTAGACTCATTCTTGTTGGAGGAACTAAGTGAGAAACACCTCAAGAAGGAACATCACTTCGTGTGAAGAATTCCTTCCTGGCCGTGACTTCTAAGGCAGAGGCGGAAAGGCAGAGAGGTTATCCGGGGGCCGCCACGGCACAGAGGGCCCAGCACGGAATCCAGGCTCTCAGCACTAATTTCGTGGAATAGACTGGGCTCGCGTGATTCCGGGAACCGACCTACCCCAGTGAGACGTGTGTCCAGGCGGTGGAGAGCTGAGCGGGGAACACCACCCTGCTGTGTCAGTTAGACACTCGGGGCATGTCATCCGGGCCTGGGGAGGGGTGCCCCGACGTGAGCTCCCTGCGGACTCCCAGCCTGGGTCCTGCCTCTCCTGCGAGTTCCATATGGTTGGGACTCAAGAAGTGACAATCCAAATGTAAGCCAATCAGAGCGTCCTGTCTCCTCCGCCACGGTGATGGTCCAAGGCAGCGCGTGCCGCCCAGTCAGAGCCAAGGAGTCAGGGGGGCTTTCCCACCTGTGCTGGGAACCGGACTGTGCTCCCCAGAGCATCTCGCAGCCCCACGAAGCTGTGAAGCGAGAAGAGCCCGTGTCCTCTGAGCCCCTGGGCCAAAGTCTCCGCCCGGACTTCTCCCGGAGGCCAGCCAGTGACTCCCCCGCAGCACTTGCCTTCTTCCTGCCTGATGTACCCGCGGAGCAGAGGATGGACAGTGTATCTGGAAGGTTCTATGGCCCTGCATTCCCGGGGGTCTTGTGCTCTCCCCGGAGTGTCTGTGTCAGGGACCCCCAGGGGCGTGAGCCTGCACAGACAGCATTTTCCATCCAGTGAGGGCGGCGTGTTCTAAGGTGAGCGGCTTCCATGACCCCAGGGTGAAGTGCAGGTGGCCGGCAGGAGCGTCTACACCCCGTGGAAGGTCGTGAGAACAGCCCCCTCGCAGGGGCCCCCGTGTCCTGCTGCTGCCTCCTCCGATGCCACGCCGTAATCAGTCCTGGGACTCGTGGCCAGAGCTGCGGGGGAGGCCGGCGGTGCGTGTGTGCACAGTGTGGAGGGCGGAAAGGGGCACTGAGTGTCCCCTGGGGCAGGGGCTCGCTGCCCTCCACAGCCCGCCTTGCCAGCGCACACAGTGCACCCCACTTGCTGGTACCTCCCTGTCCCCCCCCAACCACATGTTGGTTCCTCCCGGTGGGGTCCGTTACTGGCTAACTGTGTTCCTCAAGTTCATACCTGGGAGCCCTGACCCCCAGCACCTCTGGATGTGACCGTGTGGAGGCAGGGCCTTACAGAGCTGACAGGTGAAGTGGGGTCTCCCAGGTGGGCCTGTCCCCTATGGCTGAGTCCCCATGGAGAGCAGAGCAGGGTGCAGACACACACAGGGCACAGCCGCTGAGACACGGTGGGAAGGTGGGAAGACCGCGTCTGCCTGCTGAGGGGAAGCCTCGGGAGGAGCCAGACGCACTGCCCTGGATCTGGACTCCAGACCATGAGCACACATATGAGGCTTAGGCCGTCGTGTCTGTGGTGTTTGTTCTGCAGCCAAGCTGAGGAGGCCAGGGCTCACCTCACTGCCCAGCTACTCAAGTCTCCTCCCTGGCTGCCTGGTCTAGAGACAGCCCCAGGGTCCCCACCCATGACCCTGTGTGGTCACTGCCTCTGCCCCTTCCTCTGCAAAGTCATGCTGCCATGTCCACTGTTCTTGTCTGTGCGCTGTGGTAAGAGCAGAGATGCTAGTGTGCTGTGGGCTAGGAGGGGTCATCGGTGCTCTCCTGCCGGAGCTAGGGTGCCCCCTGGCCTTGGGCACGGCTGCTGGCTCAGGTTCAAACCCCGGCTGTACCCACTCCATAGGAGGGAAGGTGGCCCTTTTGAGCAGGGTTGTGTGTGAGTATGAGTCAGTGTGAGAACGAATGTGAGTGTGTGTCAATGTGAAAACGTGTGAGAATGTGTGTGTGTCAATGTGAAAACGTGAGTGTGTAAGTTAGCGTGAGAATATGTGTGAGCATGAGTCAATGTGAGAGCGTTGTGAGTGTGAGTCAGTGTGAGGGTGTGTGAGTCAGTGTGAGAGTTGTGTGTGAGCGTGTGAGAATGTAGTAGGAGTCCGTTTGAAAGCGTATGTGTCGGTGTAAGAACATGTGTGAGTGTGAGTAACTATAAGAACGTGTGAGTATGTGAATGTGTGAGTAGGTGTGAGAACATGTGTCAATGCGGTCAGTGTGAGAATGTGCACGAGTGAGTGTGCGAGCGCCTGTGTCTAGCTGAGTGGCCTCTGCCATCTTAAGGAGAGATTTGGTGCGTTTACATTTATTGTGGCAGCAAATGGACATGACTGGGCTCCTCCACGTGTATCTTTCTGTTTCCTTTGCTCTTGTTTCCTCTTTTTTCCATCACGTTATTTTTGACCGTTTGCTAAGTTAGTTCCTGTCTGTCTCCCTTGGCCCCTGGTGAATTCATTCCACCACGTTATTACCCCAACAGCCCGTTGCCTTCTGTAGGCCCCTTAGCAAATGTGTATCATTTAATCAGATCAAGGAGCCAGATGTGCCTCGCCCCACGCCCAGTCCCTGCATCAGGACCCCTGGGAAAACCACACGTCCCCGCCTTGTGCCTCTCAGTCCTTAGGTTTGGCCGAGGCTGTTACCTTCAGCCCCAATGATGAGGCCGTCCCTGCAGATTTCATGTCCACTTCAGAGACCCTCCACTGACGTTGGCCAGGCCCCGCTCAGCCCATCGCCGGCTACCCGGGTTCCACTTTCCGCACCACACTCAAGGTACAGGGTTCACTGTGGACGCTGCTCCCACAACCCTCCACGGCACACCCCCTGCAGTTGGAACCGGGTGTCGATGGCATTGGGCTCAGGGCTGCGCCCCGCCCACCACTGGGTCACGACCTGACATGACTGCCATTCCCTGACTTTCAGCATGGACACAGCGGGCTGAGACTCAGAGCGCTGGAGCCTGTGGCTTCGGACGGACGTCATCACTGAGTCTGGGGCTTCCCCCACAGCCTTGTTGCTCTCCCATTCGGTATCAGATCGAGAAGCGGCTGAGCAGGCACGCCCCACGCTGACCACTGACCACAGACTGTGTCTCCCGCAGGTGCAGACAGATGACCCATGCCACTGACCTACCCCAGATCTCTGTGGTCTTCATCTTTGTCAACGAGGCCCTCTCCGTCATCCTGCGCTCCGTGCACAGTGTGGTGAACCGCACGCCCTCGCGGCTCCTCAAGGAGGTCATCCTGGTGGACGACAACAGTGACAGCGGTGAGTGGGGGACCCCAACAGCGCAAGCAGCCTGGAGCTGGGGGCCGGAAGCCTGGAGTCAGGGTGGGCCGGGCTGTACACCCCACGGGCTCCAGGACCGAGTCCTCCCTGCCTCTCCTGGCTCTGGGGATGGCTGGTGTCCCTCGTGCCCCGGCTGGAGCTGCATCCCTCCCCCTCTGCCTCATCTTCACGCAGCCTCCCCCTGTGTGTCTCCTCTTGTACTGACACCTGTCACTGGACGAGGCCCACCGGAAGTCTAGGAGGATTTCTCCTCAAGATCCTTAACCAGTTACATCCACAAACACCCTACGTTGAAACTCATCCCGTTCTGAGGCTGTGGATGACCTTAAAGTGGGGGCTCTATTCATGCCCTACAGATGTTGCCCAGAAGAGCCCAGGCAGGCTGAGTTCCCTATCTGCTGATCATACCTCCTGCCTCTTGCCTGTGAGGGGGGTGTGGGCTCCAGTGAGGGTCTGCTGGTGGGGGAGCGGGGCCGGCACGCACAGCGGGGACCCCGTAAGCATCCCATGCCCGCCAGGCGCAGAGGGCTCAAAGCTCCTGCCGGGGGTCCAGAGACGCCTGGGCACCAACTGAGCCAGGAGTCTGAACCCACCACGGGTGGCCCCGAGACTGAGGTCCCACGGGCTCATCATGCGGGCTCTCCTCTGCACCTCTGGAGGGACGGAAGTGGAGGAAATTTGGGGGGCACCTTTGGAGCCCTCCAAGGGCAGGAGGTGCTGCGTCCAACCCAGGGCCGGCTCCTTGTCTACACTGCGGGTCCCCAAGCTGACCTTGTGAAAGGAGCCAGGTTCAGCCATCTCTCTGCAGGAGGTGCCTATTGGGGCCTCGGGGAACTGGGGCCCCACAGCATCTGTCCTCAGGGCGCATGAGTGTAGTAGCGGGCGTCACGGCTGAACACCGCCCAGTGTGGGCCGACCTGTGTGCTCACCCACGGTCCATGCGAGGCCTTCCTTCCTCTTCGTGGGGGAGGCACCCAGCCCCCGGGGGGTGCCTTCCCCATGACACGCGCCTCAGTCCAATCAGTCCGTTTGCTGGTTTTTGCCTATTGTGCCTGCACGGGAGGGCGAGCCCCACGGTATCCCCGGCCCCCGAAACACATCCGGCCGCCGCGGGTGCCCTTCAGCGGCTGTGGAGGATGGGCCTGGGGCACACAGCGCCCCAGCCTGCCCACGCTGACCTGGGGCGACCTCGGGGCCCTCCCGGGGCGTGGGTCGCTGAGGCGATTCTGTGTCCCCTGCAGCGGAGCTCAAGGCCAGCCTGGACCAGTACGTCAACAGGCGGTACCCGGGCCTGGTGAAGATCGTGCGCAACAGCCGGCGGGAAGGCCTGATCCGGGCGCGGCTGCAGGGCTGGAAGGCAGCCACGGCCCCTGTGGTGGGCTTCTTTGATGCCCACGTGGAGTTCGGCACGGGCTGGTGAGAGCGGGGTGTGGGGGCAGGGCCGGGGGCTGGCTGAGGGCACTCCCTGGGGGGCCGGCAGAACAGGAGCCTGGGGGCCGGGGCGTTCAGGTCCAGCTCCCGGGCCGAAAGCCGCTCATGAGGTGCCAATGGCAGGACGCCATGCACCTGGCAGGTCACCGCGCACAGAGAGCACCGGCACACACGGCTGTGTGCTTGCGCCGCCCATGGGGACCCGGCGCACTGTCAGCAGCCCAAGCCCCGAGCACCAGTTGGAAGCAGTTTCTTGTCCCGGGGAGCCCTCTTGTGCACCATGCAGGTGGGAAGCGGGCCTCTAACAGACACCTGCAGGGGCACGTGGCCAGGGAGCGGCGGGGCTGCGCGGGGGGTCAGGAGTAGGTGTGACCCCGCACCCCGGCATGGAGGCTGGGGCGCTCTCCCTGGGCTCGTGTTTGCCCTGCCGGCCTGGTGCTCCGTGAGGCCTCCCGGCCAGCAGCCCCAGCAGCCCCTGAGGGGTGGCCGGAAGCGCAGGTCTGTGGGGCCTCAGGTCTGCAGCATGGGTCACCCGGAAGCCTGGTGCAGCTCTGCAGCAGCCTTAAAAACAGTGTCTGCAGCCTAGCGTGTCAGCCCCAGTCCAGGGGGAGGCCCGGGCCCAGGGGGTGTCAGACCCAGGGCTGCTCCTGCCGCCTCTGTCCAGACCCCACTGTCCCCAAGCAGGGGGTGTGCTGATGTCCGCAGAGCAGGTGCCTGAGGACGTCTTGAGCAAATAGCAGGACGTGCTTCGGAGTTTTCTGGACAATAGCAAGCGGGTCCCTTAGCCTCTCTGATGACGGCATGTGGGGGCGGCCTGGGCAGACGAGAGAGGGCTTTATCGTGGCTGGGGGAGGGGGCGGGGGCAGCGATCCCGCGGGGACACCCTAGGTAGGGGACAGTCACGGTGGGATGTCCAACGTGTCAGCACGTGTCAGCAAGGCACGGGCAGGGGAGGCGGGGGAGGTGCGCCCGTCTCCCCTGTTCAGGTGGGATGCTGGATGTGTGCCCAGGGTGGGGGCTGTTGCCAAGACTGTGTGAGTGTCATCCAGGAGCCCCCCGTGGGCACCTGGCTCCGGGCCTCGGGGTCAGATCAGAACTTCCCTGGGATGGCAGACCAGCCCCCAGGGGCCGGCCTGGTTTGAGGTGGCCTGGGAGCCGAGGGGACGCTTTGGACACAGGATGTGCCCACAGGAGTGGCCCACGGGCAGAGGGAGGTTTGACCATGCGTCTCGGTGTCCTGGGGTCTGAGCCACAGAAGCCAGAAGGCTTTGAACAACAGAAACTCTCCATTCTGGGGCCTGAAGTCCACTGAGGGGACACAGGGGTCAGCCAAGGCGCCTGGGGAGAAGGGGTCCTTCCTCGTCTCCTGCAGCCTCCAGGGTCCATGGTGTCCTTGGGCTGTGGCTGCAGCCCCACGGCCTCTGTCCTCCTACGGCTTCTCCCCGTGTGTCCATGACTTTCCTCTTCTGCTTCTCAAGAAGGTCCTTGTTGTTGGATTTAGGGTGATGTGATCGAGGTTAAACCTTCGGTGGGGGTCCTGCAGGGGCAGCAGCGAACAGGGGCTGCCCGTGGTGCCCACCCACTGAGCCGCAGGGAGAAGTTGGCCCACGGCGGCGGCTTGCCCTATTTCAGTAGAAACTAAAACTCACGATTTATGTATCAAATCTCCCCACGCATATTTTCAAACACTGCGAAGCCTAACCTAAGACATTCCCTGGGATACCAGCCGCAAGAAACGAGGGGTCGGTGGTGGCCGTGCTGGGGACCCGTAGGCTGGGTGCAGTCCTGAGTCTGCGCGGCTGGGCTGGACCGGTGCTGTGCGTGGCTCTGTGTCCCCAGCTGGTCTGCGAGGGTCTGGCGTCCCAGGGTCTCCAAGGTCGTGGTTTCCCGCCAGCTGCCGATGGCCCCAGCAGGGGCTTGGCATCTCCTAGGCCAGTGGAGGCTTCTCCTTCCCCTCTCCTGTAGCGTCTCAGCTGCCCCAGGACCATGCTTTTGTCACGAGGGCTGGTTCTGTTCCCGCACGTTTGGCAGAGATGCGAGTTTCTTCTGCTTGACTTCCCCTCCGAGGGCCCTTTTTCTCTCCGCTCTGCTGCCCTCGTGAGACAGCCCTTCTTCTCCTACAATGTGTATCACCTTCTATCGTTCATTACGGATCACTGCCTGCCCCCCGCCAGGGTCACTCCACGGGGTTGTGTAGGTTGCACACTGCACAACCATACTTGGTAGCTGTTCCTCCCTCCACCGTATCATGAGCTCCCTTGGGCATTTGGAAGCCATCTGGGAGAGCTACAAGTCAGTCACTTCAAATGCAATTTCAAATCAGTGTAACTTTAATTTTCACAACCGAAAACCCAGTTATCCGTCTGCAAATAGCGCCCTCCCCGCCCAGGAGTGGCCTCCACAAAGATGCTGCCTTTTTAGCAGATGTGGCATTTGCAGAGGGTTCTTCATCTCTGGGCGCTTTGCTAACAGTAATTAATTAATCCTCGTCGCAAAGCTGGAAGGCAGGTAAGTACCAGGCTGTCACTCAGCAGGATGGGAAAGAGGACAGGCCGTGTGGCCGGTGTCGCCAGGTGGGACCAGAGGACCTGTCCCCACAAGCGGCCCCACCTGGGGCTGGCGCCCTGGCCCTTCCAGCCCTCCCTGCAGCTCCTGCCCCGGCCCCAGGCAGCGGGCTGCCCATGGCCACAGCTGAACTCCAGCTCAGAGCCCCGGCTTCTGGCGCTGTCTCGTGCTTGTCCTTGCTGGAGAAGCATCACGTCCAAGTCCCTGCTTCCCCAGGGACTCCCCACAGTCTGCAACTCACGCTGCTGGCCAGAGAGGTCACCCAAGAGCCCAGGTCCTCGGGTCCCTCTGCTCTCTGGCTTTACTGCATATGCTGCCCCGCTTCTCCACTCCAGGCTCACATCCCAGGGCCTCAGTGCTGCCCGTGCCCTCACCCATCCCTCCGACACCCATCACGCCCCTCCCGCTCCTAGCCCAGGGCAACCTACACTGACTCCCTATTTTAAACTGTAACCCCCAAGTCAGCCTTACCTGTTCTCTTTCCTACACAACACCTGTCACCTTCTTGTACCTTCCCTTATATGTTGATGTCTGCCCCCTACCCTCTCAGGACCACTGCGTACTGTTGTGTCGGTTGCACACTGCACAACAGTGGCCAATAGCCTGTCTCATCCTTGCAACAGACCATAAGCTCTCGGAGGCATGGATATATTCCAGTTTGTTAGACCAGGGTGTGGCACATAATCGGTCCTCAGATTAGGGCTTGTGCGTGTACCTCTCACAGGAACAGAGCAGAAGGATCAGGGAGCAGGATCTGGAGCCGTGAACCAGGCCAGTGGCAGAGTCTGCGGGCTGCCTTTCAGGGGGTGTCACGGACCGGAGCCCAGGTGGCCTTCATGTCCTTGGGGTCAGACAGGTGTTGGTGGGGTCAGGGCAGGAAGGTGAGGTCGAGGCCCCAGGCAAGGCAGGTCTGCGGCCAGACGCCCCTGGGCTCCCAGGGCCGACGCCCTTGCCCCGCAGCGGGCTGCCGTCTAGCGGGCGGGCGGGCCTGACCACCTCCCCCTGCCTGTGGGTGGCGGACCCGTCTTCAGGTGCAAGCTGGGGGTCCCGGCGCCGTGGCCCCCCGCACAGGCACACGCCTCCCTGCAGGGCGGAGCCGGCGCTCGCTCGCATCCAGGAGGACCGGCGGCGCATCGTCCTGCCGGCCATCGACAACATCAAGTACGACACGTTTGAGGTGCAGCAGTACGCCAGCGCGGCCCACGGCTACAACTGGGGCCTCTGGTGCATGTACATCATCCCGCCCCAGGACTGGCTGGATCGCGGCGACGAGGCCGCACCCATCAGGTGAGCCCACGGGGGTGGGGGGCGAGGCTGCCACGGGGGCGGTGGGGGGGCAGGAGCTGGGACTCGTGGGGGGGCCACAGGGGCTGCTGGGGGAGGGGGCAGGGGGGCCGGAGCCGGGACCAGGAGGGGAACTGCCATGGGGGGGTGTGCGGGGTCTGCCGCGGGGGCGCAGTGGTGGGGGGCGCAGGGGGCTGCTGTGGGAGTGGGGGTGGGCGGGAACAGGAGGGAGACAGAGGCGAGGGGCAGAAAGGAGGAACCAGTGAAAGAGACGGGACAGGACGGAGGGAGAGAGGGAGAGGGAGCCGGGCAGAGACACCAGGAGAGCCAGGCACGGAGCGCGGGCAGCGGGCGCGGGCGGCAGGCCAGCAGGGCTGCAGACAGGGACCCCACAGCTGTCCTCAGACGCGTGTCTTTATTTAAATCGATTCCTAAACATGAAAACAGAGAGTTTTCCATGTTGAGAATACCCAGATCCCACACTTTTCGGGAGGTGGGAGGCCCGCACTCTGACAAGGCAGCCATGGGCCGGAGCTGAGCAGGGCCGCGTCTGAGCAGGCTCCGGCCTCCAACGGCTGCAGCCCCCACTGCCCCGTCGCCCCAGAGCCGCTGCCTCCTGTTCAGCCGTGTCCATCCGCAGCTCGCTCTGCCCTCGGCAGCCCCTCCCCCATTGCCAGAGCCCTGGGAATCCAGGCTCCCTAACTCGGTCCTGGGGGTGCCTGTCACCCGCTGACCTCCGGGGGCCCCCCCAACAGGGGCTCGAGACTTACGGGGCTGGGAGTCACCCGCCCCCCACTCTGTTCAAACTGGCATGTCCCTGCCCAAACCCCGCCGAAACGGCCCACTGTGCCGGGCAGCCACCGAGGCCTTTGAAAGCCTCTCCCCCAGGAGGGCCTTGCCGGGGCTTCCAAGCAGCAGCCGCTGCGGGCCGAGAGCCGCTGGGACAACCCACTGTGAGGTCTACGGACCCTGGGGATAAACAGCTCGGCCAGAGCCCAGCATGTCGTGGATTTTGAGGAAAATAGTGTTGTCGACACAGAGAGCTGCCCGGAGCAGTAATTCCCAGGACCTGGAGAGCAGCCCCCCCGGGGCCTGGCCCTGTCCCAGCGGCCGCGTCCTCAGAGTCGGCCACGGTGCTCCCGAGAGCCGAAGGAGCAGGAACTGGGGCTCTGGGGCCTCTGCAGGGGACGCGGGACACAGGGCCACCCGTGCCCAGAAGCGGGCCAGCGGGCCCCCAGGCTCGCTCGGAGCAAGGAGCAGCGGTTTGAAAGGAATTTTTCTTCATTCAAGATGCACTCGATGCCTCGTCCACAAAACCGGGGCCCAGTGTTTCCCGTCGTAGGACTCAGTGAAGACAGCCCAAGGGGAAGCACCTGAAATTTTTGGCAAACTCTGGACGCCCCGAGCCGCCCGGGAAGCAGGATTTTCTGGCCAGACGGGGTCTTGTCTCAAACTCCCCTCGTCAGTGGCCCTACCTGAGAGCTTCTGAAAACCCCGAGGCCCAAACTCCAAATCAAACACGGGCAAAGCCTTTAGACAGACGCGCTGCCAAAGGAGATGGAGAGGCCCACAGGTCACGGAGACGCCGGCCTCCGCCAGGAGGGACACGCGGACGACCGCAGGGAGGTGCCCGGGGCCGTGGGGAGGGCCGCACTGGGCACTGCTGAGCTCCCCCACGAGCCCCAAGGCAGGACTGGCAACACCGCTTCGGAAGACGGGTTTGGCGGTTTCTCCTAAAGGTGCAGCCACATCCCGCTTGGCACGCCGTCCCCGCGGCTGTCGGCCTGGAAGCTCGGGAAGCCTGTGTCCACGCAGAGACCCCCGTGGACACTCACCGTGGCCGCACCGTTCCCAGTCTTGGAAACGCCGCACACGTCCAGCAGGTGTGAACGGGAGGCTGAGCGGCCTGGGCCCGGCTGCCAGCGCCCGTCGTGGAGCCGAAGGGACCAACCGTCGTCCATGTAACAACAGGGGTGAGACTCAGGACGGTCGGGCTGGGCCGGCGAGGGGCGCAGGAAGGAGACACGACCGGCTTTCAGGGCGCTGCATGCCAGCTTTGAGCTGCACTTAATTCCTGGAGACCCCGTGTCCCGCGGGACTCCCCGCAGATGTTGGGGAACGGGGGCTTTGCTCAGGACCATGGTGGTGGAGATAGTGGGTCCCTGGGCTGTTCCCCCAGTTCTCGCGTGGCTGGAGACACGCGCTGGAGTACTGAGCCCTCGGCTGAGCCAGGCCGGGGAGCAGCTTTGAAGCCCTTTGCCCCTCACCCTTGTCCTCACCAAGAGGATCCCCTCGGGCCCCCCCACCCGGACACGGCTTCCTACCGCTGCCCACGGGGCAGAGCCCGGCTGTGCCTGGCTCCCAGCAGAAGGATCTCTTGGAGGTCGTACGACCCACCCCGACTGGACGGATCGCTTCCAGGAGCCCAGCGGAGGGTGAGTGCGGGTCCATGCGGTCTCTTCTGGAAAGCGGTCTGAGAACTGTCCCTCCCGCCGACGTCACTGATGGGAAGAGCCACTGGCTTTCCTGAGGACACGTCTGCCCGTCAGAGCCAGGCCCGAGAGGCAGGCGTGTGAAGATTTACTGGAGGAAATTTTCTTGCTGTTCATCGTACCTGAAGCTCAAGGAAGAGGGAGAGTGGACGCGGGGGAAGCGCGTCAGCCCGGCTGCCGCCTCACGTCCCAGGGCGCGGCTCGTGGGGCCGCGTGCAGGAACCCGCGTGCGTCCCGCGGCCCTGAGCCCGTGGCCAGGGCTGGAGCTCCCGTCCCCAGGACCAGGGCAGAGTTCCACCTATGCATGCGGGGGACGGTGAGGGCCCTGTGGGCATGAACTGGCTTCCCGCAGGCCCAGGGGCCCAGGACAGGCCCGCAGGAAGGAGCCCTCTGGGTTCGGCTGTCGGGCCCCTCCCACAGCCAGGTGTGTGCGGGGCGAGGGCCCGAATCTCACACGCACACACATACCCTGCACACTGATAGACACACTCACAGCTGCGCGCACCAACCACACACAGACACGCGCACGTAAAGCTGCTTGCACACACAGACACACTTGCACACACACCCACGCACACGTGTGCAGACACACATCCGTGCACAGACACAGATGCAGTCCCGGACCCACACAGGACGCTTCTCCATCCCCGTGGAAGAACTGTGACCGTTTAGCCTCTGACTTTCTCGCTTGTCTTCTGAGAGGTGCATGCAGGGCCGCTGGGTGTCCCTGCTGCCGCAGGCTGGGGGGCTGGTTCCGTCCCCCGAGCTCATGGCAGCATCCAGGCGGACGGCCTCCAAGCTGACCTCGTCCGTGCTGCCGCTTTCCGCAGACCACGCCAGCTTAGTGCCCAAGACAGACGCCCATGGTGGGGTGGGCGACAGCAGTCCTCGCCGAGGCCCCCAGGCTCCAGACACCTTCTACAGTCGGTGCTGGCAGGCGGGGCGGCTGGAGGGAGGCGGCGTCCGGCCCGCGGGGTGTGGGCGAAGGAGCCAAGCGCAGGGAAGGCCACATGGCCCATGGGCTCAGAGCCCCCCGGGCCCCCCCTGCTCTCGACACCTCTCGGGGCACATGGGGTGCTTCTGGCCTTGCAGCGGTTGCTTCAGACTTTCCCGAGAGGGCCGGTCCCATGCACACCGGTTCCTGCACACACCCGCGTGGAACGCGCGCAGACCGGGCCCTCGTGCTCCGTGTGCCCGCATGGCGTGCGTTGCCCTGGGTGCCGTCCCCGTGCTCGCTCACTGAGCATGTGGCCTCTCGATGCCTGAGCGGGCTCACCCCCACCCTTGTTGGTCTCCCGGAGGCCAAAGGGCTCGTTTGGGGGTCTTCGTTCCGTCAGCACCCCCGCGTGGGGCTCCGGAGTCCGTGGCTTGGGAGCGTGCGTCTGCACGTCTGTGCGTGTCTGTGTGTCTGTTACGAGGCAGGAGCCTCAGTGGGGCCCCAGCTGTGGGCCGTGCGTGTCACGCGACAACCCAATGTAAGGGTGCCCCCGGACGACATCTCCTCCGGGACCCAGAAACCCCTCAGCCAAAGCAGCCGGAGGCTTGCTGTGTTCTGTGATCACTGCACGATCTCCTCACGCCGGCAAACTCCACGGCCGCTGGTTCCACTCCCCTCACCTCGTGCATTTATTTTCTGTTTATTTTGGAATTCTGAGCAATAATAAAAAAATCATTACCAGCTACAACAGACTCGGCAGGGAATCTGGCACTCTAATTCACTAGAGCCCATACGGAGATTTTCGTTGCCGTGAAGAAAACGAGAGAAGTGTCTGTGATACGTCGGTGCGTTGTAACTTCACCCGGCAAACCCTTGCTATTAAGTCAAAAGCAGTTGGGGCGCCTGGGTGGCTCAGTGGGTTAAAGCCTCTGCCTTTGGCCCAGGTCAGGATCTCAGGGTCCTGGGATCGAGCCCCGCATCGGGCTCTCTGCTCAGCGGGGAGCCTGCTTCCTCCTCTCTCTCTGCCTGCCTCTCTGCCTGCTTGTGATCTCTGTCTCTCTGTAAAATAAATAAATAAAATCTTAAAAATATATATATATATATAATTTTTTAAAAAAAAGTCAAAAGCAGCATTAAAATTTCGTTACCGTTAGATTTGTGACCAAAATCTAGTGACAAAGCAAATCGACTCCTCGCACAAATAAAAGGATAATTGTTTTTTAACACCTCTGTTAACTGACCTCTGTTAAACTGATGGGCGTTTACTTCCGACTTGCCACTCGCTGAGCAGAAAAGCTTCTCTGAGTTGTGATGGAGACCCTGCTTCCCTGTTGTTTTTAGTGAGGAGGGACGTCTCTGCAGGAGCAGCAGCAAGAGGAGGGAGCAGCTTGGCTCTGGAGCGGCCCCAGGGCCTTTGCAGACACCGGAAGGCCTTTGCTGCCTCCTGACAGGGCCTGGAAGACACCAGCCCCTCAGCCTACAAGCTGATGGGCCTCGTCTGTGTTTTGAGGCAAAAACCCTTCATCAAAGCCTAGAGGTCCTGCTTCCTTGCGCCATCTAGACTGTGCACTCTCTTTTTATCCTTACTGCCTGGGACTTGCTCACTGTTCCCTCCGTTAGTGATTGAATGAAAAGCGGATGACTGCGTGCTAGCAGACCCAGTGATGCTGGCTCACCGTGCCCGCTCTACTCACGGTGCTCTGTAAGACCACTTCCTCGGGACGCATAACCCCGGTAGATTTGTGAGGCATACTAGAGAGAATGTAAGTAGCACAGAGATGCTTGATTCCACAGATAGAATTTCTGCAGACGAGGCAAGATTGACAGTTTTTAAATGTGTGGGTGTGGATAATTATAGAAATAATAGAACAGATGGCAGTCTGTGGTCTACAGCTGCACGGGTTGTGCATTCTACAACTTCAAGGTGTGTCATTCAGAAAGAGCCTGATATCAGTGAGGTTCCTTAGCACGGAGCAGTGCACAACCTATGCCACGGCCCAGTGCTGCCCTGAGTCCTGGCATAGAGAACGGACAAAATAATGAAGGAGGAAAGCAAGTGACTCGGGCTTGGGCAGTCAAACAACTCGCTCAGTAAACTAGTGTCTGTAAAATCCCCTACGCTACCTTGCCCGAGTCGAGTGCTGGTTTTCATCGTCCACTGATGCTCTTCACTTAGCCTTCGGACTTGGCCTGTGCTGGGAGCGTTCCTGGGCTCTGAAGGGGACAAGCATGACCCCAAGGGGGGCCCGCCTGGGTCTGGGAAGTGAGAAGCCGCTATCCTGAGTCCTGGGCTGTCCAGCTGCTGGCCTGTTCCATGTCCAGCACCGCAGCAGATCGGGGCGCGGGGCCGCATGCCTCTCACCGCTCACAGCGGTCTCTGCCCCCGCCAGGACCCCCGCCATGATCGGCTGCTCGTTCGTGGTGGACCGGGAGTACTTCGCGGACATCGGGCTGCTGGACCCGGGCATGGAGGTGTACGGCGGTGAGAACATCGAGCTGGGCATGAGGGTGAGTGGCGCCTCACGGGGCCCCCCGACCTGTCCGGGGAACGGATGTGCAGACCGGTTAGGGGCAGCCCGTGGAGTCGGCGTGAGGAGCCACACTGCGCGGGACACCGTGCTGTGTTTGCTCCACTGCAAACGCCACTCGCTCTCGGGCGCTCACGGCGCTGCGGGGAGGTTGGAAACATTCTAAGCTGCTCCTTCGGCTCAGGGAACCGAGTGTCCGCCGTGGGACCACGGCCCTCGAGCTGTCCCCCCTGCCGTGCACGGGGTCTGGGTTCATCTCAGCTGGACGTGGAAGGCAGGGGTGCCGGTGTGGGTCGTGGGCACTGGAGGCCCCATGGCTGCTCCCGGTGGGCGTGGAGGCAGCTCGTGCAAAGGCCCCAGGCAGGACTGGGCCCCTGGGGCCCCACGGGGGAGAGCATGGGGCTGCATGGCCAGGGGCACCTCCGAGGGAGGCCACCAGCCGAGATCTAGGGGCCCTGGCCCCCACCCCTCCACCCTCTTCCCGGCACCCCAGGGGCCCCTCCTGGTTTCAAACTTTCTCACCTGGCAACTTGGAGAACTAATAGAAAGTTCTGGAAGAATCTTGGTTGCAAATCAGGGTCTCTGGGGTGACAGAGCTCTTCTCTCTTGGGTGCCCGAAGCTTAGGTCCAACCTAGCCCCCCAGGGAGGGCACTTTGTCGCTCAAGCCTTTGGGAATGTCGGTGGCGGGAACACAGGTCCCCTTCAGGGGCAGCGGCCCGGACAGGCCTCAGAACCAGCACTTGACAGATCTGAGCAGGCAGCTTTGGAGATCTGAAGCGCTCAGAGAGCCAGCTCCCTGCCAGCGCTGGGCGAGACCCTCCTCCCCGGAGCCCACGTTGCCTGCAGGGAGCTGAGCCTCACTTACCAGCTCTGTGAGCACCGGCTGTGCGCCCGCCTCCGGCTACGGAGGGAACAGATGGCGTAGATCCTGTTTCCCTGCAGCTCACCTTCCAGCGAGGAGGTGAGAAGAGAAAGTGTGTCGTTTAGTGAGAAGCACCAAATGGAGAAAGGAGGCAGTGGGGGGCAGGAGTGCAGAGGAGGGGGCAGTTTTAGAGGTGGCAGTCAGGGAAGCCTCCCCCCAAGAAGGGACATTTATAGAGAGACCTCCAGGTGCCACGAGGGAGCTTGGATGATCAGGGGAAGGGAAGGGTGTTTCCGGCAGATAGAATGGCGGGTGCAAAGGCCCTGGGGCAGGAGCATGCTGATGCGCTCAGGAAGCAAACACACATGCACAGCTGGAGCTGAGGGGAAGGGCGGAGGAGGAGAGGGTAGGGTCAGCTTCTGCTCTGAGGAAGCCAGGAGGCATTGGTGGCTCTGAGCACAGGCTTGGCTTCCATGTTTCTGGGGCCCCTCCGGCCCCTGGGATTCCAGGGTGGAGGGAATGAGGGCTTCTGGAGTGATGCAGAGAGGTGAGCTGGTGAGGACCGGGGAGGTGAGATCCTGCATGGTCTGGTGCATTCTTGAGGAAGCGCCCCCCGGCTTTGCTTGGGGGTGGGGTGGGCGCTCAGGGAGGTCAGAGCTGCCTTGCTAGTAGTTGGCCTGAGCAGCTGGGCAGGTGGAGAGGTCCCTGTGGCGATGGAGACACCGGCTGTCCCCGGAGCCCGGTGCTTGCAGAGGCCGGGTCCCTCCCCACCACGGGGCCTGGCATGGGCTCTGACTCTCCTCTGCTTCAAGAAAAAAATGGTTCAGTGCTGCGTTTCAGTCTGAAAAGTAATGAATCAGGTTTTAATTTGGAGTGCACAGCGCGCTCGAAGGCTGGTGTCCCCGGTGAGGCCGGGTGGCCGGCTTTCCGCAGTCGTGGGACCTGCAGCGCCCAGGCCGTCACTCCTGAAAACCAGCGCGGCTTCTGGGGACGGGCTGGGCCCTCAGTGACCCAGCCTCCACCCCCCGCCCCTGCCCCCACTTCCCACCCCACGGCTCTCCCCCAGGGCATAGACCCCTTCCTCGGCGCTGCTGGTTAACTCGGTCGCGGGTCTGGACTGTGGAGTGGCTCTGCTTGTGGGGCTTGGGATCCGGATCCTCTCTCAGGGGCCACAGTGTCCACCTCGGGGCCTGCTGTGCTTGGCGCCGTGAAGCCACAGCCCGGCGGCCGCGCTTCTCTAAACTTTACTTGGGGCCCAGCCGGGACAGGAGGCCCTCAAGGGTCTGCGACTCTGACTCGGGGACCAGACGACCGGACGGCTGTCAGTGGGCAGGGGCGGGGGCCCGGGCTGCACCTCCAGCCTCCAGAGGCTTCCTTAAAACACCGACCCCTGGGCTCCACCCTGGAGGGGTACACCCGTGGGGGGCAGGGCGCCGGCACCCCGCAAATGCCCAGGAGCAGAGCCAGGGTGGGGGGCCTGGCCGGGGCTCGGTGGGCTGCACTCCGGCTGGTTTGGGCTTCTGGGGGGCGTTGTTTGTCTTTGCTTCTGGAGTCTTGACTCACGGAGAGGAAGGCTGGGCTTGAAAACTTGCCACACAGTCTGTAGCAGTCACACGTTTCTAAACCTATTTGCTCTAAGCTCTTAAGTTAAACCTCGGGACCCCGATGATTACAGTTATAAATCTAATCCGGTAAGAACACTTACCTCCCCTTTCCCTCTGATTAATGTTTGATTAACTCGGGTTGAACAGATTAAATGCCGTTAAACAACAATCAGTTCCATTTCTGCCTTGAGTTAATTAAATTCCCTTGGATCTTTTAAAATGACACTTACAGATATAATCTGTTTACTCTCCTGCTTCAGCCCTTTGAAGGTCCGGATATCACAGCAGAAATCCCTTCACCCCAGGTGCTTGGAAAGTTCTAGCGTATCTGATCCCTGGAACGTCTACCACACCTCAGATTCTCCGAAGCATTTCAGAAATGTTTGCCGTTCTCTTTAATTCTCTGACACAGACTAATTTTAAATAGAAAATTTAGAGTCAACCTTCAATCATGCCTGTTAGAAACGGAAGCAGGAGGCTACGCCGGCAGGTTTTTTAGTACGCTGACTTTTCTCAACTGTGCTGGTCATCGGACACGGATCCTTCACTAACGATCCCCATCCTCGCGTGGGGAGCGAGCTCAGTGTGGGCCGTGCTCCGGGCTGGGAGCCCCGGGGAGGCCGCCGCGGGTCTGCGCACACACACAGGGGGTCCTAGGAGCCGTCGGCACGCGCGGCAGACTCCAAGGGGGCCAGGGAGCCGGGCTGCGGCTGTCCCCTGCGGCTACGGCTGGGTAGGGGGAGTGGGAGCCCAGGGAGCTGTGGGGCGGGGGACAGCGCTGGGGAAGCCCCATCCAGCTAGGGTTGCAGGGACAGCAAGGTGTCCGTGCAGGACCAGCAGGATGCTCCTAGTACTTTCTGCTCCCTCTCTCCTTCCAAGGCAAGCCCAGCTGGGTTGAGGGCAGGAGGGTCTGCACGACCCTGAGGACCCCCCCCTGCTCAGAGCAGAGCCCCCTCCAGGGCCCTCCCCGGGGGTAGAGGGAGGTCAAGCCAGCCCAGCGGGCCAGGCAGGGAATGTCAGCCTGCGGTTGGGAGGACCGGCAAGGGCTGTGGCTTCCGAGGGGCCTGCGGGTTCGGGCAGAAGCTGGCCTGGGGGACAGGACAGGGAGGGAGAAACAGAGCAGAGAGGTCCGGGCGTGAGGTCACACAGGGGCCGGGGCTTGGACAAACCCATTCCCAGAGGAAGCGGGGAGGGCAGGCTGAGCTCCCCACACCGGTGTGATGTGGTTCTCCCAAGACCAGGGGTCCACGATGCCAGGAACCAGGTCCTGCACGGATAGTGACCCCTGGGAGCCCACGGAGCTGAGCGGAGCCGGGCAGGAGGGCGGGGAGGAGCTGTACCTGGATGTCACCGTGACAGCACGTCGTCCCTGAGAATCCGGCAGGTCAGGGAACGGGGGAGGAGCTGCGTCCCATGAGGGAGGCTCTCCCGGAGGACAGGCGGAGTGCGGCGTGTTGGGGAACCGCCGCACGGGGACGCCCTGCTGGGAAGGGGGCGCCCAGCAGAGGCGACCGCAGGGAGGGGGTGTCTGCACTGTGACGTCCAGAAGTGGGGTTGATGTGTGGCAAACGCAAGGACACGTGTGTGACAGAGAAGGGCAGAGCACCCCGGCCCACAGGTGACAGCCAGCAGCCGCTGCTGGTGTTGGTGTTGGGAGGTGGGAAGGGCGGCTCTCACCTGCGTGGCCGACGGGGCAGGGGAGGCGGGTGTTAGCATGGACAGGAGCCCTCTGGGACCTTTGAAGAGGGGTGTCAGCATGAGGAGACCCCAGTGCCCAGCTGTGCTCGGGCCCCAGTGCTGTGACCATGGGTGGGACCGGAACGTCCCCCACCTCGCTGTCCACTTTGCATGGTGGACTCTGGACTCGGGGCTGTGCAGGTCCTGCCGGGTGTGGGGAGGGCTCTGGGGCACCGCTGCCGGGGGGCCTCGGGCCGGTTCGCAGAGGGAGGTGACGTGGCGTGGACGCGGAGCGGATACGGATACGAGTACAGTGTAGACGCACGAGCAGACGCCAGCGTAGATGCTAGACGCGGGTGTGCTCACACAGCACAGCTTCACGTGTGTTACGCAGTTTTTCACGTACAAACCGCGTGGACGGGTGCGTTCATACGTGTTCCTTTTTACTTCTGTTGCTGCGGGGTTCAAGGTAGCTTCCCGGGTAACACGAACATCCCAGCCGGACGAGGTAGATTATATAGATTATATATAGATTATATAATTTATGAGGTAAATTATATACACATGACGCAAGCCAGTGGGAGGACCCAGGTGCAGACAGGCCTGCTGCAGGGGTCCCGAGTCACGCCTGCCCAGCACCTCCACAGTCGGGACGCAGTGGACGCCACTGGCTGCTGGTGGGGTCGGGACAGTGGTTCACCTGCTCCCGCCACCAGCCTGGGGCCCCAGCCCTGTCCCCAGGTTTAGAGCAAGGTCTGCCCCAAAACCCGCCCGCCATGGGCCTAAGACGGGCACAGAGAGGTGAGGGCAGGGTGACCAGCACACTCCCTCTGTGTCCCCAGAGCAGGAACCTGCCACTGTCCCCATGAGATGCTGACGGCTGGGAGTGGGGGGCGGGGCGGGGTTATCTCTGAAAGCCTCACCCTGTCCCCCTTATCTGCTCCCTACACAAGCCCTCAGAGCCCCAGGGCTCCCCACGCCCTGAGAACAAAGTCCAAACGGGATCCACAGGCTCCCCCCCAACACCCGCCCACCTTGGCGCACAGTCAGCCGCCCGGCCTCCCCTCCCGCAGCCAGGCCCGGCTGGCCCCTCTGGAGGGTTCCCTTCCGGCCCTGCTGCTTCCAAACCCAGCTCTCGGCCCCACAGCATGTTCCTCCCCATGACATAGCTCTGTCCGTGGCCCCTCGCTGACACCTCCCCCTGCCCACCCCGCTGGACTAGGACTAGGTCCGGGAAGGCCAGGCCTGCTCCTGTCTCATTCGCTGCCTATTGGCTGCTGCGGGTGACCCCGTAAGTCCGGGTCCCATGCCCTTGTGAATGAGCACAGGAATCACCTGGGAGGGAGAGGGCCTCTCTGCGACCTGCTGGACGCCAGAGCCTGGGGTGGGGACACGTCGAGGAAAAGCGAGCTGTCCTTTTGTGGAACAATTTCTTATGGGTGTCTCCCAGACAGTCCCAGGTGCTAAGGATTCCGCAGGGTCTCTGCCGACCCGAGGCCTGTGTATCCAGTGCAGGGCATGCTATCTGTGGCGTCTGTGGAAAAACACGGGCAGGGGAGGGACGGCCAGTTGTCGGTTTACGTGGGATAGTCTGGGCAGGAACGCCACATCTGAGCAGGTGTGAAGGGGAGCGGAAGCAAGCCAGGCAGCTGAGGGGAAGGCATTCCCAACGGAGGGCGGCACGTGCAAAGGCCCCGAGGCAGGAGCGTGCCTGGCAAGCATGTGGCCCTCATGGCAGAGACCGCAGGCAGCCCCATGACCCCGTGGTCTTCCTCCTGCCTTCTGGCGCAGATGCACCTTGCAGCCACACTGTTTCTGGCCCGTCCTTGGCAAGGTGGCCATGGAGCACGGCCCACCCAGAGGAGTAATTCTGTGGTCCTAGGGCCACACTCCCCTTCTGTGACTGTGGAAATGCCAGCAGTTCCTCCCCTAATGTGAGAGTCCACGAGGCCATTAGGGGACATGAATCCATAGCCTCCGTTAGGCTAATAAAGTTCAAGCCAAAACCAAGCAGTGTGTGTCCCAGCTGGGAGAGCCATGGCAGAAGGCAAGCTGGAAATCGTCGCCTATTTGGAGACTCTTGGACTCGCTGCTTCTCTGTGGTGTTACGGGAAAGCCTTCACAGTGCTGGGCGCGTCACCGCACCTTCAGACCCGGCCTTTTCAGTGGGACGTGGGTGTCAAACCCCTGGGGGCTGGGTGGCAGGCCTTTCCTTGTCATCCCAGAGGGGAGTTAGATATGCTCCTGTCTTGCCAGAGCGGCGGAGCGTTGCGGTCACTCCAGGAGGGCTCAGGGGATGTGTGACCACACTGCCGCCGGACGTCAGAGGGGTGCAGGGAGCGCTTGGGGCCAGTTCTGGATACTCCTCCGTGGGCAGCGAGCACAGGCGAGTGTGGGGAGCCGACAGTGAAGTCCTGCTCTAGCGGCTTTCAGGAAGGGCTTGCTCTAGTTGCAAGCGGTGGGTCTGCCTAGCACAGTGAGGGTGCCTTCCTGCTCCCCACAGCCCACGGGACCCGGTCCACGGTCCACTCCCTGCTGCCTGCCAGGTCCCCCTGAGCAGAGGGTCAGACCTTGGGGCCAGGGGAGCACCTCCGTCCACTTGGACATCTCGGTGGGAAAACCCTCCAGAGAGCCCTCTGCCAGCCAGCCGGCCGCCCTCTCTCTGAGCTTCTCCATCCGTCACGGGCAGGTGTGGTAGGACCACCCTCCAGGGCTGGCAGGGATTTGGTGAAACGGAAGCTCACAGCACCTGAACGAGGCTCACAGCGACTGTAACAGTGATGACACACGGTGCATTTGGAGCACAGGTTCCCCCTCCTTCAGAAAACCAGCTCTTGTTAGAAAAACCCTGAAGTAAGCAAACCAGGACAGAAGGAAAGTCACGGTAGTTCCTGCCGGCGCCCAGAGGCGGCGTCCTTTCAGAGACGGTTTACCTATGTGGGAGCGTCGCCTGCGGATGCGCGCGCACACGCGGGAACACTACCCCCCCCCCCATGCCGTCATAGTCGCAGGCCTGTGACAGCGCCGGGCTCACTGCCCAGGGCTCCTGGGCTTCCCGCGCGCGCTCCAGACCGTCCGTGGGCTCTGCTACCTTGCGCCGCACAGACGTCCGTGCCCGGTGTCCGCTTCACGGCTCAGCCGCTCCCCCAGGATGGACATCTGGAGACAGGATCGCTGCCGGACGGAATGCCCGTTTTCAGGGCATTTGATAGCTCTTCCCAAATCCCCGACCTGTCCCTACTGCCCTGTGTCTGTGTGTCCGTCTCTGTACACATCTTCTCAGCCACGGCGCGTGAGGGAGAGAGTCTCCAGGCCTCAACAGGACACAGCTCTAATGAAGTAAATACTGTTACTTTTCCCGCCAAGATGGCAGGCACAAAGGAAACGTCTTTGTTGGCTTAATTTGTATTTTCCCTTGCTAGTGAGCACGGACCGTTTTCGTACATGTGTTGACCGTATGTTTCTTCCTTGGCCAGTGGGTTCTGACGGCGTTCCTTGTTTCCCGTTGATTTTAGGGACACTGGCCCCGTGCGGGGTGATGCAGGGGCTGTCCCGTCCGCCCCTTGTGCCGCTGGCCTCTCGCAGACAGAGACCCTGTCGGCACGCGTGTCCCCCGTCCTCAGCGTCTTCCCCGTCCCTCTCGGAGAGGCCTGTCTGAGCCGCCCGGCCGCACCCGCACCTCTGACACCTGCAGTCCCTCCTGCACAGTAAAGGTTGAATCCCCGTAGGATGGATGTTCTGTCCGAGCAAGGCTGTGATCTTTCCTTCTGTTGTTTGAAAGTAGCAGCCCCGGGCTTCTCACCGCGCTCATCAAACACGCCACCCTTCCCCGCCGCCGGGCAGGGCCACCTTTGCAAAACCCCAGTGCCATCGGGGCACGCACACCTGTCCCCTCACTCCCGCGTCGTGGGTCAGGCGGTACCGGTGAGTATGTCCTTCCCTGTCATCGCCATAGAGTTTCCGTGGCTCTGACCTTGTGTTCTCTTTCACGGGGATGTTAGAAACACGGAGCCTCTCCTGCTCTGTCTGTGCACCCCGTGAGCTTGCCGGCAGTCAGCACGCCCGCAGGAGTGGCCAGGGGACCGTCTGGGTCCCTGACCCCCTCGCGCCCGTGCATTCCTTGACCCGTCTTCTCCTCGGGTCCTGGTAGACGCCGTGGACCACGGCTGACGTCTTTTCGCAAATACGGAGAATGCCGGGGTTCCTGGCACGTGACCTCATGGTCCGGGGGTCCAGTCGCATAGCTGGGGGGGCCGACCCTACCCTGTTGGGCCCTGCGTCCTGGGTGATCGCCTCAGCCCCATGTCCAGTGAACGATTGCTCTCTTCAGCCCTGTCCAGACGACTGTGCAGGCCCCTGTTTCCGTTGCGCTGAGGGTGCGTTGCATGTGTGCGGCACGTGTGTCCCTGCTGGTCACCTGCGGCCGCTCGTAGACTGTGTGTTTTGACTCGTGCTCTCCTCTCCCCGTGGCTGGTTCCCCGCCTCCGTCCTCTCTGGAAGGCCTCACGGTCTGCGCACGTCCCCCTCCGCTGGTTCCCTCTCCTCCGTGAACCCCATCTGGGGTTGGGGGCTGACTCCTCTGGGCTTGGGCTTTCCTTGTGCGTTCGGCACGTCTGAGATCCCGGCTCTCACGGGCATCGTACCTTCGTGTTTGCCTGTCCTTGCGTGGACGTCCCGGATTACTGGTGCCGGCCCCGCAGGCCCCGGCGCGAAGCCGAGGGGCTTGGCTCTCACCCCCAGACCCGCGGCCGGCTGTCGCACGCGTCTCCTGGTTCCCGGGGCCGTGCGTCTCTGCTTCCTCCTGTCTCACCGGGTCTGGCTGCCGCCGGGGAGCAGCTTCTGGTCACAGTCAGGCGCCCAGCCCAGCCCCAGGCCTCACGCGGGGCCCCGCACTCCGTCCCCGGCCGTCCGTGAGGCTCAGGCGCCCGCGCCCCACAGCTCCAGCCCCCGCTCGCCGGCCTGTGTCTGCTCCTTCCGCGGGGCGGGGAGCCATGTGTGCTTTTAGCTTTTAAATGACGTCGCTACCGTTTCCGCGTGTCTGGGGGAGGCGGGGAAGAGCGCCGCGTCCGTGGGGTTCTCCCTACCTCCTCCGATATTTCATCAGCTACGGGGGGCTCAGACTTGGGCCGGTGCAGGGGCACGACCCAGGAGGCACGGCCTCACCCCTGCTGGAGGACAGAACGTGCGAGGACACGCAGCCCCATCCTAGAAACTGTCCATGGAACAGAGGACCGTGCCCAACGCCCAGGGTACCCAGAGGCCAGGCGGAGGGGAGGGAGGCCCTTAGCACAGCTGCCCCCAAACTCCAGGAACATCAGAATCCCCCGGAGGCCTTGTTAAAACGCAGCCCGCCGGCCCAGGCCCACCCCAGAGTTTTCGATTCGGAGGTCTGCAGCGGCGACCACCCCCATCTCCAGGGCACCCCAGGCAAGGCTGCCCCCACCAGCCTGGGGGTCCCACTTTAAGAGCCACTCGTTTGGAAGTAAGGCAATCTTGTTTTGTTTTGTTTTATTTTAACTTCTCGTTTGTTTGGGGTGTTTGACACGTTCAGGGAAACAGTGGGACCTTGGAATGAAGGCCCCGCTCAGAAGCTTCTGGGGTCTGGCGCCGGGAACGGGACTCGGGAGCACCTGTGTCGGGGCATGTATGTGGATACACAGATCATCCCCGAGAGAGACGTTTTCTTATAAAAAATGGATGGATTGAGCCCAGCTAGGCCCTGGGAGGTGGGGCTTGTCCGTCCGGCCCTGAAGCTGGACTGCTCCTACAGAGTGAGGTTCCTGGTGACGAGGGCAGGCGTCGGCCCATGGCTGGGTTGGGCCCACACTGTAAGGACATCGAGCAGAGTATAGATTTTTGAAATTAGATTCAGATGCAAAATCTGCAGAAATCATACACGCAGTTTTCTCCTGAGTATGAGGCCGTGTTTGTTTGTTGGGGGGGGAGATTCCGCACGACCAAAAGGAAGATGGCGGCCGGGCATCTGGTGGCTTTGCACCGGTGAGATGTCCTAGGGGGCCGGATGCCTTGTTCCTGCCCACTTCCAGCCTTTGGCCTGGAGGTCTGGGCTGGGAGGCAGGGCTTGCTTTCCTCTCTGCTCGTGGGCCGTCTTCATGCACAGCCGTGCACCGTACCCGGATATCCGGCCTGGTTGTTTGGACCAAGGCAGATGGAGGGGGGGTGGTAAGTGGAGGGTAGATGGTGGACGGATGGACGGACAGGTGGACGGATGGACGGATGGGTAGACGGGTAGATGGGGGGCCGTGGGAGGACAGGAAGTGGACGGATGGCTGGTGGCTGGCTGGGTGAACGAATGGTTGCGGACGGACAAGTAGGGGGAGCACGTGGGCAAAGACGTGTCCTTAGGAGGGTGAATGGCGTGCTCTCAGTGTCGCCGGGAGGGAGGGCTCAGAAAGTCCTTCCCACCTGAGCTCACATCAGGGCGCACGGAGACGCACTCCGCCCAGCCTTGGCTTGGACGCTGCGTGTATCTGCACACACGGTGGCGCAGCCCAGAGCAAGGGACGGGTTTTATCCCTGAAAGCCCCTTCTGTGTCACCTGCACATCCTCTGAGAAAGAGGTGAGCATCTTGGGCAGGTCACGGATGAAGCCCAATGACTTCCGTTCTGTCACAGTGGCTGGGAAGGTGCCGGGCCCACCTGGGTCTACAAACCCCAGTGCCTTTGTGTGGCATTTCCTCCCAAGTGCAATCTCCATGGGCTGGACCCTTCCCACTGCTTTCTGCGAGGTCACAGGGCAGATCCTGATGGAGGAGACCTGGGGGCCTGACCGACGGTGCTGCTCTCAGGCCCAGGCTGCTCTGAGTATCCAGGAGCTGCTCTGCCCCCCACCCAGCTTCAACACCAACTGCTCTTCCCCTGGACCCCCCTTCCGGAACCCCCTCCCACTGTACCCCTAGGAGTTCAGTTTGGCCAGAGCTGGTTGCCTGTGACCAGCATTTCCAATCAGGTCTTCCCGGAGAGGTGGTGAGGCCTGTGAGGGCCACTGTGAGTCAGGGGCAGGGGCGTCGGGACCCCTACTGCCCCGCCCCCTGCTGAGACCACAGCGATGCTGCACAGGGCCAGCTCGGAAGGCCTCGAGAGTCACAAGTCTCCAAGGAGGCCCCGACCCCCTAGCTCCAGCCTCCCTGCTGCCGCTGTGCTGTTACGTAGGGCGGCCTCTGTTCCCAGAGGCCGGTGAGCTGGGCCCAGGGCTCCCATGCTGCCCAGAGAATGCAGAGGCCCCGGTGGCCTCCTGGGTGTCCACTCTGAGGGGCAGGAGGGCTGCTCCCGCTGGGGCTGAGACAGACACAGGAAGGGCCAGGAGGGGTGAGTGTGCACGTGTGTGCGTGTGAGTGTGGGTGTGCCTGAGTGGCCGGTCAGGGGTGAGGCTTGGACTACAGGATACTGAATTCCTCCCACAGACTCTGACGGCTAGCAACGTCTGGGGCTCCTGTCCCCAGCTGGCCGACTGCAGCTCTCCGGACGCCCTGCTCTGTGAGCTTGGGCCGAGGTGTCCCTTCTCGGGTCAGCTCAGGGCGGGTGAGGACGGGCAGGGCTCCCTGAGAAGTGCAGGATCACTGAGCAGCGGGTGCCGTGCTCCTGGCTGTGGGGCGGCCGCACGCAAATTAAAGGAAGTCGGGGTCCAGAAAACATCTCACGGCGGGCACAGCCTCCTCCCAGCGCCCTACAGGCCAGGGCAGAGCCACGCCGCGGTGCCCGTCTGCCCTTTCCGCGCCGGCGCAGGAAGCCCTGGCCTTCAGAGAGCGGGGCCCTCCACGAAAGTGTCATTTTGATCATAGGGGCACGGAGAGAACAGAGAACCAAGCAGGAGACAGGGCACCTCGCTTCAGGTGTTGCCTGTGTCCCGATGCGCGGGCACCGCGACGGCCAGACCCCGTGGGCTGCATCCCAGCCCTGCGGGCTCACACCACCCGGCGGTGGCAGCGGGGCCCATCTGAGCCCCGTTACCTGGCATCTGTGCTGACCCCTCACAGTTTCCGGGCTTTGAAGCAGTAAAAGTCCTCGCCTGCAAGGGCAGAGGACAGCTCTGGAACCCTCCATCAGACACGGGCTCGACGTTGGAGGAGCTCTGATCTGGGGGTGTCGAGGGCGTCCCCCGCCCCCGAGCAGCTGTGGCAGCCCTGACACCTGGTCCTCCCCTCGTGTTTGCGGTTTCTGTTTGGGTGCCAATTAAGCAAGCTGATTGAAGTAATTAGTGGTTGGGGCGCGAGATGGGTGTGACGGTCACATCCAGCCCCTGCGACTCTGCCCCTCCGTTCTGGGTGAAGAGGCAGCTTTGGGGGTCACGCAATAGTTCTGGCTCCCTGTCCCCCCTCTGCCCATGAAGCTGCCGTGTGACCTTGGACCCGTCTCATGACCCCACAGTACCTCGGTAATGAGAACGACATTAACCCTCACGGCACCTCCCGGCAGCACGTCCTCGTCCAGCTTCCTGTGTCGGGAACGCAGGGACAGAAAACCCCCTGCGGGAGGCTGGGCAGGGTGGGGATCCAGGCCTCCCACAAAGCTCACAGCTGATAGGCTCTAGCTTTCCGTTGGCCATCCTTGGTGTATAGACCCCGAGCCTCGTGTGGGCTGCCTCATGGCCACAAGACGGCCGCCACCCCCTGGACCTCTCGTCCACAAACCATAGCCTCCCTAAAAGCCCCGCCTTATCTCAAAGGCCAGAACGGTCTGGCAGGTCCCCTCTAGCCACAGGGGGGACAGGAACATGCAGCTTGAGTCTGGGTCTGGAGCCTCCACATAGAAATGCCCCCACCGACCCTACCCGACCTCCTGCCCCCCAGAAGTTGCCCGTGGGGTCATGCCCAGAACCCCCGGCCAGAGCTCGCCTACTCACTTCCTGCACACGGTGTCCTGGCTCGGGGGCCACACAGCACCCTGCCACGGCACCCTTCCCTCCCTCCGAGGCCAGTTTCACCCAACAAAGTCGTGGGGAGCGGAAGGGCCCTGAACTCCCCACAGAGCCCACATGAGCCGTCCTCACGTGACTAAAGCTTGAAGCCACGGAGCCAGATGAGGCAAGGCCCGTCCAGCCGTCCCGACCGTTCATTGAACAACCGTTCCCTGAGCCCCGGCCGTGGTACAAGTTGTGTTCTGAGAGTGGCAGGTGGGGTGGTCCTGAAGCTCACACATTAGTGGGAAGGACAGACCAGGGGAGCCAGGAGCCCCGAGGGGCTGCAGCTTCAGATGGGAGGGTGCGGAAGGCGCCACGAAGGGCGGCATCTGAGCAAAGCCTTGTGGGCAGCCTGGTGCAGAAATCAAGGGAGGGCATGCCGCCCGAGGGCACAGCAGGGGCACAAGCCCTGGGGCCATGGGGAGGGAGAGAGAGCGGTGAGGCTGGAGAGCCCCGGAGCCCCGGGAGCACAGGGCCAGCGGCAGGAACAGCAGCTGGGGCGTGGCGGTCCCTCCAGAGATGGGGGGAGGCGGCGGCCGCCGTAGGAGCGTGCAGGAAGCACGGCACTGTCCCTGCACCTCCATGCTGGCCTTCTGGAAGAGTCCTGGCTCACCGCATGTGCACCTGTGTTCCCAGCGTCCTGGCAGTCCAGCCGGAGGCGTGTGAGCAGAAGTGGTGTAAGTGCCCCCTCCACGTCCTCCTGGCACCAGGCTGTGGAAGCAGGACACAGGGCCGGCCTCTCATCCCGTCGCTCAACACAAAGAAGCGAACTTGAGCCCACGCCCTTGTCCCAGGGGCAGGGTCTGCACCAGCATCATGAAGGAGCTGTGCCCTGGGCTTGCACGGGCTGCAGAGGGGCGGTGCGGGCAGGCTGGGAGCCAGCAGGGAGACACGGTGGTGACTGCGTGCTGGGAATTCGTGCGTCTGCGAGCCCAGACCGTGAGGATCCCATAGCCTGCCCCCGACAGGTAGGGCATCCGACCTGCCCAGACGTGACGCGGTCCGGCTGTGGGTGACATCAGGAGGGCCCCGTCCTCAGCTGTGGGGTTCCCCTCCTTTCTCCAGTTCCTGAAGGTGACGTCAGGCGAGGCAGGAGGCGGGGGTCCGCTGTCCTTGTGCCTGAACAAGGACAGGGCTCTGTGGTGAGGAGAGGCAGCCTGGAAAGGCGTCAGGAAGGTCAGGCGGCGGAGACAAGACAGACAAGGGCAGGCGTCGAGGGCGTCGCGGGGGAGGCTCTGCAGGGGGTTCTGTAGTCGAGGGAGCAGCTGTAAGGGTGCTTGAGGCAGGGTTCTGTGGTGCGTGCTGCATCGCGGTGGGTGGGGAGGTTGACGCGCTCTTTTCAAACTAGACTGCGGTTTGTTTGGCAGGACGCAGCTGCTGGTGTGGAAGCCCCCTGGGACCAGGCCCGTGCACCGAACAGGCCTGGGGCTGGGGTGGGGGATGGAATTGGGTAGGAAACCCAGCGGGGTGGCAGCCCTGTGCCCAGGCTCTGGGGCGCTTAGCCTGAGGCCCTGGACAGCCCCTCTTGGGCCGTCTTCCTTGGAACAAGCCCAGGCTGGCGCCTTCTGGAACCCGTGTCCTGGGGCCTGTGAGCAGGGACGAGGACCACCCAGCCGCCCGGGTCTCCCCCTACAGGTGTGGCAGTGTGGCGGGAGTATGGAGGTGCTGCCCTGCTCCCGCGTGGCCCACATCGAGCGCACCAAGAAGCCCTACAACAATGACATCGACTACTATGCCAAGCGCAACGCCCTGCGGGCAGCCGAGGTGTGGATGGACAGCTTCAAGTCCCACGTGTACATGGCCTGGAACATCCCTATGACAGTACGCTGGGCAGGAGGGGGCAGGGCAGAGGGGGAGAGGGGCGGGGCTGGGGGAGAGGGTGGGGCCTAGGGCAGGGGGCGGGGCTGGGGAAGAGAGGCGGGGCCAAGGCGCACGGAGCGGGCTCGGAGAGCTGGAGGGGTTGGGGCCTGGGCACAGCTGAGCCCGCCAGAGAGCAGGCGCATGGCAGGCAGCCTGGGGTCCCCCTTGCCCCTGCCGGGAGTGGGCCCGGTCTAGGACAGGGCTCCCGGAGTGTGGGCCCAGCCGTTAGGTGCCCCATCACTCAACACATTTTTGTGTTGATTTTTGGTGAATGTTTGCCCTGGAACAAGGCACTGCCGATGGCTGGAAGTGAGGGTTGGCTCTTCCCAGCTCGCTGCACTTGGTGCTGACCCCACCACCTAGAAACGCACCCACAAATGTGTGGGCGAGGGAGCGCGCCCCCCACACAGCCGGTCCTGGGGCCTTGCGCAGCCCCAGCTGCCCGCCGGTCAGCCCGCACGTGGTGCGGGGGTCTCCTTGGGTTTTGCGGCCAATACATGTGAAAGAAAGTCTGCCACTTGGGCCTTTTCAAAGCACGTGGTCCCTAACACTGAGCACGTGCGAGCCGGACAGCCGTGGACATTACCTTGTTCCAAAGACCACCCCAGAAAGAGCTGCTGTGTGCAAGGAGCGGCTAGCTCCCGGTTCGCCCACTCCCAGGCCTCAGCAGCCAGCAGCCTGCTCTGTCTTTGGATGTGCCCGTTCTGGACGCAGCCCGTAGACGGATCCCTACAGCGTCGCCCCTATTGTGTCCGGCGTCTTCGCTGAGCCCCGGGTCCTCAGGGTCGGTCTCTGCGTCCTCGCTTCTTTTGTTCTGTGACCCACTCGCATTCCGGGGTGTGCATGGCCACCGTCGGTGGACCCCCGCACCTGCCGCAGACGCCAGGGTTTTGGTCCATGCAGGTTCGAGCCACACCTAGTTAGGGGTTGCTGTTTGGGCTTTTGCTTTACTTGGTGATCAACTGATTTCCCAAAGATAGCCCGTATTCTGGTTTTTCTTGGGAACCTAAAAGATGGGCTCCCCGCCCCCGTGACAGTAATGAGGGCAGGTGCTGAGAGGCGGCCCCTTATGTGGGGTGCCCCCCCCCGCACCCACTCCGCCACCAGCCCTCATGCACATGCTGCTTCCCGGGGACGGGCGGGTGCCAGGCTCCAGCTACCCCGCTGCGCCCATGCTGGAACTGACTTCTGGGTCAGCCCCAGTAAGAGCTCACCTTGTCAGACCCTGAGCACACCTGCGCATCTGTGCCCGTGCGCTCACCTGTCGACATGCGGAGCCTCAGACACGTACAGAAGTCACAGAAACAGCCCTGTCTGTTCTGTGCTTTTTTCTCTGCGCCTCCTAAGCCAGCTCACCACACCCCCGGCGGGGCGTGCCCAGCGTTTGGCTGAGGCTGCCAGGGCGCCAGGCTGGGCCGCCGGCTCACACCATCCCCCTGAGGAGGGACCAGCAGCTGCTCAAGCCTGACCTTCCCCATGGGCCCCTCACGCGGCAGTTTCTAGCCGATGAGGACTGGATGGAAACACGCACACATGTATCAGACACAGAAGGAAGGCTCACCATCTCTCGTAAAGCCTCATTGTCCACCAAGGGGACTGATTCCGAAATGTGCCCATTACTACTCAAAAGGGAACCCGGGTGCAGGCCTCATGTGGGGGAGGGGCCACCGGCTCGGAGCCAGAACCCAGCAGACGCCCTCCCACATCACATTCTCAGGGCCCTCTGGGGGCCCTCCACACCCACGGCTCACCCGACACTCGAGGGGAGGCTGGGAGGGGCTCCTCTGTGGCCACGCCCACCACACAGTTGAGGGAGAGGGGTCCCCCAGGGCAGCACGCCTTCCACGGCTAATAGGGGAGCCCCGGGCCCACTGGCCAGGGGAAGGCGCTTGCTCAAGCCCACTCACACCCGCAAAGGACTTGGTGCCTGCCACCTCCTCAGGGGCCCCAAGACCACCTCAGTTTCAGTGTTGGGCTAGAAGCACCCAGAACTCAGCAAAGCTGTTGTGCTCAGGGTTACGGGTTCTTGAGTGAGGGATACAGACTCCCGGGGGTTGGACAGACAGCACTTACCACTCACGGTGATGCCGTGTGACACTGTGCACAGCATGTCGCCAACCAGGGACGCCCACCGAGCCTCTGTTTCTCCATGCACACATGGCCAGCCTCCCACAGGGCTGGCCTTAGTCTCTAGCCCCTGAAGAAGTCAAGCGGAGAGCCCACCACGGCCCAAAGCCCCCCATACATCACCCTGCAGCCGGGGCTCTCAGACCGAGACCCCAGTAGACAACCACAGTCTAACCACGTGGGATGTTCCAAGACTTTGGAGGTCACCACCTTCCCTGCCCTGGGGTGGGCCAAGGGCAAGTCTTTTGTTTGGAGTGTGCAGGTTGTGGACGAGCCAGCCCACAGCCAGGGACAATCTGTCTGGGTTGGGGCACGGCCGGCAGGCTGGAGAAGCAGGCCCTTCCCCGCCGGAGCACCCGGAGAACCCTTGCCCGGACCTCCAAGGGTCCCTGGGGCGAGGAGGCAGGAGGCCACCCCAATCACACCCTGAGGGGTGGGCTGCTCCCAGGGCCTGGGGCTCCCCCATCTTGAGCAGAGACCTGGGTTGTGGGCACTTCTCCACACCAACTCCCTTCCTGCCTCGCTTCCGCTCACAGAACCCAGGGGTGGACTTCGGGGACGTGTCTGAGCGGCTGGCCCTGCGCCAGAGGCTGAAATGCCGCAGCTTCAAGTGGTACCTGGAGAACGTGTACCCGGAGATGAGGACCTACAACGACACCCTCACGTACGGAGAGGTACCGCCTCCGCCGGGAGGGCCCCACAACCCGCACCCACGTGAGGGCTCCTGGGCATAGGATGGCAGTGGGCATGGGCGTGGCACATTCATGCATACCTGGTGCCTAGCAGAGGATGAGCCCAGACCCACCCGTGTACGTGCATACAGAAGCACACACTAGTAGGTGCAGATACGTACGCACACGTGCACACACCTGTGTACGTGCACACAGAAGCACACGCTAGTAGATGCAGAGATACGTACGCGCATTCGCACATAGGTGTGCGCAAATCCATGCATGAGTGTGCCCACATGTTCACGTGTGCACACGTGGATCCGTATACATACACTAGAGTCTGTACACATGTGTACAAGTGCACGTTCACGTGAAACTCTGCGTGTGCATGGTTTCTGATAGAGCTCACTCGTGCACAAGCCCACCTGCCTGGGCCCACAGAGACGTGCAGACACCCTCGTTCAGACCGGCTGCCGCGTGAGCATGTGCTCCTTTACCAGACACACCGACACACTCACGTGAACCGTTATGTTTGGAAGGCACAGTGCGTGCGTGTAAGTGCAAACAGCACGCACACGCGGACGCGGAGACAGCAGCCGCACAGACACGCGCACGTCACGTCCCCCTCGCGTGCACGACTACACACACAGGTCTCTTTGAAGCTGGCAAGAGGGTGCTGTGCCCCCCACACACATTGTCACCCTGGTCTGTGCTGTGGGGGGGGCGGCCTCCCTTCCCTCGGGGCTCCAGCTGTCTGGGGAGCCCAGCCCCGATGCGAGCACGCCGGCCCCGGGCTAGCGCTCAGCGGGAGGCTGGGCGAACGGGGTCCCGGGGTGGACAGTCCTGGCTGGCCGGGACTACAGCGCACACCTTCCTGAGGCGCCGGCCGCCCAGCTGGGCCCTCTGTCTCTGAATGGGGATGGGGTGGCCTTGCCCTGACCTTGGGGAACCCCCACCATGGGGTTTCTCCCTCGGTTTCTGGCTGTAGGTGAGAAACAGCAAAGCCAGTGGCTACTGCCTGGACCAGGGAGCGGAAGACGATGACCGCGCTATCCTCTACCCCTGCCACGGGATGTCCTCCCAGGTAGGGGCGCAGCAGGCTGTGAGTGGGCTCTCGGGGTGCTGTGGGGACCCTCGGGCAGGCCCCGTGCTGGGGGGACTAAGAGCAGGGCTTCTGGGGCCCAGCAGGCCTCGGGCAGGCACGGCACATTGCTTGCCTCTGTCCAGTCCAGCAGCTGGGGTGAAAACCCGTCAGGGCTGTCGTGTAGGTCACAGTGGGTCGTGTGGGAAGAACACGTTTGCCACCCTGTGGACGGAACCAGAAGCGCTGCCTAGAAGAAGGGTCAGCCCTGGTTCTTACCGCTGAGGTCCTCCCCGGGGATGGGGGCTTTAAAAAGGTCTACACCCACGTCCAGACGCCAGGCCTCCTAGAGAACCAGATGGCCCAGGGGCAGATTAGGACTCTGGTCTCCGCGAATCCCGGCTGGTAAAGACAGCACTTCTCCAGAAGGAGCGCTGGTGTCGTTTCAATTAAGCCCCAGAGGGCTTTCCCCACGTGATCTTCGCTCGGCCCCAAGCACTCTGAGGGTCTGAGCCTCACTCACGCACGTCCCTCCAGCGGAAACCCGCGGGGACCTGTGCCAGGCCCGGGCATCGAGGAGCTGCCCCGTCCACACCGCCCGCCTGGCGGTGCATCTCGGGCATGAGCACTTAGCCTGTGAGGCTGGGGCGGAGGGTGTGCCCCCACCTCCCGCGCCTCGTCCCAGGACCCCGGCCGGGCGGCTTCCACATTGACAAAGACAGAATCACCCATCACCCATCGCAGTCAAACGTGGCCTCTGGGAGGAAATCCACCGGGCTTGTCAGAGGCCATGGACGATTCCGGGGCCGCAGTCCACACGAGAGGCCCCGTCCCGCCGGGTCCTCTGAACACACCAGCAAGCAGTCGCAGGAGGTGACCCGGCAGACGGAGGTTCCCCCAGAGTCCTGCAGCCCGAGGAGAGATGCCGCACACCACGTGCCCTGGGAGACCCCTCTGCACGGGGCTCACACGTGTGCAGTCTCGGCTCCAGCAAGCCCCGACCTGCGCTCCCCCAGCCGGCAAGCGCGCTGGCCCTCAGCTCGGGGGGCCTCAGACCCTCCCCACGTGGCCTCCGCCCAGGCCGCCCGGTTCTGAGGGCGTGCACCCCGGGAGAGCCAGACGCACAGCCTCGGGAGTCGGCGGCGCTTCGTGCTTCGCTGCTGCCATGCTCCCCACAGAGATCCGGGGAGACGGCGGACCCCCAGCCTTCCTGCGGGGCCCAAGTCCCCGCTGCGGGGCGTGCAGGGTGGGAGGCAGCGTGGCGCCTTGTGTGGGAACACCCAGCCTTCGGTGGGGAGCCGCCGTGCACACACTGGCCGCACGGGCGTGTGTGCACACGTGTGTGTGCACACGTGTGTGTGCGCAGGTGCTTGGACGGAGGAAGAGGACGGACAGGAGGGGCAGGGGTGAGGCAACCCCTGCTTGCAGACAAGCCCACACTACTCTTGAGCGCCTCTGGGTCATGTCTCCTGGATCCCCACCATCACCGCCGGGCAGGTGCCCTCGGGACCGCCTGCTGCCAGGCAGGGAGGGCTCACGTGGCTTGCCCCAGGCCGCGCAGCTGGCGTGGCAGGACCTCTAGGGCCGGTTTTCCTCCTGAGCATTCGCTTGCTCTTCCCATGGTGTTTTGCAAACGTGAAGTAGGACCCAGACGTGCGTAGACTTGGGGCTGCTCCCCTCGTGGAAATAAGTGCTCACCTCGTGGTTGTGTGAGGGAGCACCCTAGGGGGGTGTGAAATTCTCTCTCCAGCAACTGGGGTCCGAGGAAAGTTCTGGAAAGGAGGTTAAGGCAGTGCTGCTGGGGGACCCTGGGGGAAGGCAGGGGCCGGGGGAGCAGGGCGGTCTGGGGGGCGTCCGCAGGTGGGCTCCCTGTGCGCCCCCCCCACTCCCCCTGGGCCTGGGCCTCCCCAAGGAAGCTCCGGAGCCCGGGCTGGCGGCCGGGGGTGCCCCCCCCCGTTCCCTGACCCTGGGCCGCCCACGTCCTCTCCCAGCTGGTGCGGTACAGCGCCGAGGGGCTGCTGCAGCTGGGCCCCCTGGGCTCTACCGCCTTCCTGCCCGACTCCAAGTGCCTGGTGGACGACGGCAGGACCCGCGCGCCCGCCCTGAAGAAGTGCGAGGACGTGGCCCGGCCCGCGCAGCGGCTGTGGGACTTCACCCAGGTCAGCGGGGCTGCGGGGCCCGCCGTGGGGAGGGGCCCGCCGGTCCGGTCACAGCGCTGGGGCGGCCCCACGCTCCTGCCTCCTCGGGCCCCCGGGGACGGGGTTTAGATGGAAGGCACAGGGTGTGGGCGACCCCCAGACGGCCTCGTAGCGGCTGCCGGCGGAGCTCCGCTGGAACCAGCCCCTGCCGGGCCCTGGGGCTGTGGGCACGAGGGGTGAGCAGATCCAGCCCCAGAGCAGAGACTCCAGCGGCCCCTGTGGCAGGTGGGGCGTCTGCGTGGGAACCGCACCCTGATCCCTAGGGTGCCGCCCACGCCCAGGAAGGGGGCCTCCTGCACCTCCCAGCCCCGCTGGCTCTGGGCTGCCGGTGGGCGGCCTCCTGCTTGTCCTTCTGTGCGTCTGGCCTTCCTGCCGGCGGCCCCTCCGCAGCCCCTCCTGCCCTCTGTCCTCCCTCAGCCCCCCCCCCACCGCACGGCGCCCCCCCCCCCCGGTTCCACACACCCTTCTCTGGGTGACCGGACGTCGCCTCCCCCGGCTCAGGCTCCGTGGTATGGCCTCCCGTGCAACCCCCCCAGGTCAGCCAAGGACACGTCCCCGCACGACCTCGCCTGGAGCCCCCATCCCCCTCCAGCCCTGAGCAGCACCCGACCCCTCTCCCTAAAGCCCACTTGGGTCCGAAATCCCCGCTGCTCACGGGGCTGCTGCAGCACATGACCGCAGACACGCACACTCCCACCGTCCCCACGCGGCCGGAGTTCCGTGTGACACCCGGTGTCTGCCCTTCTGCCTCCCCGGCTCCCCAGGCCCGTCCCTCCTCCCGCCCCCTGCTGCGCCCCCTCCCTGTCTCCGCATCTCTCCCCTGGCGAGGGCAACCACAGGGGAGGAGGGCCACCTGCTCCGGTGTGACCTCATTGTCCAGTCACGGCTGCTCAGACCCTAAGGTCACATTGCCGGGTTTGGGGTGTGGACTCGGTGTGTCTGACCTGCTTGTCTAGAACTCTCCGCCCATGGTTCTCTGTTGCAAGGCTCTTGGGACTCTGAGACCGAGGGAGCCACTTCCAGTCTCCCCCGACCATCCGGCCCACGCCCTGAGCTCCTGCCTTCCCCTCCGTGGGCCGCAGGTGTCTTCCAGGAGACATGTCTGTCTCCGTCCCCCAATTTCATCCCCACACACTCTCTGCCATTGGTCCCACCAAGCAGACTCATGACAGATAAACACTGTCGGGCGACCCTGCCCTCCACGTTGGGGTCTGGGGGTTTCTGGCTGCAGGAGAGGCTGTGGAATGAGCGGTCACGGATGCAGGCACAGCCTGTAAGGGTCAGAGGTCCCCAGGAGGCCCGGCTGGGGTCGAGACAGCGAGAAGGACCTGTTTGAAAAAGAATGGAGAGTGTATAGTGTACCGTCCTGGGGTTCTCAGGCTTGGGCCAGAGTCTGGGGGACCAGGGGGTCTGCAGGGGTGACCAGGGGGCAAATTGGACATGACAGGAGGCGGGAAGCACCTGGGGGAGCCTCCATCTGAGGGGCCCCATCTCCCTTGTGTTAGTCACTCCCCAGGAACAAGGCAGGTGACATGGGTAATGGGATGGAGATGCCTGAGGACAGACGGACAGGAGGGGCCAGAGGGCCAGGAGGAGACAGAGGGCCAGGAGGGGACTGAGGGCCAGGAGGCAGAGGAACTAGGGGGAACAGAAGAACCAGAAGGGGGCAGAGGGATGAGGACCATCCCCCGAGTCTCGGGTGACGGTCGTGCAGTGACCTGCGTGAGGCTTGTCATCACCCCCGCTCCCGAGATGCTCTCAGGACGGGAGCCCTGGGCGTCCATGCTGACTTGGGGCACCTCCCTGCAGAGCGGCCCCATCGTGAGCCGGGACACCGGCAGGTGCCTGGAGGTGGAAATGTCCAAGGACGCCAACTTCGGGCTGCGGCTGGTGGTGCAGAGGTGTTCGGGGCAGAAGTGGACCATCAGGAACTGGATCAAGCACGGGCGGCACTGACCCCCAGCCCTCCACCCCACACCCCTCCCTGACGCAGACCCTGAGCACCTGGGGAAGGCGGCGGGCTCCCCGGCTGGGCCGGGGGTTGGGACTCAGGCCCCTCCCGCCTGCCGCGCCACCGGAACCCAAAGGGCCCCGGCCACGCCCTGCCCATCCCCGGCCGGGACCTCGCCTCGGCTGCCCGCAGGCCATGACCCTGGGACAGCGGGGACCTCCCTGTGCACTCCGGAGGCAGAGGCCAGGGACTGGCCACCCCTCCAGGAGCACAGACCCTGAAGCCAACTCCAGCTCCAAATCACGTGCCTTTTCTACAGTATTCCTGTCCAGGCCGCCGGGACGGCCAACTGTGCATGTGCTGAAGCCCCCTGTCCATTCCCCCCTCACGGAAATGACCCCCGTGAACTCAGAGGGCGGCTGAGCTCCCGTCCGCTCCAGGCAGAACTGTGGCCCCTTCCCTCTTCTGGTCATCTAGGGCAAGACCCAGGAGAGCAGAGCAGTGCTCTCGCCGAGGCTGGGGAGCAGGAGCCGGGAGCCGTGGCACCGTGGTCCCCACGAAGCCTCCGGCTGGGGAGACAAGGAGACTGTGCTGCTTCGGTCCAGCGCAGCGCAGAGCTAATGGGACGGAGCTCGTCCCGTCCGCAGGAGTCCCAGCTGCTGGGTCATCCGGGGTCGGGGCCCCTGTTGCAGTGTCTCGCCCGGGGCCAGGAGCCTTCCCTCGTTGCTCTGAGGCAGGGCTCAGCCAATGATGACCCACGGCCCTGCGCCTGTTTTTCTAAATAAAGTTTTATCGGCACATAGCCACACACGTGTTCATGCATTGGCAGGCACAGCCTTCTTGCTCCGGGGCGGGAGCACAGAGGCTGTCCCGGGGCTCCGAGACGACAGGGCCGTCGTCTCTGGGCAGGGCCATGCTCCATGATCGCAGTGAACACTGCAGGGCCCTGGGAGGGAAGCTGGACACAGTTGCGCCTGTCCCCGTCCCCCATCAGACTCTGTGCGCGCCGACACTAGCTGCTCCCTGATAGGACCAGCACCCCCTACTGGCTGTACCCCGAGGCCAGTGGCACCTCGCTGCTCCCTAACTCTGGGTGGAAGTCCTGGGCTGTCCAGCAGCAGGACCTCCAGGCTGACCTGGCTCACCCAGACAGATGCCAAGCTTCTGCAAACCAAACCGCCCGGTCCCCCCAGTGTGGGTCCCCGATGCCCTTCAGGGGTCACCCAGGGGCAGAACCTGTGGCCCCATCTGTGACTCCCCATTCTTGTCGAGTGGTCTCGAGCCAGCTGCCAGGATGTCTGGACAAGAGGGCTTCACGCCGAGGGCACGTGGGACTCACCTCTCGTCGTCCTGCTGGGGCCAGGCAGCCCACCTTCTGGGGGGGCAGGGCACCCGGCTGCCCCCCCAAGGGAAAGCATCACAACCGTCACCCACACCGTGGCTCTTTCCAAAGACGAGGGCATTCTGGGGGTGCCGGGGGTCTCAGACCTGGGGCCGCAGCTGCCCTTCCTCTCCCAGGGTCAGAGTCTCTGGGGAAGGTGCGGGCTCTGACCTACTGTTGGGGTCAGAGAGGTGTGTGGGTCATGCATTCGCCGTTCTCTGGCCTCGCAGAGACAGTCTGCACCTCACTCTCCCTCATCCCAGACCCCTCCCCCTGCACCCTGCCCCCTGGGCACCCTCTCTCACCAGCCCCTCCTCCCCTGCTTCTTCCTGGGGTCCGGTGCCCTGCTTCCTGCTGCTGGGGAAGCCCTGACCGGGCCCAGCTTCTCCCCAGAGAACTCTCCCAGCTCCAACCCAAGTCCCCCCAAAGCCCTGCTCTATTTCACGTGGAGGCAACCAGCTGGCCAGAGTCCATCTCTCGCCGAAGACCCGAGGACACGACAATCCAGGAGTTTCCAAGTGAAGGTGAGCCACGTCACAGCCATTGGCACGTGAAGCGGGTTGCCCGTGGTTTAAAATAGGACAATGTCGCCGCTCAAAGTATAACACTCACGGTGTCACGATTCGTTAGGCAAACGGACAGTCCCATCCAAGCCGCCGGTTGTGGCCCTGCAGCCTCACAGAAGACGGGGGCCTCTCCACAAACCTCCCGTCCTTCTGGGAGACAAGCACGTCCTGGAAGCCTGGTGGCTGTCGGGTCCTGGCCGGCACCCAGCTCTGGGGACGCGGGTCCCTGGGGGGCAGGTGGGGGAGGGGAGGGTTCTGTCGACCACGACGGACAAAGCCGCCTTCTTCACGAGGCACGGTCGGTGTCACGGAGCTCCTCCAGCCCTGACTGCCTCGGGAGCAGCCCTTTTCCAGAAGAACCACCCGGGAATCCGGGGGCATAACTCAATCCAGAGGCCCATCCCGCCAAAGCAGCTCCCGCCAGGTCGTGCTGTGGACACGGCCCTGCCCAGTTTTGTGGTCACCGCGTGGCGGGGCCGTGGCAGGTGGGCGTCCCCATCCGTGCAGGACCCCGTCTGTCCTAACTCACGGTGACACGCACGCTGCTGGGGCCCCACCACCATGGTCCGTGGGCTGTCCTGAGGTGAACGCAGCCCCTCCAACCCTCTGTCCTCCCTGTCACCTCTAGGGGTGTCTGCAAGCCGGACCAGACCCACCTGGCAGAGTCAATTTTTACATTTTCAGGAGTTTTGTGAACCGGTTGTGAAATGCAGCTATTACCAAAAGTAAATGATATGAACCTACCATTCAATAAACTCCACTGAAAACAAAGACAAGCAACCCTCGAAACTCATCACTCACTTCCCTCTTGCCGTGATTTGCGTCTGTCCCGAGGCGCAGGTGAGGGCGCGCCCCAGGTGGCGGGCTGGTGGCCGGCCAGGGTCGTCGGTGGAAACACTCGTCAGTGGGAGCGGGCCGCGCCACACACCAGGCCGGGGTTGCGGAGAGCCGCTGCCGGACAGCCCCCAGCACCCCTCTGTTGGCGTCCCAGCCCCCGCCCCACAGACTCTTCCCAGCCCCATGACACAGGCGGCTCAGACAGAGAAGGCCTCCGGCCAGGCGGCCTCCTCTCCCAACCTGCCGGAAAGTGCCGGAGAGCATTCTGGGAAGAAGGCGGAGGAAGAGGGGAAGGTTGAAGGAGAGAGGGGAGAAATATGCTTAAAACTGCAGCCCCACTTCCTCCTTGAAATGACCCTGAGTAGTGCTGAGAACTCGTGTGTCCATTTTACAGGCGGGGAAGCAGAGGCTCGGAGGACCGAGCTGGCCGGGCGGCAGGCCCGCCCTCTCCCCGGGGAGGTCCAGGGGCGCGTCTCGGTTCCGCTGCATCCCAGACCTGTGCCCCTGCACCCTGCCTGGCTGCCCAGCATCGTTTTCTCCCTTTCTGAGCGACACTCACGTTCAAACTGCAGAGATAGAAGCAAGTAGAACTTAATGATACTTAACAGCAGGTCCTCTTCTTCTGCTAAAGCAATTACAAATGGGCTCTGCCACGAATTCAGAAAAATCCATGTTTTCGTTTAGAACGGTTCACTGGTAACCAGACCTGATGACCAGCGGGCTCGGGCCGGGCTGCGGCCGGGCAGCGGCTTCTGATGAGAGGCCGGAGCACAGACATTGTTTCCTTGCTCTTGACGCAGATAATGCGCATCAGAACTTAATTGTGTCTCGTGAAAATGCTCGTGGCTCCCATGAATCTCCATTTACGGTTGAGACCCACGGAGCGCGTGGACTCCGTGGGAAGCAGGGGTCTGGCCCAAGGGTGGGGTCCCCAAGAGAAGGGCAGGGGAGTGGGCGGGGGAGCAGGTTGGGGGGAGCATGCAGCAGGGCAAGGGAGTGGAGGGGAGGGTGCTGGGGAGCGGGAGGAGTAGGGGGCGGGGGAGGGGAGGGGCGGGGGAGGGGAGGGGAGAGCCTGGCCGGGGCTGGCCCCAGACCCTAGATTCAGTGGGACGAAGACGACTGCTTGGAGCCCTGGATGCTCCCCCCTCCCCCCGCGGCAGTGGCCTCAGGACAAAGAAATGGGATGGGGGGCGGGGGGGCGGGCGCATTGGGCTTCGCAGCCTCCTCCGCAGGCCCCCTGGTGCCCAGGCAGTGCTGGGGTCCCCGACCCAGCTCCAGGCGCAGGGAGGGGCCTGGGATGTGTGGGTCCTGCCCCAGCGCGCTCTGGGCACTGGCGGACAGCAGGGCTGAACTGTCACCCCAGGCACACCCCAGAAGGATGCCCGGGGGGGCAGGGCGGTGGGAGGCAGGGGCCAGGGGAGCTTAGCCCTGGGCACCACCGGGCCGGACAGGCCGATTCCAGGGCAGAGACCCGCTCCGCAACCCGGAAGGACCCCTGCTGGCATAAATGTGCGCTGTGACCCATCACCTGACCGAGCCCTGCGGGTAGGTCCTGCCCACGAGCCCCATAGCCCTTCCCGAACCCGGTGAAATTCGGCCCCCAGGGGCTGAGTACAGGGGGGCTGGGCCACATGTGCACCTGGCTCTCAGGGGGCTTTCTCGCAGGGTCTGGCCCAGGCCGCTCCCTGAAGGTTCACGGGGCCAGTAGGGAGTTTATGGGGGTTTTCCGGCCAATTCTCGTGAGCTTCCTGCCCAAATCCATACCGATTTAGGCAGAAAGCTCGCCAGAATTGGCCTGTGTTTTGCGACGATTCGGACCGCACTCACGTCCGCTGTTCACAGCGCTTTCTGGCTCGGCGCGTGTGGCGGTCATCCAGGAACTTGGCCGGGGACACGCAGCTCCCGTGAGGACCGCCGCACAGGGGAGCTTTCCGGGGGGCAGAGTCGAGGGAGGGGGTCCGGCTGACCATCGGCCTCCGAGTTCCGGCCCGGTGTGGCGCTGGAGGTGGGTGAGGCCTCCGGGGTGGGGGGCGTGCAGGTGGCTCCCCTCCGAGGGTTCTGCGCAGCTCCCAACAGCCCGGCTTCCTCCTGGGTGGCAGGTGGACTCCTGAGGTGCGGCTCAGGGGTCCACAATCTGGAGGGCTTGGGGGCCAGTTCTCTGGGGACAGAAGCCTGAAAATCCAACCTAGAATTAGGCCCTCGGGGCATGGCAGGCCCGATCTGCCGGTCGCTGGGGCGGGCTCCCCGGGCCTGCTCCCGGACTCTGGAAGCACGTCTGAGCACACGGCCTGGAGCAGCCAGTCCTGAGGGGGGCAGGAGCCCCCTAACAGGCAGGGCCTCCCCCACTGCCCGCCGCCCCAGCGTGAGCCCAGAGTACGCCCAAAATCGCTGGCCTATCCGACGTTGCCCTGAACGTGACCTGTGACCTGTGACATGGAGCCTGAGGCCCCTCTGGACCTGCGCCGGGTTCTCAGGCAGTGGCCAGCGCCCTGCAGCCTCTTGGGCGGCCCTGGCGGGAGTGGGGTCTAGTGGTCAGCTCCGACCATGACTGGCCCCGGGGGAGCCTGGCTGGTCCCTGCATCTACCCCGCGGGCCTGTCGCTTCCTGGATGGCCAGTTCTCTAAAAGAAAGGGAGAGAGCCCCACTGAGTGGCTTTCCCACGTGACTCCCGGCAGCCGGTGGCCGTCCCCCCGGGGCTGGTGAAGTTTGCCTGGGATGAGTCCTGGAGCCTCCGGAGACTCAGAAAAGGGACGTCCCCCCACCTCCCAGACCATCCGAACTTTGTTTCAGAAGTCGCTGCTCTGTGCCCCGAGCCCCGGGGGCCGTGCCGCCTCAGGACAGCTGGCCGAGTGGCCACGCAGAACGGAAGCCAGCGGTCAGGGACTCCTGCTGTGGCTGGGCACGGAGAACCAGAAACAGGAGGGACCTCTCTCAGGCCCCCGGGACCTCAGGCTGCAGAGTCCCCACACTGCCTCGGGGCATGGCTCATCCCGGGGCTCCGGGTCAACATGGGGAAGGGCCCTCCTCAGAGCCTGGGGCGGCACTTTAAGCAGCTTCCGGAAAGCCTCGGGTGTCCCAAAGAGGAAGGGACTCCAGGCCACGCATCAGGCACAAGGGCAGGCCTTGTGGCACGGTGTCGTGCTCCCTCCCGGTCCCACTGGCCCAGGGCTCTGAGCTCCTAGAGCTCCTAGGGCTTAGTGCTGGTCCCGGGACCTTCAGACATCGAGGTCCTCAAAAGGTCAGGGAGACCGCGGCCCGTCTGGGCATCAGGAACGTGGACATCCCACGGCGGGTGCTCTGGGGGCATGGAGTGAGTCTGCAGGGCACATGCTGAGACATCCCTCAAAACAAGTGAAGATGGTTCTGGTGCCTGGCCCCCCTTCTTCCTGGAGGCCTCCCGCAGGCTGGAGTGAGGCTCACCTCCAAAGTCAGAAACCGTCCTCGGGAAGCAGGACTTACTCCTGAACCACACTGGCTTGACCCTCTCCCGCCAAGGCCCGAGCCCAAAGAATCTGGTGGACACAGACTTCCAGAAGCTCCCCACCCTTGCCTCTGCCCCTGAGTGCCCACCCCATGCCCCTCCCCTGAACCCACAGGGAGTGGCCTGTCCCAGCGAGCCGAGGACAAGACCGCGGTCACTTGTGAAAATGGCTGGCAGACCATCAAAGCGGCTCTCTCTGCGGCGGGAAGGGCCGCACAGAGCCACAGCGCACCCTGCCAGGACGCCCAGAGCCGGCAGGCGGCAGGCGCTGCCCCAGCGCGGGGGAGACGGAACCCGGCGAGGGGCAGAGGGCTAGTGAGCCCCAGCGACGACTCGCTCAGCAGTGCCTCCCGTGGACGTGGACAGGCCCGTGAGGAGGCCCCCCCTGCGCCGGGATCCGTGGGGCCCCCAAGACCGTGTCCACCGGGAGCCTCAGCAGGTGGCCTTGTTAGGAGTAGGTCGTCGCAGGTGTAAGAAGTTCAGCTGAGATGGGCTGCGGGTCAGGCGGGTCCTGACCCATGACTGGGGTCCTTGCCGGGGGAGGTGAGGACGCAGACACACGCGGAGGGAGGAAGCCCAGGAAAGACGGAAGCTGCCGACCAGACCCAAGCCCGTCCGGCCTCCGGCTCCCCGTGCTGCGCCGGCGCCCACGCCCACCCTGCTTTGTCACCGCACCGCGCAGGCAGGGGCCGGAGCTCCCGCCGTCCTGCAGGCACACGGGGCGCCGGGTCCCCTCCTGCCAAGGCTGAGCGGGGTGGGTGCGGCTGTCTCTCCCGGGGTTGCCCGTGAGCGTGTCCTCGCGGGCTGTGGAGTGCCCGTTTTCACACCTCTGTGGCTTGTGTTGGCGCGCTCACCGTTGAAAGGGGCCCCCAGCGGGGAGGGGAAGTGTGCACCCCTAAGCCCAAGAAGGCTGCCGTGGGCCGGCGGGGGAAATGCGGGGGTCTCCCGTGCTTTGTTCAGGGGGAGCTATAGCCGTTGGCGGAGGTCGATGGCGCTGAGTCGACAGCGTAGATTAAATAAGGCGTCTTCCCACAGAAACACACCACACAAAGCCATCTTTTGGTCCACGAACAGAAGTGTGACCCGAGGCCCTCAGGAACGTCACTGTGTGTCCCCAGGAGCCACGGCCCAGCGTCCGCTGATGGGCACTCGCAGGGACTGCACGGAGCATGGTGGCCACAATGAGGACTGCGTGTGTTTGTGCACAGCGAGAGGCGGTGCCACTCTTCTCTAGAGGTCAGGGAAGGTCAAGGTGTGACTCCTGGCTCGGGGCCCGGCCACACGCAGCTGTTCTGGGACTGTCCCGTCCGGCACAGCCAGGATAGGGGGTGTCTTGTCCGTCACGCCCGTGAGGCCGTGAACTCAGGCCTGGGAGGGTGACAAGGAGGCCCCCTGACATCACAGGCTGAGTTTCCACCGCCAGAGAAAGGAGCCTCAGAAATTCAGGAGTTTCGAGCCGCGGAGTCCCTTCTGGCACACGGACGCCGCCCGGGTGTGCCCTGGGGAGGCGCGGAGCTCGGGGTCTGAGAGCGAGGGGGCAGGACGAGGTGATGAGGGGCCGCACAGAGCGGGCAGCCCGGCGGCCAAGGGTCCCCCCAAGGCTTCCATGGCCTGAGCTTGACCCGTGGGCCCGTGCTGCTTCCTCCTGCTGAGACGAACGGCCCCTGCGCCGGCGGCCGGCGCTAATTACGCTGACAACCTTGACCATCGCACCGTGACGGCTCGGGGACAGAAGGGTGAGGAGCCTTGTTTGTGGTTTCTTCTGCTCTTTTAAGCACCCGATAGTCATCTTAAAATTAAATTAAAGCAGCTTATCGGTGCTAATTCCCGTCGACAGGGCCATCTTTCTTTCGGACTAATTGGCGGCGGGTAGCCTGCGGCCCTCTGATGTGGCTCTCGGGCGCTGTGGGCCCGGCGCTGCTGGGGGGCTTTGAAGTGACCCCTTTCAACCTGCATTCGTTTCTCCCCCAGAGGAACAGTGGCCTGGGCTCCAAGCCTTGTCCTTCAGACCCTCAGAACTCACCTTCACGGTGGTGTCCATCGCGTGGGGCCAAGTCCTCCCTGGTGGGCTTGCCCTTGCGTGTCCTCGGCAGGGAGAGTGGGGGGCTCGCTGCAGAGACCGCCCCCCAGGCCGCTCAGAAGACAGACACTAGCCTTCACTCACACCCGTCCCACGGCAGAAGCCAGCCATCCTCGCCTGCACAAGATAAGAAGAAACAGCCCAGCAGCCCTCAGCACACGTGTGCAAAGACAGATCGAAAACCTTCTGGGAGAGAATAACCCTAAGAATAGAGGAAGATCCCCAAAAGTGCTCCTCCTGGGAAGAACTTAAGAAGACAACGTTTTAAACTTTTTTTTTTTTTTAATTTATTTTACACGTTTAAGAAGGGCTTAGAGATTAGAAGGCAGGACTTAAGAATGAGGTGAAAACTACAGATTTCAGAGTTGAAGAAACAAAACAAGGCCCAAGACCGCAGAACAGGAAGCTCGGATGTGAACCCCACAGAGCAGCCGGGGACCGGCCGGGCCAGAGTCTCGCCTCTGATGTAGGAGGAAAGCTCCAGGCAGGCGCACTGATGACAGATTGTTTCTCAACACCTAAAAGGAAGCAACAGAAAGGAGCTGCCAGACTTCCACAAGCCCCAGGAAGGGACACTGCATAAGGACAGCAGTTGTCACCGGCCGGACAGGAAAACCAGACACAGATGTGCCAGAGGCGTCCCCTGACACGAGTGAGGGCCCGCTGCTCGGCTCGTGGACTGGGACACTGTCCTGGACCTCACGTGCCCATGCCTGCTGCAGGACCCCACATCGGAGGCCACCCAGGCTGGGCACAGGGCACTGGGGGACCCCTCCTGTGGCTGACGGACAGAAGCTGTGGGTGAGACGCTCCAGCATGCACCCGCCCAGGACAGCCAGAGAGCAGACCCCGAGCAGCAGAGGAGAGAGCTGAGGTCTAGGGGAAGTGCCCTGGGACAAAGAGACGACACGCAAGCCGGAGCCCATCCTGGGAGGAGACCAGGAAAGCCCGTCCGACGTCCCTCCCGAGCATGCCGGAGGGAAAAGCCACAGCCCCCGTGGAGTGCAGACGCTGTGGGCAGCTCTGCTCGGGAATGAGACAACACCGGCTAAGCGGACGCACTCCTAGAAGAGCACAGACCACCACCGCGCACCCTGTGTGGAGCCCTCGGGTTATCCCGTGGCCCCTGGGAGCCCGCATCGGCACAGCGCTGCTGCGGAATGAGCCAGCCCAGAGCGGAGGGTGCGGAAACCTCCCCTTGTCCCTCGCTACGGCGCTCTGAGCAAGGGGCTGGTGTTAAGCCCCACTTTGCAGATGGAGGAACTGAGGCATGGAGCACGGCTGTACCTTGTCTGGAGTTACGTTCTCGGGCCTGGTTGGATGGGTCAGGGTCCTCCAGAGAAGCAGAACCAAGCGGAGGGAGGGTTGGGTGGGTGACAGGCATCGCAGGAAACTTGTGAGGAATTTGCTCATGGAGGCAACAGCCTGGTGGGCAGGGGAGGGCTGGGTATTTGGCCCAGCAGTGGGCAGTGAACAGAGCAGTGGTCCACTAGGGAAAGGGGCAGACTGGTGGGCGGGGCAGGGGCCGGCAGGGGGGACGAGGTCTTTCCTCGTCTGGCACCTGCTCTGTCTACACGGCCTGCCCACTCTGTTGTGTCTACACGGCCTCCCCCCTCTGCTGTGTCTGGCGTCACCCTCTGAAGCGGCCCCACCAAGTGCGGGACCTGCCCGTGTTGTGTCTGCCACCCGGCTTTTTCATCCAGCCGACACCTGCCCCCTCTCCAGGTCACCCGTGCCTGGCCTGTGCCCGCGCCGCAGGGTCTGCCCTCCACCTGTCACTGTGGCCTCGGCTCCCGGCCCCTCACACGACAGACCCTTCTGTGCCCGTGTGAGGATCCGCCCAGCGCGGGAAGCCTGGTGTCGAAACTGTGTCCACGTGGCCGGCAAAGGGATCGCCCCACTTCTGAAGCTTTCAAAGCCCACACCAATCGGGAAACAGATGTGGAAACAGGCACTGGGCCAGGCAGCAGCGGGGTGGGGGGGGAGGTAGAGGAGCTGCACCCTAGAAATAGCACATCCGTCCCCCCGCCCCCGGCCAAGAAGGAAGAGCATCCTCTGGATGCCAAGGACACCAAGGCTGCGGCCACGCCAGGGACTGAGAGGCGGGAAGGACCCCCTCCCAGAGCCTCAGGGGCAGGGCAGGCCGGCCACACCCTGACTTTGGGCTTTGGCCTGATCTTTGGAGACATCAGCTGTGGTGGCTTGCAGTGACATCCCTGGAATCAGGTACATGCAGTGTGGCCATCTATGAGGGGGTCCCGGGGATGGCCCCGTGGAGCTCGGGTCCACCCGGGACCCCGTTCCCTCCGTGTTTCACAGAGCAGTTTTGCCACCGTCTTTGATTTGTCCCCGTCTGGGGAGGCCCGGCTCCAGGGACCCACCAAGGCATTTCCTCCCGAAACACGCGGTTTCTCCCGGAGATGGATTCTGAACATGTTTTCTCTTTTCCTACCATCTGCCGCAAACAACACTCTGTCAGATGGCACCTTGTGTTTCCTGTTGTTTAAGGTGCTCACGGCACTTGGTATTTTATCCCCGTGTGAAGAAACGAAACCAGACGTGTTTCCACCAATGGGACCTGGGAGATCTCAGCCCCAGACGGAAGAAAACACAAGATCGAAAAGCCAGGTCCTCTGGCGTCTGCGTTCCTGCACCAGACTGTCCTTTTCTAACAAATCCCTTTTGTACAAAACCCTATCCCTCAGTCGTTTGTTTGTGACTCAGGAATCTGGTCTTATCTGTGGAAGAACGGAAGTGTCTTTGCCCAGGAACGCAGAGACCCGCTCTGGGAGAGGGCACCAGTTAAGGATCACGCTCAGCTGGTCGAAATAGGTGCTTTGCTATTTACTTATTTCTCTCACTGCCAAGTCCCTTGGGAAGCATTACAGAGCTTCCAGGAGATCAGACTCTCTCCGGGTGATCTCAAGATGGCTGCTGTGGCTCCAGCCATCACGTGCACTTTCTAGGCAATGAAAATGAGGAAGGGGAAGGAGAAGAGAGTGGAGGCCTGGATCAGAAGGACCCAGGCTTTCCCAAAAGGCCTCAGGAGACTTGTTTTGTCTCCTGGGTTAGACTCACGTGGCCACCTCCAGCTGAGGGGAATCTGATAAGCTCGTTGACTTAATTAGAGAAAAGGAAACAGGGCTGGATGGATGCCGGTAAGCCAGTCGACAGCGTGGTCACCCCGTGGTTCTGAGCAGGGGTGGGGGGCAAACCCTTGCTGCCGCCCCACTGTTGTCCCACCTGCTGCCTTTGGGGAAGGCCCTGGAAGTTTCCGGATTGTGGAGATTGGGCCCCGGGGGCACAGGGTGTACATTTCAGGAACAGAGGGTTTGGCACAGGCCCCTTGGAGGCGCCAGACACCCCAGGCAGCCCTCTTCATGGCTCGCCCAGGCTCCCTGCCCCAAACACGTGTTCCTCGGCAGGGATAGCAGGGTCTGCACCCAGGAGTCCACCAAAGGAGGACGCGGCTGCCGGCGCACAGTAGGACAGCATCAGACCTGGCTGCTATTTCTCGAGGTGGGGACAGACAACTTTAAAAATGTCCGGAGGAGCCTGGGCGGGCTGCCGTCCTTGTGGGCTTGTAGCCTTTCCCAGCAGTGGCCTCGCCACGTCCAGCATGCTTGCCACAGCAGCCGCTGTCCCTCAGGGTCTCGGCTTCACCCTAGAGGGACCCCAATGGTCCCTGGTATAGGGTCGTTTACCTCCAGACCCCCCATTGTCCCTTTTGCTGTCAGGTACCACCCCCAGGCCGCCCTGTGCCCCCACCTGCATGTGCCACCAGAGCTCCCGGCCACATGGCCTTCGTGGCACCGACTACCCCTCCCCACCCCACCCCCGGTATTTCCCGGTCGTCCCGGTGTGTTCCATTCTCGGCCTGTGGAGGAACAGCAGCTGCCTTCCTGGGGGTTCCTCCTCCCGCACCCACACGCGGGAGATGCTCGCCTAGGGTGTCTAGTGGGCGATGGAGTGTCTGCTGCCTCACTTCGGGGCGGGTTCCCCGACCCACCCCCCAGCCTCTCTGCTCTGAGTCCAGGGAGCTCCTCCAGAAGCCAGGGTCACAGGGCTCGCCAGGATCCAGGTCTGCCAGGGGCTTCCCAGCACTTGGCAGTAAAAGGACCTGTCTGGGTTGTGTTGGGATCGGGGTCCTGATGGGGTGTGGGGGGCCAGGATGCAGACTCAGGGGGACCTGGGAGGGCTCTGCCGACCTCAGGACGAGGCAGCCCCCATGCTCCCCTCTGAGCAGGAGGCTGCGGCGGGGACGGAAGCGGAGGTCGAGGAAGCCGAACCACGATCCTTCCACCAAGCCACCGACTGCCTGAACCGCCAGCTGCCTGTTGTTTCCTCGCGAGCTCTTAGATCTTTAAAGGAAATCCGATTTCTTACTGTTCCCCCCGCTGACCATGGGTGCAGCTTGAGGTCTGACAGCGAGGGGCAGAGAACTTACCCAGCTCCCAGAAACCCAGGAAAATAAATGTGTAATTAAGAATCTCTGTAGCCATCCAAAAGGCTAATGAATGGGCACTTTCGGCAGTGCAGGGAGAGGGTTTCGATCCTTAAGTGTAGCAAATTGAACTCCGAGTCAATCTCCAGACCAAAGACCTGCCCATGGAGCGATGGCCAAGAAACACTCCTCAGCTCAGACTTTGTCCCAGGTATGGACTGGGACCAAAGAAAATGTCACTCGAAATCAATCCGAGCAGGGGCTTCTGCTGTCTCCTCATCAAACGCCAGGCTGGTCTGTAAATTCTCCATCCGGCAGGGGAGTGGGGGAGATGGAGAGTGAGGCTCAGATGCCCGCAACCCCCAGCCCCCAACAAGCCCGGGGCTGCCCGCATCCCCCGACCCAGCTAGCGGAGGGGTCCAAGCCTCAGAGACTCAAAGGTCCCGCTGCCTTGGCTCTCCTTTTGGAGAGAGACCTGGGGTAGAGCGGGAGGTGGGGACATGCTCTTGGGAAGCCTACGGTCCTTCCACCCACAGTGCCCCCTTCAAGCCCAGTCCTGCCCCTCATGGCTCCCACCCCCTTGAGATGGCCCAGAGGCACAGCCCTGAACAAGACAGACCCGAGGTCTTGCCCCAGATGCGCTGGTCAGTGTCCTAGCTTGAGGGCCACACCGTGAAGGTGTCTGGGACTCCTGGTGCCTGGAACAGCAGACACATAGTTGCTGGAACAGCCTAGCCCCCCAGCTCCTGGCAGCAGCACCCCCAGTTCCCCAGCTCAGCACAGGACAGGACCGGAGGGGGTGAAGCCCCAGGGAGCCGTGGGAAAGGCCTCGTCTGCGCCCTTAGAATCAGCAGGCAGGGGAACCCCATGAGCCCGCCTGTCTGCGTTTCTAAGCAGCCCCATGCTGCGGGTCCCAGGCCCCTGCTCTGAGCGACAAGGTGGAAACCCAGAGGGAAAACCGCATCACTGGGCCAGCCCCAGGCCGGCCAGCTGTGCCCACACCCTTCATTGGGAAAGCAGGTGTCTTGTCCCCCAACTCCCTGACCCTTGCCTGCTGCCACCCCGTTCACAGGGACATGAAATGCCGTTCCCAGGTGATGTAGGAAAGACATTAGGGTTTGACGCTGAAGGCCAAGAAAGAATTCGTGAGACAGGTCACAGGTGGAGGCCGTCTGCGGTCCTGCAATCGGCCCCTCCAAGCCCGATGACACGAGGCACCTGTGCGCCCTGAAGGCCCATCTGGACGCAGCTGCACTGACTTTCCAGCATGAGTGGCCGCTGGCCGGCCCGTGACCCTGCCGCGAACGACCCCGGAGGCCGTGGAGGCCGGGGAAGCCTGGACCCGCCGGGCGGACAGGCCGAGCCGAGACGGGCGCCGCCGCCTGCCCGCCGCCAGCCGGGACAGTCTCGGGCCCGGGAGGCGCTGCGGCTGCGTCTGGACCGGCCGAGGCCCACGCGCGGACACGCCCGCTTCCCCGCACAGGTGGGCGCGTGCCTAGCGCGCATGCGTGACCGCGCAGGTGCGGGGAGCCCGGGACTCCGCAGAGGGCGAGCGCACAGGGCTGGGGGAGGCGAGCGGCCGCGGGTCCGGGCCTCCGCCTGATTCCCGGCCCCGGGCGACAGTCCTGCGCCTGCTTGTCCCCCGGAGGTAAGGCTGGAGGAGCGGGGTCTGCCCTGGTCCCCGGGGCGGGGGCGGGGGTCGGGGGGCGGCCGGCGGGGTGTGTCCCAGCAGCGACACCTGGGAGCCTGGACGCCGGGTCGCCCCGGAGCCCTCCGGGCAGGCAGCCGGTTGCAGGCGCGCGGACTGCGCCGGCGCGAGCTGTCCCCCGACCAAGGGCTGGGGTGCCCGTTTTATCGCGGAGGCCGCTGGGGTGAGCCCGGAGACCCCGAATCCCCACGGGCTCCCAGGCCCTCGGCGGGCTGGCGCGGGGCTCCCTGGGCGAGCTGGGGCTGCCCGGGGCCTGGAGCCCAGGATCTGGTGCGGGTGGGGGGCGGGGGGGGGGCCGCCTCGCGGGAGTGGCCTGGGGGGGTCGGTGGCATCGGCCTGTTCCCGCACACAAACGCGTGTGTCCCCCTGCAGGCAGAGTGGACGGGTCTGGAGGCCTCTCGAGGACAGACTCCAGCGGTGACCTCAGCGGCGGCAGGAGAGGCCCCTGGAGCCTTGTTTGCAGCCGAAGCCTGGGCCTTGCGCACAGTGAGTGCACCTGGGCCGGACTGGCCCGTGGCCGGGGCCGCCTCCAGGGGAATTTCAGGGCTGGGCTCCCTCCACGGTGGACACAAGGCAGAGGGGCTGGAGATGGGCCGGGGTCCGGGGAGGGTGACCGGGTGAGTGCCCGGCGGGCGTGAGCCCCCCAGGTCAGGGCAGCCGGGGGCCTGGAACAGGGGTGGGAGCAGACCCCTGTGCCCCCCCACCCATCTACCCAAGTCCAAGCCCAAACCCGCACAGACGCATGCGTGTCCCCCCGAGGCCTGTGGGGTTTCGGGTCTGGGAACGCTCCGACCATGGTCTGTGCCCTCCTGGCTCTTGTGGCTGCCGCCCAGTGCCTGATCCGCTTTTTTAGGATCGGATTCCAGCGTGGCCGCCCCGCAGCATGGTGCGTTTCAGGCGTGCGGTGCCGGGACTCAGCCCTTCCACACACGGCCCGTGCTCCTGGGGGGAGGTGCTCGCCTGATCCCCTGGTTCCCTCCCTACCCCACCCCTGCTGAGCGCCCCTTCGCTCTGGCCGAGTCGAGTCGGTTCTTGGTTGTCTCTCTTCTTCCTTCGCGTGTTTGTCCTGCAGCTCCGCAGGCGCGGGAGGGCCTGTGGTGTTCGTCTTTCTCTGACTTCGCTCCGCGCAACACCCTCTAGGTCCATCCACATGGTTGCCGATGCCAAGACACCCTCCTCTCTGGGGCTGGCGACGTCCCATCGCTCGTGCACACCGCGCCTCCGTCCGCTCGTCCGTCTGCGGGCACACGGGCCGCGCCCCTGTCCTGGCTGCTGCCGATAACGCGGCTGTAGAGGGCTGCGTGTGTCCCTTCGAGTTACCGATTCGTATCTTTGGGTCAATACCCAGCAGTGCACTCGCTGGGTCGTAGGGTAGCTCTAAGTTCAGCTTTTAAAAAAAGAAGACTGTATTTATTTATTTGACAGAGACACCGTGAGAGAGGGAACACAAGCAGGGGGCGTGGGAGAGGGAAAAGCAGGTTTCCGGCAGATCGGGGAGAAATCTGTCCCTCCTGATGTTGGAGGGACTTGATCCGAGGACCCTGGGATCATGACCTGAGCTGAAGGCAGACGCTTAACAGCTGAGCCACCCAGGTGCCCTATTTTCAGCTTTTTGAAGGCCCTCCACGCTGTTTTCCAGAGTGCAAGCTGGTGCAGCCATTCCCACCAGCAGTGTGGGAGGGGCCCTTTCTCCACATCCTCTTTAACACCTGTTGTTTCCTGTGTCGTTGATTTTAGCCATTCCGACCGGGGGAGATGGTACCTCATTGTGGTTCTGATATGCATTTCCTGATGGTGAGCCACGTTGAGCAATTTCTCACGTGTCTGTTGGACAGCTGGAGGTCTTCTCTGGAAAAGTGTCTCTTCATGTCTTCCGCCTATTTTTTAAATGGATTATTTGGTTTTGGGGGTGTTGAGTTGTATCAGTTTTTTTTTTTAAGATTTTATTTATTTATTTGACACAGAGAAGGAGATCACAAGCAGGCAGAGAGAGAAGGAGAAACAGGCTCCCTGCAGAGCAGAGAGCCAGACGCGGCGCTTGATCCCAGGAACCTGACGCCATGACCTGAGCCGAAAGCATAGGCGTAACCCTCTGAGCCACCCAGGCGGTGCCCCGAGTTGTATCAGTTCTTAATGTACACTTTGGATAATAAGCTTTTATCGGATATGTCATTTGCAAATTTCCCACCAATTATGTATGTTGTCTGCTAGTTTTGCTGACTGTTTCTTCCTCTGTACAGAAGCTTTTTATCTTGAGGAAGCCCCAGTAGTTCATTTTTGCTTTTGTTTCTCTTCCCTTTAGAGACGTGTCTTGAGAGAATTTGCTGTCGCAGTATAGAAGAGGGAACTGCCTGTGTTCTCCTCTAGGATTTTGATAGCTTCCTGTCTCACGTTGTGGTCTCTTCATGCATCTTGAGTCTATTTTCACGTGTGGTGTAAGGACATGGTCGTTTCATTCTTCTGCACATGGCTGTCCCAGCACCATTTTCCCAACACCATTTGTGGAAAAAACTGTCTTTTTCCATTGACTATTCATTCCTGCTTTGTTGGAGATTAGTTGACCACAGAGTGGAGGGTCCATTTCTGGGCTCTCTATTCGGTTCCATGGATCTATGTGTCTATTTTTGCGCCAGGACCATGCTGTCTTGATGATGACAGCTTTGTAGTAGAGCTTGAAGTCTGGAATTGTGATGCCGCCGACTTTGTTTTTCTTTTTAACACTCCTCTGGCTGTTTGGGGTCTTTTCTGATTCCATACAAATTTTGGGATTATTTGTTCCAGTTCTGTGAAAAAGATTGTATTAAGTAGGGATTGCATGAAATGTGTAGATTGCTCTAGATAGCACAGATATTTTCACAATATTTGTTCCTCCAACCCATGAGCATGGAACATTTTCCATTTCTTTGTGTCTTCCTCAATGTCTTTCATGAGTACTTTATAGTTTTCTGAGTATAGATTCTTTGTCTCTTTGGTTAGGTTTATTCACAGGTATCTTATGGTTTTGGGTGCAATTGTAAATGGGACTGACTTCTTAATTTCTTTCTTCTGTCTTGTGGTTGGTGTATAGAAATGCAACTGATTTCTGTCATTGATCTTATATCCTGACACTTTACTGAATTTCTGGACAAGTTCTAGCAGACTTGGAGTGGAGTCTTTTGGGTTTTCCACATAGAGTGTCATATCATCTGCAAAGAGTGAGAGTTTGACTTCTTCGCCAATTTGGATGCCTTGAGTTTATTTTTGTTGTCTGATTGCTGAGGCTGGGACTTCCAGTACTGTGTTGAATAGCAGTGGTGATTGTGGATATCCCTGCTGTGTTCCTGACCTTAGGGGAAGAGTTCTCAGTTTTTCCCTATTGAGAATGATATTCACTGTGGGGTTTTCATAGATGGCTTTGATGATATTGAGGTATGTACCCTCTGTCCCTACATTGTGAAGAGTTTTGATCAAGGAAGGATGCTGTACTTTCTCAAATGCTTTTTCAGCATTTATTGAGAGTATCAAATGGTTCTTGTTCTTTCTTTTATTAATATATTGTATCAACATTGATTGATTTGCAGATGCAGGAATAAATCCCACTTGGCCGTGATGAATAATACTTTTAATGTACTATTGGATCCTATTGGCTAATATGTTGGTGAGAATTTTCTCATCCGTGTTCATCAGAGATAATTGGTCTGCAATTCTTTTTTTTTTTTTAAAGATTTTATTTATTTATTTGAGAGAGAGACAGTGAGAGAGAGCATGAGCGAGGAGAAAGTCAGAGGGAGAAGCAGACTCCCCCGTGGAGCTGGGAGCCCGATGTGGGACTCGATCCTGGGACTCCAGGATCATGACCTGAGCCGAAGGCAGTCGTCCAACCAACTGAGCCACCCAGGTGCCCCTGGTCTGCAATTCTTTTAATGGGTTCTTTGTCTGGTTTTGGGATTAAAAACTGGCCTCATAAAATGACTTTGGAAGTTTTCCTTCAAGTTCTATTTTTTTGGAAAATTTTCAGGAGAATAGGTGTTGATTCTTTAAATGTTTGGTAGACTCCAAGCTGCCTGGCCCTGGGCTCTTGTTGTTGGGAGATTTTTGATGACTGCTTCAATCTCCTTACTGGTTTTGGTTCTGCTCAGGTTTTCTACTTCTTCCTGGTTCAGTTTTGGTCATTTCTTTTAAGGAATTTTTTTTTTCTTAAGGATTTTATTTATTTATTTGTGAGAGAGAGAGAGAGAGCAAGCACAGGCAGACAGAGTGGCAGGCAGAGGCAGGGGGAGAAGCAGGCTCCCCGCTGAGCAAGGAGCCTGATGTGGGACTCGATCCCAGGATGCTGGGATCATGACCCCAGCCAAAGGCAGTCACTCAACCAACTGAGCCACCCAGGTGTCCCAGTTTTGGTCGATTCTATGTTTCTCAGAATGCATTCATTTCTTCAAGACTGCCTGATTTGTTGACATGTAGTTGCTCATAATATGTTCTTATAATTGTTTGTATTTCTTCATTGTTGATTGTGATCTCCTCTTTCATTCATGGTTGTCTTTATTTGGGTCCTTTCTCTTTTCTTTTTGATAAGTCTGGCCGGGGGGTTATCAATCTTATTAATTCTTTCGAAGAACCAGTTCCTAGTTTTGTTGATCTGTTCTACTGCTCTGTTGGTTTCTATTTCATTGATTTCTGCTCTGATTATTATTTATCTTCTCCTGCTGGGTTTAGGCTTTCTTTGCTGTTCTTTCTCCAGCTCCTTTAGGTGTAGGCTTAGGTTGTGTACTTGAGACCTTTCTTGGTTCTTGAGAAAGGCTTATATTGCTATATATTTTCCTCTCAGAACCACCTTTTCTGTGATCCAAAGCTTTTTCATTTTCATTTGTTTACATGAATTTGTTAATTTTTCTTTAATTTCCTGGTTGACCCATGTAGCCTTGGTCTTTGGTTCTTTAATTTCCTGGTTGACCCATGTAGCCTCCAGGTATTTGGGTTCTTTCCAAATTTCTTCTTGTGATTGAGTTCCTCATTGTGGTCTGACAACATGCAGGGAATGATCCCATCTTTTGGTACCAGTTGATGTGTGATCTGTGACCCAGGATGTGGTCTGTTCTGGAGAATGTTCCATATGCCCTTGAGAAGAATGTGTATTCTGTTGCTTTGGGATAGACTGTTCTTTATATATCTGTGATGTGCTTCTGGTCCAGTGGGACATTTAAAGCCCTTATATTCTTGCTAATCTTTTGCTTAGATAATCTGTCCATTTCAGTGATGGCAGAGTTAAAGTCTCCTATGATTATTGTATTATTGTTGATGTGTTTCTTTTTTTTTTTTTTTTTTTTAAAGATTTTATTATTTATTTATTTGACAGAGAACACAAGTAGGCAGAGAGGCAGGCAGAGAGAGAGGAGGAAGCAGGCTCCCTGCTGAGCAGAGAGCCCGATGCGGCACTCGATCCCAGGACCCTGAGATCATGACCTGAGCCGAAGGCAGCGGCTTAACCCACTGAGCCACCCAGGCGCCCATGTTGATGTGTTTCTTTAATTTTTTTTTATTAACTGGCTTGTACAACTGGCTGTTCCCATGTTAGGAGTATAAATATTTACAATTGTTAGATCTTCTTGTTGGACAGACCCTTTCATTATTGTATAGTGTCCTTCCTCATCTCTTATGATAGTCTTTGGTTTAAAATCTAATTTGTCTGATATAAGGATTGCCACCCCAGCTTTCTTTTGCTGTCCTTTAACATGGTAGATCATTTTCCACTTATCACTTTAAATCTGGAGGTGTCTTGGGTCTCAAATGAGTCTCTTGCAGACAGCATATCAATGGGTCTTGCTTTTTTATCCATTCTGATACTCTGTGTCTTTTGATTGGGGCATTTAGCCCATTTACATTCAGGATAACTTAAAAGATACGAATTCAGTGCCATTGTATTGCCTGGAAGGTGACTGTTCCTGTATATTGTCCCTGTTCCTTTCTGGTCTGTGTTACTTTTGCGCTCTCTCTTTGCTTACAAGACCCTTTTCAATATTTCTTGTAGGGATGCTTGGTTATCAAATTGTTTTTGTTTCTGTTTGTCCTGGAAAATTTTTATCACTCCTTCTATGTTCAGTGACAGCCTAGCTGGATAAAGTATTCATACTTCCTTATTTTTCTTTTTTAGGACCCTGAATATATCATGTCAGTCCTTTCTGGCCCGCCAGGTGACTGTGATAAGTGTGCTGCCAATCAAATGGTTTTTTTGTTTTGTTTTGTTTTGTTTTGTTTATCACTGTAGGCTATAGACCTCTTCGGAGGACAATATTTTAACAATATTTTTTCTTCTAAGTCATGAACCTGGAAGGTCTTTCTACTTGATTGTGTTGTCTTGAGTTTCTTTCATCAGTGTTTTATGGTTTTCACAGTACAGGTTTTTCATCTCTTTGGTTAAACTTATTTGCGGATGTTTTATTGCTTTTTGTGTGATTGTAAATGGTGGGGTTTCTTAATTTCATTTTCTTTTTTTTTTTTAAGGTTTATTTGTTTAACAGACATCACAAGTAGGCGGAGAGGCAGGCAGAGAGAGAAAGGAGGAAGCAGGCTCCCTGCTGAGCAGAGAGCCTGATGCGGGGCTCAATCCCAGGATCATGACCTGAGCCGAAGGCAGAGGCCTGACCTACTGAGCCACCCAGGCGCACCTTAATTTCATTTTTTGCTCCTCATTATTGGTCTATAGGAAAGCAACAGGTTTCTCTATATTGATTTTGTATCCTGAAGCTTCTCTGAATTCCTGTGTCAGTTCTAGTCACTTTTTAGTGGAATCTAAGGTGTCCCCTTTCTGTCAAAGTCAGGAATAAAGTCCATGATCGATGGTTAATGCTCTAATCAGTGGCCGTTGGTCTGCAAGCTCCTTGGGAGCCTCCCAGAGGTGATGTGAACTTTCCAGATGTGATGTAAACCGGGCCACTGCTCTGAGGACAGGGAGAGACCAAGGAAAGGGACAGTGCAGTGGCACATCGATGGGTGGCAGTTTGAGAAGCAGCGGAACTCCCGTCCATGGCGTGTCCTGGGCAGCAGCGAGAGGAGAAGAGCCCCCACCCGCCTGCCCCCTCTTAGAGGCTTATACCACGTCATACCTGGGGTGAGTCACCTAGACCGTTCAGACGGTCTCAAAGCCACATCACTGTCTCATGGCCACATCCTGGGAGCAGCCTCTGGGAGCGGGGACAGCAGGGGAAACCCACATTCCAAGGACAGGGCAGGGGTGTGGAGCCTCTGAGTCCGGGTCACGGCACGTGGTGGTCACGGCCTCTCCCTGACCGTTCCCGGCACCCACCCCTCGTGCCGGCTCTTACTGCCTCCCGTGAACCTCCGTTCTGCCGTGTCCCGAGGGGTCAGGAAGGGGTCTCCCGAGCCCGGAGGTGGCCCTGTGGCAGCCGTCCCGCTGTGCTGGAGGCAGAGGCCACAGCACCGACACAGGTGCAGACAAGACAAAGCCCAGAATAAGACAATCGTTCCCAAAATGAGCAGCAGCGTTCCCCACCAAGACGGCCATGATCCCAACCACTGATTTCTGAAGTCCCTGAGGCCGGGGTCAGACCGCTCAGGGCGCTCCCCGCGTCCACGTGAGACCCGAGAAACGTGACACAGCAGCAGGCGTGTCAGGGACGAACACACCACGTTCTGCCTGGATCATGACACAGGTGCCTCCTTGCGAGGCGGCAGGTGTCCGAGGCCACCGTGGTCTGGGGGACAGGGGACAGCTGTTCCCACTGAAGACACACGGGTGTTCAGAAGGACAGACTGTTGGGCCATCGCTCAAGGCTCACGGGGTGAGTCCAGTCAGGGCCGCGAGGTCTGCAAACCGATGGAGGGAACGGAGTCCGCAGCCAGACGACCGCGCCGTCACAGTCGAGCATGTCCACCCGGCCTTCAGGAGAGGGACCTTGTCGGCTGCCGTTCCCACGGGGCCGGTTCTCTCCCGGGGCCCAGGGGAGCCCCAGGGCACAGCGGCCCAACCACCCAGCTGGGAGCCACAACCAAAGGTTTGTGCCCCAAAACCTGGATTCCCACGGGGGCCACCCACTAAAGACCGGGGTGGTGAGACCAGTCCCCCTGCCAACCAGTGACTGTCCCTGCATGTGACAGGACGGCCGCAGTCCCCGTGGTGCTCGTCCCAGGTTGCTGGTATAACTGGGCTGGTTTTGTTCAGAGTGACCTTTCTGTTCCCAGCAGAGGGGTGACTGGGTGTGCAAATGCCCTTAACCCAGAGTAAGCCTCATAAACCCTTCCGATTCTGGGCATAGCCACCAGGACTCTGATGGAGTTCCTTCTAGAACCTTCCAGTGAGCGATTTGAGGGGCTGCCTTTATGGCGTGTTTGGCAGAAAAACAATACCCATGGCCGGTGTTAGGGACAGGCTGTTGGTCATATCAGACGAGCAGGGAGCTGTCCTCACTGAATGCCTTCCCCTCCCCCTGGGGGGCGAGACCCTCCATCGCCAGCCTGAGCGGCTAGAGGGCAGCTGCCCACATACCCAGCAGTAGGACTGGTTTCCTCGCCGGGCACGGGATGGGGCCCCTGTGGGAAGGTACGACCTCCGGGTGCCTGTGCTGTGACTGGACACCACGGGACCGGCAGAGGCTCAGGTGAGGCGGACAGACAGGAGGAGGAGCTCTCATGGGGGGAGGTTGTCCCCTCTTATGGGAATGACCCTTGAGACCTGAACTCTAGACGGAGTGTGGCCGCATCTTTAGGAATCTGACCGCACTGTGCACACCAACCATGTGGGCCCGGGAGGCAGCCCCATCCGGCGTGAGGGGGGACCGTGGTGGGAGATGGCGGGTCGGGACCCCTACCCGCTCCCTCTTTCCCCGGTGCGTGTTCCGTGCGGGTGTGGCGTGTTTCACGGGTCCGAGGGCCGCGGGATGGTGGGATCCCAGGGCAGAATGCGTAGTTTCCCGTCACCTGGGGCTGGGAAGTGACTCGTGTACCCCGGCGGGACTCCCCAGTGCCAATTCCGGTCCCTCGCTCCTGTCCCGGGTGTGCTGGGGCTCGCTGTCCTCAGCAGCGGAGCACGGTGACCCTCGGTGGGAGTCAGGGTGTCGACTGTGTCCTGCAACTTCCACGGGTTACAGACCCGGCAGCCTCAAAGGGGGTCCCGTCTGGCTTACTGCCCTGGGCTCCACAGCTGAGCGTTCAGACACATCCAAGCCCGGACAGGACTGCGGTCACCCGGCCAAGGTGGTTGGACCTGCGCGTGACGGGGTCTGCTGCCTCGTGTCCGCTGTGCCTGTCTCCCGGCCCTGCTGCCGTGGGTCTAAGCGAGCGGATGCTGGTCGCACCCATGTCCCTGCCCACCCTCGCCCGGGATGGTCTTTGGGGTGCGCACCCCGAGACAGTGTGAGAAGGGGGGTCCCCATCCGTGGTCCTCAGCTGCCCTAGCGGTGGCTGCCTGGCTTGCACGGTGACAGGGAACGCTGTGTCAGGCCAGCCGCAGGGTCCACGCAAACCAAGGCACACTTAGAGCCCTGATCCCGAGGGAGGGGCCGGGAGCATCCGTGTGCGGATCCCGCCCTGGGTGGGAACCTCACGGAGGGGCCCGATTCCGCTGGCCCCGGCTTGGGGCTTGTTGAGAACACACGATGTGGCGATACTGCCCCATCCCGGTCACTGTGCTTGTCCCCAGGCCACCTGCCGCTGTGGCTCTAGGCCACCCCATCCAGCCACCGAGGTGGCCTCTCTGTGTGTCCGATCTGCTGTCCCCCAGCCTTGTCTGCACTGGGGAGTCTGCTTCTCCCTCTGACCCTCCTCACTCACATGCTCGCTCTCTCTCTCATTCTGTGACTCAAATAAATAAATAAAATCTTAAATAATTTACTTGAGAGAGTGAGAGAGAGCATGAGTGGAGGCAGGGGCGGAGGGAGAGGGGACAAGCAGACTCCCCCCTGATCAGGGAGCCCAATGTGGGGCTCGATCCCAGGACCCCAGGATCAGGACCTGAGGCAACCGCAGATGCTTCCCTGACTGAGCCACGCTGTGCCCCTAATGTCACTGCTTTAAAGCTGTTGTCTCAGTGAGACACTGTGAGTGGGCTCCGTGCTTCCCGGGGGGATCAGTGCGGCTGGGGACTGGCCCGCGTTCTCCAGGCCTGGGTGTCCCAGGTGCTCCGGAGCCGCTGAAAGGCTGTGCGCTGTGTGTGTGCGGGCTGGGAAGCCGGGCACCTCCGACAGGGCGTGTGTCTAGAGTCCAGGTGTCACGGTGGGCTTTCGGGGGTTGATGGCATCCATGAAATGTGAGCCCTCAGCGACACTGCGTGCGTGTTCCTCCCGGAGCCACAGCCGGCGGGATCTGCGGTCGTGCCGGGGTTCTCTTCGTCGGGCGACGCCTAGGAGCCTTGGCTACGGGTTCAGGGGAGGAAAACGTTTTCTCTGTCTTTCCAGGTTCTTCTGGATGGTTGAAGAGTTAACTTGACAGGATTCACATGAGAAAAAAATGAGTTTTATGGCATGTGCACGGAGATCCAGTGATGAAATTGAGACACAAAGAATGACCAAGGCAGGCAACTTTTGTACATTTTAGACAAGCATAAATCAGGAATTTGCAGCACAGTTCATCACGTGACCAGGCGTTAAATATGAGGTATTTCTATGGAAACAAAGAAAAACAGTGACGCAAACAATACACCGGATTCTGAGCTCTGAGGGCGGCCGTGGGGAGGATTTCTAGCCGTCGGGGTCGGAGCGTCTGCAGGGGAGGGAAGGCAGGCGGCGGCAGCTGGAGAGTTTTCTCGGTTTGCAGCTGGAACGTCTCCGGGGATCCTGCGAGCGGCCCACATGGCAACGGGCTCGGAGATGGTCCGCGTGTGAGCTATGAAGTGGGTTTTCTGACATTTCTATCGAGCACTTCATAGTTAGTTTGCGAGATTTCAGGACCTCGCAGTTTCAGTGTCCCATGATTTCAAGTCTGAAAGATGGAAGAAAATGGGAAACATTAGTTGGAGAGTTGGAGTCTGATATTGGAGAAATATGGAAGGATTCGGGATCCAGAGCCGCTCCCAGATAGAAATCAAAACCTCAAAACAATGAACAGAACTAGAATCTAACACCCAAAATTCCGTATTAAGGTTACAGTGGATGTGTAATTTTACTCTCAACAAACACCCCCATTTCTATGAACCACAGTAAGACTGATTTGTTTGCAAATTAGATCAAGTTTCACTAAACTTTGCTTCATTATTTATGTCAACAGAGCAAGAGAAGTGATGGGTCGTATAGACTCTGTTAAATTCGCTTTGCGGGAACTTTTCATAGTCTCTTTTTAAATTTTTTAAATAAAGCAAGTTTTTGATATTTAAAAATTATTTGTTGTAGTGGACGTACAATGTCATCTCACATTTGGGTGTACAGCGTAGCGATTCGCAGTTCTGCACCACCATGGCAGCTGTAGTTCTCATCAGCCACCAAAAGGGACGCTGCAGTATCGGCAGCTCTAGTCCCTCTGCCGTCCTTTTCGTGCCTGTGACTGTTTGTGACTGGACGTTTGTGCCTCTTCTTCCCCCAGTGTTCCCTTCCCTCCAGTGCCCCCTCCTTGGGCTGCCACAAGCTTCCTGTCTGCATTCCCGAGCTTGTTTCTGGTTTTTTGTTTGTTTGTTTGATTCCAGAATAAGTGGAATCATGGGACGTTGTCTTTCCCTCTCGGACTTCCTTCCGTTAACACCTTCCAGTTCCAACCCTGTTACAAGTGACCCGATTTTGTTCTTCATTAAGACCGTGTAATACTCCATTGTGTGCGCGTGTGCGCGCGCGTGTGTGCACGCCCCACATCATCGACGGGACTATTGTACATAATGTAATAAACACGGGGGCGCGGATCTCCTCAAATTCCTGTTTTCATTTTCTTCGGGAAGAACCCGGCAGCGCACTTCTGGGTCGCACGGTAATTGTGTTTTGTTTTTTGGAGGAACCTCCGTAGTGTCTCCACGGTGGCGGCCCCGGTTTGCATCCCCAGCAACAGCGCACGAGGCTCCGCTCTCTCCACATCCGCTCCAGCGTTGGTTGTTTCTTGTCTTTTTGATACCGGCCGCTCTGGCGGGTGCGCGGGGACCCCACTGCGGTTCTGATGTGCATTTCCTGATGCTGAGCGATGCTGACCGTCTTCTCCGGTGTTGCTGGCCGTCTGGGCGTCTTCTCTGGGGAACGGTCTGTTCCTGGCGTCTGCCCATTTTTAAAGTGGACTTCTTGGTTTTGGGGTGTTGAGTTTTAGAAGCTCCGTATGTATTTTGGATCCTGGCCCTCTACTGGCTCTGTCATTTGCAAACAGGTTGTCCTTTCATTTTGTCGACGGTTTCCTTCCTCGGCAGAAGCTTGTTACCTGGTGCGGTCCCGAGAGCTTTGTTTTCCGTGTTTCCCTTGTTTGAAGATCCGTCTCTGAGAAATAGTGCCGGGGTGGGTGTCCAAGAATTGCTGCCGTGTTTTCTCTGAGAGCTGGGCGGTGTCGGGCTCACACTCGGACTCCAGTGGACTGAAGACCCACTTCGGCGGGCGGCGTGAGACAGCGTTGCACTTTCAGTCTTTCGCACGTGGCTGTGCCCGTCTCCCAGCACCAGGTATCGAAGACACTGCCTTCGCCCCACTGCGTATGCTTGCCTCCCGTCGTAGATAAAGTGACATAAGGGCACGGGTGCTTTTCTGGGGTTGTCTGTCCTGCTCCGCTGGTCCGGGTCTGTTTCCGTGCCAGCCCCGTGCTGCGACGATCCGACAGCTTTGTGGTGTGTGTTGAGATCTGAGACAGCGAAGCCTCCAGCTTCAGAACGTGGTATGTTCGTCCCTGACACGCCTGCTGCTGTGTCATGTTTCTCGGGTCTCACGTGGACGTGGGGAGCGCCCTGAGCGGTCTGACCCCGGCCTCGGGGACTTCAGAAATCAGTGGTTGGGATCAGGGCCGTCTTGGTGGGGAACGCTGCTGCTCATCTGGGGAACGCTGCTGCTCATCTGGGGAACGGTTGTCTTGTTCTGTGCTTTGTCTTGTCTGCACCTGTGTCGTTGCTGTGGCCTCTGCCTCCCGCACAGCGGGACAGCTGCCACAGGGCCACATCCAGGCTCAGGAAACCCCTTCCCGACCCCTCGGGACACGGCAGAACAGAGGTTCACCGGAGGCAGTAAGAGCCGGCACGAGGGGTGGGTGCCGGGAACGGTCAAGGAGAGGCCGTGACCTGGACTCACTGGTCCTTTCCCGGGAGGCTCCTGCCTGCCCTGCTGCCCCTGGGGCCTGGACATCAGTTCTGGACGCTCCATCCAATGCTGCCTCCGACGGTTTCCATTCTGGAGGCATTCCTCCCTGCTCTCTGGGCCTGCGTCCTTCCCGGGAGCCAGGCCCAGGCCAGGCCCGTTTGCTCCGGGTCTGCAGACCCCAGACTACAGGGCAGACAGCACACAGGGCGGCTGGGACAGGACCTTCTTCCTCCAGAGCACAGCGCGGGGGCTCAGCCCATGTCCACCAGGGCTACTGATCCCTGCCCCAGGGCGAGGGCTGACTCTCAGTCTGCTTGCTGGGGGCTGCGTCTGCCTGAAGCAGGTGACGGGGTCTACCTAGATCCAGATGGTACTTACAGGCATAAACGGGCCAAATGGCGCTGAATCAGGCATTTTAAAATGGCTTAGATTGGGGGATTTCATCCCAATTTTTATAACCATATCCCCAATACTGCATAGAGCACACTTTAATAGTGTATCTGAAATTCCAAAACCTGTTGTTAAAGATTTGCTTATTTCATTTCAGAGAGAGCACGTGCAGAGAGGGGCAGAGCACAATTTCACGACCTGAGCAGAGACGGAGAGGGGACGCTGGGCCCACTGCGTCACTCAGGAGCCCCTCCAAAAAAAGTGGTCTTTTGGGCAACCTGGGCGGCTCAGTCATTAAGTGTCTGCCTTCGGCTCAGGTCATGGTCCCAGGGTCCTGGGAGGGAGACCTGTGCTGGGCTCCCTGCTTGGCGGGGGGCCCGCTTCTCCCCGTCCCTCTCCAGCTCCCCTGTGCTTGTGTCCCATCTTGTTATCCCTGTTACAAATGAACAAAACCTTAAAAAATATAACGTGCTTTTTAAAAAGCTCCCGCTCGAGCTAGGGCATGACAACATCCCCAGCGGCAAACGAAGCGGGACGGGCAGTGAGGTAGGGCTGTGGGCTGGGTGGCCAGGCGGAGGCACCAGAGAGCACGGCCTGCGCCCGCCCACCGCGGGCACTCCCAGGAGCCGGTGGGGTGGGGTGTGAGCGGCTGCTCCAGACCACCCAGGACGGCTGTGCGGGCGCTGGAGCAGCAGGTGTTAGAGTCAGGCACCAAGGCTGGGAACCGCGCGTTCCGCCAGAGCGGCTGGACCCGGGGTCGGTGCCTCCCATCTTCCCATGCACCTTCCACTGAGTCTTAAAACTAGCTTTGTGTTGCTTCTGTAATTGAAGTGATAAATGAACCCAGAACCATGTTTTAATTAGCAAACCAGCAACGGGTTTCCGGGAAAGCCTTGTTGGGCTTTTGAGGGCACAGCTTGAAGCAGCCCGCCCCTGGCCTCTCGGTCCCCGGGGTGCTCACGGACTCGTGATCAGCATGGTACAAACCCCAACAGGGAGAGGCCTCCGCACCAGAGGAGAACCCACAGCAACTCAAACCAACCCCGGAAGGCCAGCCCGAGATCCGCTGCAGGAAACCAGCACCGTCCTGGGCACTGGGCGCCGACCAGGTCCCAGCAGAAACGGGTAGCACTCAGACCACTGACATGCGCGCCGCATGTGGGGTGGGCAGCTGCCCCCGCAGGGACGGCCACAAGCTGCCCCGGAAAGTAAGGAGGCCCTGGAAGAGCAGGTGGCACGGCCCGGGGGCTGCCGGGACCGGTGAAGGGGCCCTCCGTGCAGACGCGGTGCTGCCTGACCTCCTCGGGATGTGGAGACTCCCAGGACAGTGACCACCAGGCCTCACTCCAGCACTGTCACTCAGATCCCAGAGGGTTCTGGAGTCCCCAACCGTTCCAGCTCGAACATCCCCGGACCAAGAGCCCCAACATCTGTCAGGTGCTCAGGCTGCCAGCCCAGAAGCCTGAGAGGCTGTCCTGGCCACCCCGGTGCAACTGCCCCTGCCCTGCGTCCACTCAGCCAAGCTCCCCAGGGGCAACCACCCAGGGCTCGAGGTGGAGAAAGGCCAGCCTGGGGGTCTAGATGGCTCGGTGCGTTGAGCACCCGACTCCCTTTCAGCTCAGGTCATGATCTCAGGGTCTTGGGATCCAGCACCACCCCTCCCCGCAACCCCGGTCAGGCTCTAAGCTCAGCCCGGAGTCTGCTGGTCTCTCTTTCTTCCTCTGCCCCTCCCCCCGCCCACGCTTGCTCACTCACTCGACAAATAAAATCTTTTGAAAAGCTAAAGTAAAATTAAAAACAAACACCAGCCTAATACCAAATGTGCCCAAGTGCAGCTGCCCAGCCCCACGGGTCAGGGGCACAGCGGCCTTTGTCCAGGCGGTGGGAGTCCCCAAACCTGCCAAAACGAGGTCTACACAGAACACACGATGTTGGATTAGGGGTGGGGGGGGACAGACAAGAAAACCTGCTTAAGCCTTTTATAATTTAAAAGTCAATGGCGTTTCTTAATCAGTGAGCCCTCAGCCCACCCACCCGGCCCCCTGGTGTCTGCACACGGAAGCTGGGCAGGACCTCTGGTAGCCAGGAGCCTCGGGACAGTCCCCCACAATGCGCATGAGCCCCTCCTCTGTGCCAGGCAAGTCCTGGGCCCCGGGGCTGAGGCAAGGGGCAGGTCAGTACCGAGCCTCCCTCAGTCCTGGTGCAGGCTGGCAGGGACAGTCCACGGACTCCTGCAGGAGAGCAGGGCCATGACGATGCAGTGGGTGCCACATGGGACGCACAAAGCCATTACACAAAGTGGACCCTCCCCAAGGCCCCTCTCAGCCCGAGGTCTGAAGAGCAGGGGCAATGCAGGGACAGCTGTGAAAACAGCAGAGCAAAGGCCCTGCGGCAGGAACCGGCCTAGGACGGAGCCCTGCAGTACAGCTGGGGACAGGGGCGCTCGTGTCCCTAACTCGCACAACCCTATACAGAGGTGAAGCGCTCCTTCACCACCCCGTCAAAGCCCACACCAGGCACACCAGGTCCTCGGCCACCAGAGCAGCTCCCTAGAGGCCAACCCGGCCAAACAACAGCCCACTGTGGCCCCAGGGCGCTCCTGTGGGGAGGGGCTGTGCCGGGAACTCAGACAGGAGGCTGCAGGCAAGCAGGGTCTCCCACCCCCACCTGTGCCTCCGCCAGGCCCCACAGGCCACGGAAACTGCCGTCACACACCGAATTCCTCCGCCCCCAGACAAGCGGGTTTTCCAGAGGAACCTGCATTCAAACAGGCTAGCCTGACAAAAACGGGGCCTCGAAGGAACACACCGGACCAAAATAATTGGCTGGCCCATGGCCGCCGGCACCCACTCCACTGGGGGACAGGATGGAACGGTAAGCGGCCTTCAGCTGTAACTCTCTCCGATGGGGGACACACACCCTGGGACCCGGGGATCAGGGGACAAAGGGGTCCTCCTCAGGACCTGGCCAGGAACGGGCATGAGCGCTCCCTGTGCGCCCCAAGACTAAGCAGGACAGAGATCCCTCACTGTCGCTCCTGGGTCACAAAGTGCAACTCCAGTGGAAAGGCAGAGGGCTTGACCCAGACCCTTCCAGGATACAAGGGGCCCCGGGGAGTCTGGGGTGCCCAGGAAAGCTGGCAGGGCTGGCACAAGCCACTTCTGTAGGCCCGTCCCCCCCCAGCACCCAGCCTGCCCCCCACAAGGCTTCGGTGAAGGGAGAGGCCCCTGGACAGCACCTTCCAGCGGCAGCGGGGAGCGGGGGCTGCCGGTGCACACAGCGGGCCGGCACTGTGGACGTCAGCCCGTGGACACGGCCGCCACAGGAGCCGGGAGACAGGTTCAGCGCCTCCCCAGACCCCTCACTGCCCACGGTCCACCCTGTTGGCTCTCCCACGAAACCACTGATGGGGCGGGGGGCGGGGAGGTCACGGGGTCAGCTGAGTGTGAAGTGCTGCGCGCAGAAGTCGTCCTGCCGGCCCAGCAGACCCTGAGCCGGGATGAACTCCAGCGGTACGGACCCCTGGCCCTTCTTCTTCAGGTCCCGCTCGAACACCTGCAAGACACAGGCAGATGACACACCCGTACCGCGAGGTCCCTGCACCCCAGCCACCCAGGCCCCAGGGTCCCCCCAGCCCTCACCTCGAATGCTGTGAGCTCCAGCAGCGGGGCAATGCTGACCTCGGGCACAGACAGCGCCTGGTTGATGACGCTGGCAGCCTGGGACACCTCAGGGTGGTAATGCTGCTGGAGAGCCTGTGAAGCATGCGATGTCACCTCCCCCTGCTCCGGACACCGGCCCAGGCTCAGGTCGGGCGGGGGCGCGGCAGGGAAAGTGCCGCGCCGGCCGTGCTCACCTGCAGCTCCCACAGCGAACTCTCCAGAGCTCGGCTCTTGGCGGGGTCCTCCTCTTCGGGGTCATAGGGGTCGGCATCCAGCTCTAGGAACGAGACCAGGCCCTGCTCCACAACTGGCCCCGTGTACTGGCTGCTGGGGGCAGGCCCCCCGGGCTCCCCAACCCCCACTGCACTCACCGGGGCTCAGGGGGCGGTGCACGAGGACGCGGCAGGCGGGGTGACGGCGCAGCAGGTTGCAGATGAAGGGCAGGACCATGAGCAGGGCCTCGGGGGGCGCCGTTAGGGCCAGGCGGGACAAGCGCTTGGCGAAGGCAGCCACCAGATAGGCGGGCAGATGGCTGGGCGGGACGGTGGGTGTGAGTGAGACCCCTCGCCCAGCACCCCGGTCCCCGCTCTGGGTCTCAGCCCCGCCTCAGCACTCACGAGGACGACAGGAAGAGATCGGCCAAGTGGAAAAACCGGGCCCGGGACTTCACGTGAAAGACGGACGGGTCCAGGAGGCCGTAGAGCTTCCGGTAGAAATCGGGGTACTCGCTGGGGGGGGCGAGTAAGTGAGCAGCAGGCACGGGGGTGGAAGCACGCATGAGGAGACAGAGAGTGGCTTCCAGGGGCTCCGTCCCCTCTCCCAGGCTTCTCCAGCCTGACCCCCACCACCGCCCCCGGGGCCAGCCCAGCCCAGGTGAGCACTCACAGGTTGTGCTGGTGAATCAGGATAAAAAGTCCATTCAAGGCCAAGAGACTAATGGCTCCCCCTGTGGACACACGTGCGGCTGTGAAGCCCCAGCCCACCGCACCCCTCCAGCTGGGGCAGGAGTCCATCAAAGCTGGAGGCCACCAGCCCACAGACCCGGCTTCCCCAGTCCAGCCCGGGAGGGAGGGCAGAGCCCTGAGCTGCCGGAGCCCAGGCCGCAGCAGACACGCGGGAGCTGGGCACTCACCCACGTCGTAGGCGCGGGTAAGGAAGTCGATCATGAGGCTGGGCTGGGCCAGGTGCGGCAGGATGGAGTCGTGCATGATTACCAGCACCTTCTTGTAGAGACTGAGGGGCAGCTGGCGGGAAAGCAAAAGGTGTGGGTGCACCTGCCCTACTCCAAGAATCCTGTGAGCCAAGGGGTCCCTCCCGCCCCTACCTTATGCTTGAGAAAGCCGAGCCACATCCCCTGGAAAGCCTTCCTGTGCTCCTACATTGGAGGGGGGGGGGGAGGTCAGACCTGCATACAAGGACACAAGGCATCCACCCCAGTCCCCTGCCCTCAGAAGGGACACTGCCCATACTGCCTCCCCCCTTGCCCTGTGGTAGGAGAAACTCACAACCCCAAATCCAAGAATTCCCAATGACACAAGAAATGTCCCGCCTGGATCCTCCCCCTACGGAAGCAGTAAGCGTCCCATCTGTGACTGCCCGCAGAGAGTCTGGGAACCAGGTACCGGTGCACCTCCCTCATCCTGGCCCGGGTCCCTGTGAGGGAACCCCGCAACTGCCTAGGCCAGGGGAAGGGCAGCTAGTCCTCTTCCTGTCCCACACACGCTGCCTCTGCCTGGAAAGAGCCTTTGTCCCAGGGAGGCCCCCAACCCCTCTGGCGCACCTCACCTTCAGATGAACGACCTTCCACGTGCGCGGCAGCTCTGTGAGGAAGGCAGCGGTCAGCGGACGGGCAGGAAAGGGGCAGCCCACCTCGTGCGCCTGCCCATCCGCCCGGGGATGCTCACCCCCGTGCTTCACGTAGAAGCTGGAGATCCCACGCTCCTCGCTGGGGAGACTCACAGACGACAACAGCGTGAAGGCGTTGTTCCAGAATGTGAGCGGCACCTGCAGAAGGGCTGGCCTGAGCACAGGCATGGCCACCGCCCACCCATTCCCCCAGCCACACGACCCAGCCGGCTCACCTCCGGGTGCCTGTCGGTGACGCGGCCCACAGTGTCCGTGGCCGCCTGCATCGTGTGGTAGCGGATGTCGTCGTGCCCCAGGTACTCCCGGAACCGGGCCAGGAGCAGCGAGCAGTCATCCTCCGGAGAGAGCAGACCTTCCACCACCGCCTGGATGCCGGACAGGGAAGGGGCCCTCGGTGTGTCAGCCCACGGCCAAGCGACCACCCGAGGGGACCACCGAGCCGGCAGGCTCACCCCCTGCTGCGTGGGAGAGTCTGGCAAACGCAGCACACTCACTACCCCTGCAGCAGCCCCACCCCAGCTCTGGCCGGAGGTTTCTGCGTCCTCCCGCCCCAACGCTCCCCACCTTGAAGAGCTGGCGAGGGAACAGGTAGTAGCCGTCCCACTTCGGTTTCTCCAGGGGGTGAGCTCCTTCCAGCTGCACAAACTTCATGAGTGTGCTGAGAGCCAGCTCCTGCGGACAGCGGGGAGCAGAGTGGCCAAAGATGCCCCGACCCCAGCTCACGCCCGCTGCCGGCCAAGCCACAGAACGCCCCAGCCCGTGAACCCAAGTACGCCTGACACGGCATTCCCACAAGCACCGGGACACGAGTAACACCAGAGTAACACCACAGTAGCCACCAGAACTCCAACCACCCGGGACGTGAACGCGGCCTCAGGTGGGCCCAGGAACGGAGGCGTAGGCAGCCTCAGCCCCGCGTCCGAGCCTGTGGACAGCCTGGTGCAGGGACCGCGGGGGAGGTCAGCGGACTCACCTTGACCTCGAAGGAGGGGTGAACCAGGAGCTCCTGGAGGCGGTTGAGGCAGCTGCGGTAGCGATGCCGCATCCACACCTTGTACTTGCGTGTAGCTCCCTGAGAGCCTGCAGGGAGCCCCAGGTCAGCCCACCCCGCCCACAACTGTCCGCCACTCGGCCCGGCCAGGGACACTGACCTGGGGTGGGAAGAACGAACCTCCTCCCTCCAGAGCACGGTCTGTCACCCCTCACTGGACCCCAAGACATAAACGACCCAGGATGGGAATGTGTGGCGCAGCTTCACCAGATGCCGGCCAGAAAGGCGGACGCTGTGGTCACCCAGCCCAGGGCTGTCTCCGCCACCCACCCTGGGCCCGCGGCGCAGCTTGGGGACGAGTCTCCTCCCACCTTCCCAGAGCGTGGGCCGGCAGCCCAGCCGGACCGCAGCCCAGCCGGACCGCAGCCCAGCCGGACCCCAGCGCAGCCGGACCCCAGCGCAGCCGGACCGCAGCCCAGCCGGACCGCAGCCCAGCCGGACCGCAGCCCAGCCGGACCGCAGCCCAGCCGGACCCCAGCGCAGCCGGACCGCAGCCCAGCCGGACCGCAGCCCAGCCGGACCCCAGCCCGGCCGGACCCCAGCGCAGCCGGACCGCAGCCCGGCCGGACCCCAGCCCGGCCGGACCGCAGCCCGGCCGGACCCCAACGCAGCCGGACCCCAGCCCGGCGGGACCCCAGCCCGGGGCCCTGGGACGCTCACCCGCCATGGCCGCGTCCTCGGAGGGCAGCGGGCCCACAAACAGCTCTCCCCGCTCCAGCAGGGCCCCGAAAAGACGGCTGCACGCGCGCACCGCCTCCTGGGTCTCCTCGCGGTCCTCGGACTGCAGGGACAGGCCGGTCGCGGGTTAGAGCGACCCACTTCGGCCCCACGCCCGGCCCCGCCCTCACCCGCCCTCCCGAGCCTCCGGCCCGCGCCCCCCCCCCCCGCGAAGCCCCGTCCCCGGCCTCCGACCCCGGACCCCGGCCGCCGCGACCCGCGCGTCCCCACCTGCAGCACCGCCAGGATGTCGAACACCGCGTTGGCCTGGCCGCGGCTCGCCAGCACCGCCTCCAGCAGGCGGCCCAGCGCCCGGCGCACGCCCTCGGGGCCGGAGTCCCGCTCCATGCCGCCGCCGCCGCCGCCGCACGCGCCGGGGAGCCGACCTCGCGCGCCCGCGCCCAGCACCCCCGCCGACGTCACCTCCCCGCGCCAGGGGCCGCCCGCACGCGGCCGCCGTCGCCCGGCCCCCGCTGTGACGTCACCTCCCCGCGCCCGGGAAGTCCCGCGAGCGGCCGCCGCCGCCGGGTCCGCAACGTCACCGCTCCGCGCCGCTGCCGTCATCGCGGCGCGCCTGGCCGGGAGGCGTGCGGCCGGCGGCCATGGCGCTCTTCCACGTCGCGCGGTACGCGGGCCCCGAGGCGGCCGGGGCGGAGAGCGAGGCGGGCGGCCGGGCGCGCGCGCTGCTGGAGCGGCTGCAGTGCCGGGCCCGAGAGCGGCAGCAGCAGCAGCAGCCGCTCCAGCAGGAGGCCGCACGGGCGGCGGAGGCGGCGGGGCGGCGGCGGCGGCGACCGCGCCGGCCGCGGAGGCGCGGAGGCAGCGGGGCGCCGGGGAGCCCGCACGCGCCGCCCGGGAAGCGGCGGAAGGTGGACGGCGAGGACGTGCGCGCAGGTGGGGCCGGTCCGGGCGGGAACGAGGGCGCGGCCGTGCGACCGGGGTGCGCGGGGACCTGACGCGCCGCCCCCGGGCCCGCTTCTGCCGCGCAGGGAGCCGCGAGGAGGCGCCGGGCGAGAGCGGCGCGGACGCCGGGGGCGCGGGGCCGCCGGAGCACCCAGGCGGACGGCCCCCGGGAGAGGCGTCGGGGCGTCCAGCCCGCGGCCTGCTCCTCGGGGGCGTTGGGAGAAGCAGGGCGCCCAAGGTGAGCGGCCCGGGGTGGGAGGGGGGCTTTCGACGACTTTGCTTCAGGCCGGAGGCGGGTGTGCGTGGCTGTCGCCCGTCCCGCCCGTGCTGGGGGTAGCCCGTGGGCCCGCGCCTGCGACCGGGGAGGGTCCTTAAGTAGATGAAGAGTGTCCCCCCGAGTTGCGTGACCAGTAACTTTCCTTTTGGTTGTCCAAGCCCCGTGCAAGCTCAGTACTTCGCGCTTGGTGGCAAGAAAGCCCGGTTTTGTGAGTAATGCTAAGCGGGTTTGCAGTTGTCACAGTTGGGTCTTAAAGTAACCCAAGTTCCCTGGCGTCTGTGTGTAAGGACTTCCTATCCCGTGTGTGCCCACTTGGGAAAGAAAATGAGTTTCTGGTGTCTTTCAAGCTAGTCTTTTTATTGGGGTGGAGATTTTCCCTAAGTACGGGCGGAACAGAAGGGTCCTGGGATGACTGTGACTGTGGGGAAGGAAGCGGTGGGCTTGCCAGTGCGTGGGGGCACCTTCATGTCCGTGCCTGTGTGGAGGTCCACCTTGAGTTGGGAGAAACCGGGGTAAGACGGACAGCGGAGGGGAGTGTCACTCAGAAGGCGGGTGGCACCAAGGCCCTGAGGCAGCTGTGAGCTTCAGTGTGTAGGAGCAGAGGTGGGTGTGGCTAGGGCTCACAGTGATTGGAAATGAGGTTGGGGGCAAGGGACTCTCCTGTCATGGGAAGCTTTGCAGGCACACCTCAGGTGTGGACGTTATCCTGAGTGTGAGAGGAAGCCCCCACCCCCGGGGGGTTTGCTCAGGGGAGTGGCACTTTCTTGTGCGTTTCCAAATTCCTTTAAAGGCTGTGTGGAAGCTGGGGAAGAGGAGCCGTAGGGAAACTAGTTCGAGTGGTCCGCCTGCCCTGCTGTGGGCTCGTCAGCTTGAGTGAGCCAGAGCTTGGTTTCTGCAGGTCTCACTCCCCTGGCCCCTTTCTCTTTACGGTAGGTCCAGCCTTTCCTGCCTTCGTGGTTGGCTGAGCCCAGCTGTGTTGGAAAGAGTGTCACTGAAGACTCGGTGCCTATCGAACACATCCCCGCAGTGCACCCCGACGTGCAGAAGAAGCTGCGGGCACACGGCATCTCGTCCTACTTCCCAGGTGCTGGGGGCCGGGACAGGCACGCCTTGAAGAGCGTCTGCACCAAGAGCCGCACAAGGCCACAGTGCAGCAGCTGTGAACGTGGGCTTCTAGGCATGTCCAGCTTCGAGTGCCATCTGGGTTTTGGCATCTTTGGCCACCGGGCCTGATGCTCCGAGAGGCTCTGGTGCTGTCTTGGAGTGCGAACGGCCTAGAGATCGTTGAGGAGGAGCAAGGCTACTCGTGGGTTCGGCGCCTGTGTTGACCCGGAGTATCGGTGCCCGTTGTGACCCGTCTCCTCCTCCTCCTGTCCCAGTCCAGGCAGCAGTGATCCCTGCCCTCCTGGAGAGCACAGCCGACGGGTTTCTGGTGGCCAGAGGTGGCTACCGGCCCAGAGACCTTTGTGTTTCCGCCCCGACCGGCAGCGGGAAGACTTTGGCCTTTGTCATCCCTGTGGTACAGGTCAGTGAAAGAACCCCCAGCCTCCGAGGGGGCTCTGCAGGCAGGGAGCCGGCTCTGCTGACAGGGGGCTCTCATCCCCGCCAGGCCCTGCTCGGTCGAGCCATCTGCCAGGTCCGTGCCTTGGTTGTGCTGCCCACTAAGGAGCTGGCCCAGCAGGTTCGTGCACCCTACGCCTCTGGGTCAGACCTAGGATCTGTGTCACCGTGCTGCTTCGTACCAGTGTGGTGAACGGCCGCTTCTTCTCCAGGTGTGCAAAGTGTTCAACATCTACACAGATGCCACACCTCTGCGTGTCGCTCTGATCACTGGGCAGAAGTCACTGGTCAAGGAGCAGGAGAGTCTCGTCCAGAAGACGTAGGTCCTGGGGGGCTAGGAGCTCCTCAGGGAACAGGGAGCGGCTGTCTGAACCCTGTCAGCAGGCTCCCTGTGGTGTTGCGGGGGTTGGCGTGGGGCCCTTGGCTGAGCCACTCTGCTCCTCAGAGCAGACGGCTTCCGCTGCTTGGCTGATGTGGTGGTGGCCACCCCGGGCCGCCTGGTGGACCACATCGACCAGACTCCAGGATTCAGCCTCCAGCACCTCCGATTCCTGGTATGCTGCACCCCAGAGGAAGGCCGGGGTTTGGAGCTGGTGCTGGCCTCAGCCACCCGACACCAGGCCTCCTGCTTCCCCAGGTCATCGACGAGGCCGACCGCATGATAGACAGCATGCACCAGTCCTGGCTGCCCCGGGTGGTGGAGGCAGCCTTCCCGAGTGATAGTGCCAAGGACCCCTTTGTCCTGCTCCAGAGGCGGCAGCCCCAGGCCCCCACCGCCGCCAGGTACCTGAAGCTGAGTCCTGCCCTGTTCTCGGTGCGGCCGTCCGAGCATAGCCCCGTCCGGCTTCCCCTCTGTCTCTGAGACCCGCTCGGCCTCAGGCTGGTCCGGTTTGTTCTGGGGCGGTCAGTGTCCGGGGGGCGGCCAGGGCTCTGTCGGTTAGCCGACCGGGCTGAGACTGCTGTCTCACCGTCCGCTGCCCTTTCAGTATCTCTTGTCCTCAGATGCCTCTGCAGAAGCTGCTCTTCTCGGCCACCCTGACGCAGAATCCGGAGAAGCTGCAGCAGCTGGGCCTTCACCAGCCCTGGCTCTTCTCCACGGGGCTGGCACGCAGAGACCCCGGAGACAGCGACGCAGACAGGGACTCAGGCGGGAAGTACGCCTTCCCAGCCGGACTCTCGGTGAGGGGGGTGTGCAGGGGCGGGAAGGGGGAGCCGCTCCGGCGCTTGGGGCCTGGCCAACCCTGTGCCATCCCCACAGCACCACTACGTGCCCTGCAGCCTCCGCACTAAGCCACTGGCCATCCTGCACCTGATCCTGGAGAAGAATTTCTCAAGGGTCCTCTGCTTTACCAACTCCCGAGAAAACTCCCACAGGTGAGGCCCCAGGGGGGAGAGGGGAGCCGAGCGGAGACGGGCTCCAGGCCCCGCCCACTCTGCTCTTCTGGCTCTTCGCACCCAGGCTCTTCCTGCTAGTCCAGGCTTTCGGAGGCGTGACGGCGGCCGAGTTCTCCTCCCGCTGCGGGCCCGGCCAGAGGAAGGCGGTCTTGAAGCAGTTTGAGCAGGGCAAGATTCAGCTGTGAGTGCCTGCAGGCCGGGGAGGGGACGGCTCAAGCTGGGTAGCAGCCTGGGCTCTCTGCAGGGGGCTTTCCTGCGGGAGACGCGGCTCCTCCGCGTGGAGGCCTCCCCGGCAGGCTCAGGCGGGGTCATGGGCACAGGGCGTCGGGGGCTCCCGGCCTCCAGCAGGGCCCACCCACAGCCCCCGGTGTCCCCCAGCCTCATCAGCACAGACGCCACCGCTCGAGGCATCGACGTGCAGGGCGTGCAGCTGGTCATCAACTACGACGCCCCCCAGTACCTGCGCACCTACGTGCACCGGTGAGGGTCCCATGCCTTTGGAGGGAGAATCCAGGGAGGGAAGCCCCGTCCCATCGGACCCCCGTGCGCCATCGTCCTGGAGGTAGTTGTGCTTGGTTTCAGGGTCGGAAGAACCGCCCGCGCTGGGAGAACTGGACAGGCCTTCACTCTGCTCCTCAAAGTGCAGGTCCGTCTGCTGCAGTCTAACCGGGGGGCGGGGCCTCTGCTGGCAGCACTGTTCGTGGAAAACGGGACCCTTTCTGCTCACTGTCCTGCAGGAGAGGAGATTCCTGCGCATGCTAGCGGAAGCCGGGGTGCCGGACATGACGCGGCAGGACATCCCCAGCGAGCTCCTGCAGCCGCTGCTCCCGCGGTACGAGGAGGCCTTGTCCCAGCTGGAGCGAGCTGTCAAGGTAAGGGGCCGAGGCGTTCCTGACCCATGACCGAGCAACAGCGTGCAGGAAGGGGAGAGGGTGGGAGGGCGGGGAGGGGTGCCCGGCCTTGGGAGGAGGGCTGGGGCCAGAGGTGCCCCCAAGTGAGTGCTGGGCCATGCTGTGCTGCTGCTTGGGGGTGGGGAGCCTCAGGGGCAGGGCACAGGTGGCGCCACAGGGCCTTTGCCTCTCCCTGCCGCAGAACGAACGAAGGCAGAAGGCGCCCTGACGGTCTCGGGGGACAGGCGAGCTGAGCCCCTGCAGAGCAAACCCTTCCCCCTGTGCACTCTGCTGGGCTCAGCCGCTTCCTTTCTGGAAAAATCCTGAGCAGCAGCTGCTGGGTACGGAGCAAAAGACAGATTCCTTGGATCTCAGAGGGAGCAACCAGTGGGAAGGGCCTTCATCCTCCGGCGCGCTGCCTCCTCGTGCCGGGCCCCAGACACCGTCGCTGCAGCAGGCCTGGCGCTGGGCAAGCTCAGGCCTGGGTGAGATGCTCACCGGGCAGCCTCCGCCCGGGGCGGGGATCTCATGAACCTGCTCACGTTACTGCAGAACTGACAGGGCGGCATCCGGGACCCCAGGTGGCCTCAGGGTGTCTGCCACGCCGCACATCCATGAGCCGTTCCTGGCGCTGTCACGGCTTCCATGCGGGGCACAGCACACCACGCGGCTGGGGGTCCTCCCCCCGGGGATGGGACAAACCTCCCCACCCACCAGCGTGCGCTGTGAGCGTAATGGCAGGCGAGAATTCTACCACTGAACCACCAGTGCGGTGAACGTAATGGAAAACAGGCTTTAGAAGCACTGACCCGGCACTTGTGCAAGGATTTTTGTCCAAAATTGCGTGCTGATATTAAAACAAACTTGAAGAAACCAGGATGGAGCGGTGGTGGCTGGTCTGTCCTGAAAGCATGCTCTTCGCTGCGGCAGGGTAACGTTCGCAGCCACGTGGTTGCTCATGGGGCCGCGGGAGGGCACAGGAAACCTCACACTCAATGGCCACAGACTTCTGGATGGAGAGCGGCCTTCACGGGAGACCAGCTTACGTCTCCAAACACGGGCTGCACACGGCCCACCCGCCCCGAGCCACCCACCACCACGCACTCCCACCCCCCTCGCTGGGGCCTTGCTGTCTGCTGGAGCCTGGCCGGGCTCTGCATCCGGGGGGAGGCGGTGGTCAGGACCCACCGCTGGGGCACCGCCGCCACAGACGCACCAAGCTGCCTGCTCGCGGGACAAGCTCTCACTTCCCCAAGGAACCCGGGCTCGCAGAGGGCGGCCTTCATCCCGGGCTTCCTTGCAGACGTCCCCTGGACCCTGGGAACCCGAGGCTAGGCTGACGGGAGGGCCCGGCCCACCGGCACAGCAAGGCATGTGCTTCCTGCTGTTCTGTGTGTGTGTTCGGGAAGGGGCGACCTGGATACGACACGCTCCAGACTCGGAAACACACATCCCGGACACGGATGCGTGCGCGCGGACAGCTTGTACGCCTGCCCCCACTGCTGGACTCTGACAGCTGGTCTTCAGCTACTTTTCAGCTACCCTGTGTGAAAGGTCGCGGCCTCACTCACTGAACCCCGGCTTCCCGAGCCGTCTGGGGGCAGGAACGGCTCTCGTCGGCGGCAGTCCTTCATACGCTGACCGTCGCTAACGCGCTCTCCTCCTTGGTCTTACATACACACAGGTATTTTTTTTAAAGATTTTACTCATTCGACAGTGAGCAAAGGAACACAAGCAGGGGTGAGTGGGAGAGGGAGAAGCAGGCTTCCCGCCGAGCAGGAGACCCGTTCTGGGGCTCCATCCCAGGACCCCAAGAGCATGACCCAGGCCAAAGGCAGACGTCATCGACTGAGCCGCCCAAGCGCCCCCCTTTGTTCCGCATTTTGCCATTTCAGGAATAGTTTAAGATTCTGTATTTTTATTTGAATTCAGTAAGTCAGCACACACCGCATTGTTCGTCTCAGAGGTAGAACTCGGGGACTCGGCGGTTGCGCACAACACCCAGTGCTCGTTCCGCCACGAGCCCTCCCGCATGCCATCCCCCCGGCACCCCAGCCCGTTACCCCACCCACCCACCACCCCCTCCAACAACCCTCAGTGTGTTTCCTGTGATTAAGAATCTCACACGGTTCGTCTCCCTGATTTTATTTTTCCTTCCCGTCCTCCGTGTTCCTGTTTTGTTTCTTAAACTCTATGTATAATGAGTGAAATCACAGGACACTGGTCTTTCTCGGACTGATCTCGCTTAGCACGATAGATACCCTCTAGTTCCATCCACACCGATGCACATGGCGAAAGCTCGTTCTTTCTGACGGCTGAGTGATACTCCGTCGTCCACATGAACCACATCTTTATCCGTTCATCTGTCGGTGGACATCTGGGCTCTTCCCGCAGTTTGGCGATTGTGGACATGGCTCCTATGAACGCTGGGGTGCACATGCTCCTTTGGATCCTTACTTTAGGGGCAGCCACTGCTGGCAGAGTCTCCCCGTCCCCGTGGCTCTTCCTGCGAGCCCATGCTTCCCGTCCCTGGAGCCCCTTGCGAAAGGCTAATGATCTGCCCAGGTCTGGCATTTGTGGGGGCTGCTTGTGGCCCTGCTGCCGGGCCCTGTGCCTGCACACCCCCCACCCCGGGAGGCTACACAGCAGCTGCGGTCGGGGGGGCTCCCCACCTTCCGAGCAGGGCTCCATTTCTGCAGCGGGCGCACGCAGTCCGTCTGCACCGTGAGCAAAGAGCCAGCAAGAAGCTCGGCAAACGAGATAAGAATAAAAACCTCCCCGAGTGCCCATCCCTCTGAAGCCTCCAAAGTGCTAACATTGTCTCTGGAAAATATCTGACTGGCCTTTAAGGATAATGGAAGAATTTAAATAAAAATGTATACATGAATGTAAAAAAAAAAAAAAAAAAAAGGATGAGGGTCTAAAAAGCACAAGGTCAAGTGTGTCATTTTCTGGAACGTCCTCAGTCACTGTGATCTGTCACCGCTGACACCGCAGAAGCACACACGGGTCCGTGTTCCACGTTCCTTCTGTGCGCTCTCAGTGCAGATCGCCGTCCCGGGCAGGGTCCTCGCCTGGCCTCGGAGAAGCGCTCGTCCTTGGTTTTTTTTGTTTTTTTTTTTAAGATTTTATTTATTTATTTGACAGACGGAGATCACAAGCAGGCAGAGAGGCAGGCAGAGAGAGAGGAGGAAGCAGGCTCCCCGCTGAGCAGAGAGCCCGATGCGGGGCTCGATCCCAGGACCCTGGGATCATGACCTGAGCCGAAGGCAGCGGCTTAACCCACTGAGCCACCCAGGCGCCCTCGTCCTTGTTTTTAAGACACTGGAAGACTTGCTCATTTTGTACCGACACGGTGGTCTGGGAAATGTGTGACATTTCAGGAGACACCTGGGGGCTCCCCACGAGGACCTCCTCTGAGCGCAAACTCCGAATGCTCCCGGGACTCGAAAACCCAGTCTGCGCGCACACGCCCAGAGCAGGTCTCCCGAAACACACCATCTTCCTGTCGCCCCCCACCCCCAAGTCCCTACAGCACAGGCTCACAAGTGGAAACACTTATAAATGCTCCGGGACTTGTTTCAACATGGTGCCTTTCAATACTTTTCTTTGGGTTTAACCCAACTTGTTACTCACCTAAAGGATACTTTTATTTCTTTTCTTACTTGTACCCTCCTCATCCACACACGTATAAAAGAATTTTTCTGTTCAACATTTCCTCAAATGTGTTTCTTCAATTCAATTTTAAAATCCTTCAATAAAGCAGGTCAAATCCAGGGACAACAAACAGTGCTCTACAGTCTGTGGCACAGAAGCCCACGGAGATTTCCAGCCCGGGCCACGCCTCCACAGAAGGTACCACCAGTTCCTACCCAACCTCCCAGCCCCGCCCAGCCCCTGGCTTCAGACCGGGACCGCGTAGGACTGCGCACAGGAACCCAGGCTCACGACGCTCTCCCTGGCCGGCTCTTCCACTCGCCCTTCCGGGGAGTTGACCTGTGCTCAGCCACCAAAATGCCCCTGATTACCCGGTGCAGCCCTGAAGGGCTAACCAAGAATTAAAGACACATTAGTACCCAGCTGTCTTTCACGGAGGAATCCCCTTTGTGCTGGTTTAGCCTTCCCACGCATTTTTAATTTCTGCTTAGGGCTATGAATTCTTAGGGAGGGAGCCAGCCAATTTTCAGATAAATAAGTGATAAAAGGCTCTTGACAAACACCAAAAACTGAACAAAACAGAGTGCTCACAGGCCATGATGCAAACCCCAAGACGGCAGCCCTGACAGCCTGCTTGGCGTGCAGCACGTGGCTCAGGGACCGTCCACACTTGCGTGGCTGCTGCTGTTCAACCAGACACACAGGCGAGCCTCCCAAGTGGGCGAACAGACACCGGGAGCCGCAGCCCTCGAAGGCTGCAGAAGACTCTGCCACACAACCTGCTGGGGCCACGAGCCCCAGCCCACCCCCCAGCCCGTGGTTTTTCTAAAGCACACAGGCAATCGTAGACTACATCCCAAGCCATCGAACAAAGAAAAATTTTAAGGCTCAAAATCCCAAGAAACGTTTTGATTGTAAGGAGCAGATATCTGGCACACCCCGAGATATTTGAAAACAAGTATTAAATAAAATCTTTAAAGTGTAAAACCTTTGACAGGAATTCCACATTAGACGTATGTGTCTCCATATAAAATGGGTAAGGGGCACTGCCTACAAAGTCACTAGCGGGGAAAAAAAAAAGTCACTAGCAGTGTCCGCCCAGAGTCGTAGTTCGACACCTTCAAGAGACACACAAAACCTCCCAGAACCACAAATCCCAGACTACGTGGCCGAACACGTCTCTGCTCATCCTGAAATCTGGATGGAAGTGACCGCGACCTGCGGCACCCGCCAGCTCACCCGTTCTGTCGCTCCTCGGGAAGGGCACACACTCCTTCCTGCCGCCCTTTGCTGCGCACGCATCTCCGTGTTTCTAAACACAGGAGAGGGCACGTGAGTGCATCCAGATGGTGCAATAAAACATTGTTGAGCGTCGACTCAATGCCGAGCTCCCGCAGCCGGCTTTCCTGGCTGACAAAAGAAACCAGGCGATGTAGGAGGCCCTGGAGGGAGTGGGGGACCCTGAGGGTCAGACCCTGACTGCGCTGATAGCTGGGTTTAAATCCCAGCTTTTCCTCCAATGGTCCACACGACCTGGGATAAAACGCTAGAACCACAGTTTTCAATTGTCCAAATAAGGAACTCAGAAACACAATCTTAATTGTTTAACATTATTTCATTATTTCAACATTTCCAAGATTCTAACCACCCCACTGCTCTTCTCTGACTAAATCTATTTGGGGACTGTGCCCTGTCTCTGGCCTCAGGAACCCACTGCTGGGCTCCCCTCCCGCCCGACAGGTGTGGCCACCCCCATGCGAGATGCCACATTGTACCCTCTGCGATGTGTACCCTCTGCGATGAGCCACGTGGTACCTCCCTTGGCACTAAGTAGATCTCCCCCTCCACTGGCCCGGCCCCCACCTGCCCTGCAGTGCAAGGTCCTCCCCACGTGAGCGACTGCCCGCTAACCAAGCAGACTCACCTCTGCGCCTGTATTTACTCGAATTAAGGGAATACACGCCCAAGGAAAACTAAGAATACCACTTCTGTCCAAGCACCGAAGGGACCATCCCAAGCTCGTGAAGCCTCTGCGTCCCTCACCCCTGCTCCCAGGCTTAAAGACAGCACAGCCGCCCGCAGGGGCGTGGCGCCCCGCAGAAACACTGACCAGAGGCAGACGGACGGAAAGCAGCCAAGACGGGAAGGGAGGCCGACGGCCAAGCCCCCGAGGAGCTGGACAGACAGGAGGACACGAAGAGCTAGCTCCCTGCTCCGGACCCCGCGCGGGCCGTGGCACACGAGACGAAAGACCTCTCTCATCTCAGTCTGCTGTGCTGACAAGGACAGCAAATGCTTCCACTTCGGAGCCTCTCTAAACGGCGCCGCTGTCCCGGGTCCGCGTGGCCCCGAGGCAGAATCTTACCAGCCTTACTTGCGCTGCAGGCCCGTCGGGCCCCGCCGCAGGGAGCTCTGCGCAGGGAAGCCCTCCTGGCACATAGGCTGGCCGCCGCAGGGATGCCGGCGCGTTGCTGGCCGTGGTGGCATGCGCAGCTGTCCGCACAGGACACACGGATGGGGCGCTGAGGCTGCTGGAGACCGTGCGGAAGGCCGCGGAGCAGCATCGTGGCGGGCGGCGGTGGCCTGTCCGGGAAGAGCTGGGGACTCCGCAGACTGCCACTGGGCTCACGGTCTCTCCCACCCCGCGCGGACCTTCGGCCGGAACGGAGTACGTGCTCAGTGAGGAAGAAACTTCTCCGAAGCACGACCTGCCCCTCCGGGTGCCCGCGTGTGTGCGGGCGGCGACCAGAGAGCGGCCGGGCCTGGGGAGGGCTGGCCTGACCTGCGGAGGGAGCCCACCGAGCACTCGCGGGGCTGCCCATCCCCGGCCCGGCCGCACTGCGGCGGGCTCCGCTTCCCTCCGGGGAGCCTGCCGGCCGGGTCCTGCCCACACGACAGGGGCCGCGGCTCACGAGGAGGGAGCCCACGGCTTCCCGAGCTGCACCTCGGCCGCGCGGCCCCGCGACGGCCGGGCCGTGAGCACGTGGAGCCGCGGCCGTACGCAGGCCGGAGGACACATGCCGGGGGACCCAGCTGGATGAGGTCCGCGGAGCCCTCCCGCCCGGAGCAGGGCCAGGGCCGACCCTCCGTGGGGACAGGGCTGCAGCCGGACGCACGCTGCAGACGCGTGAGGGTCCCTTGGGGTCGCGTGTCACAGTGGGGTGACGCTGGGGGCGCAGCAGCCGTGTCTGTGCTGCACATCCTCAAAGCGGCCTTGTGACGGCCTTTAGCTTACCTTCGCGGCCACCGGAGACTAACCCGCAGACTGGGGAGGGGCAGAAGGTGCAGGTTCTTCGCCTGGGATCGGGAGCCCCCAGGTGCAGGTGCTGCTCCCTGACCAGGGAAGCGGCGTGGCGGGGCGTGGATCCCGTCTCCCTTGCTCAGCCCTCTCCCCAGAGGCTGACACCCCCTTCTAGGATTTTCTGTGCATATCCAGGGATATAGGCCATAGCTCCATTTGGAGAGCATCCCACACGATTCTGCACTTTCCTATTTACTGAGCCTTGACAGGACCCTTCTTCCATGGTTCTACCTTGTTCTTGATGGCTACGCTCTAGGGCGCCTGCGTGGCTCAATTGGTCAAGCACAGTCTGCCTTCAGCTCGGGTTAGGTCATGAGCTCCGGGGTCCTGGGATCGACCCCATCCATGTCAGGCTCCCTGCTCAGCAGAGAGCCTGCTTCTCCCTCTGCCCTGCCCCACTGCTCCTCTCTGGCTCCCCCAAATGAATAAAAAATCTTTTTAAGGGCCGCCTGGGTGGCTCAGTGGGTTAAGCCTCTGCCTTCGGCTCAGGTCATGGTCTCAGGGTCCTGGGATCGAGCCCCACATCGGGCTCTCTGGTCAGCCGGGAGCCTGCTTCCCCCTCTCTGTGCCTGCCTCTCTGCCTACTTGTGTGTCTGTCTGTCAAATAAATAAATAAAATCTTTAAAAAAAAAAAAAAGTAGATATGTTTTGTCACTCTCAACTTTTTTTAAAAAAAGATTTTATTTAAGAGCAAGCGAGGGAGTGGGCAGGGGAGGAGCAGAGGGAGAGGGAGAGACAAGCTCCAGTAGACCGCGCTGCGCACAGAGCCCAACGTGGGGCTGGATCCCAGAACGCAGAGATCATGACCCGAGCCCAAACCAAGAGTCGGACGTTCAACTGACTGAGCCACCCAGGCGCCCCCAGAAACTTTTTTTTTTAAAGGTTTTATTTGAGAGGTAGGGAAAGGGAGAAGCAGGCTCCCCATGTAGCAGAGAGCCCGATGTGGGGCTCGATCTCAGGACCCAGAGAGCATGACCTGAGCCGAAGGCAGACACCCAACCATCTGAGCCACTGAGTGCCCCCAGAAACTCTTTTTTTTAACAAAAGGAAAAGAACTCAAAAGCAAAAGAGATGATAAAGCAGGCCGCCTGCTCAGAGCAGTGTTGGGTAGAGCATGTGTGAGGCCCCGTGTGTGAGGCCCCACCTGACCTTCCTCCCAACGGGGAGCACCAGGTCACAGGAGGACAGGGCGGCGGGGGCAGCGGTGTCCACACAGACCAGGTAATCCTCCGTCTCCACAGGGAGCGTGCGGCTTTCCCTGAGAACCAACCCACACGCTCCACTCCCCCCACGGCGGGGGTCAGTCAGGAGAATCAAGCCCGGCCTCCAACCCTGCATGCCTTCCCACGGTGTTTTCTTCACACAAATCAAACAAAACTAGCATCTTATTTTAACTTGAATACTAGTTTTGTACAAAAGAGAAAATGAAAAAGCATAGAAAAAGGTCATTTTATTATACCTTTTGTTTGGTGGGATATCAGTGCCCTTTTTAAAACCCTACTATTCAAGTACAAACGGGTATGTTTACAAAGTATTTACAATTTCAGTCTTCTTCCTTTATATTTGAAACCTGACAGCCGTGTGGTGACACAGGGGACAGAAAGTGGTGAAGACTGCCTGCAGGCGAGCCCCGCCTCCGGGGCATCACGCAGAAGAGCCCCGGGCCAGCCTCGATCAGAGCGGCAGCTGCCCACGATGCGCCAGAGGAGGGAGCCGGACAATGCTCCCGCGGTGCGCCTGACCACCAGCCCCGCATGCTATCCTGGCCAGGGCGCTGGTTCTTGGGCCATGCGGGAGTTTGCGGGCAGAACCACCCCACACTCGCGTGGAGCTCAGAAAGGACAGTGGACCCCTGACAGCAGAAGACGGAGAGAACCACACCCGGGGAGGAGGAGGTTTCCTGGAGCAGCTGGTGAAGCCGGGGGCCCCTGGTGCATCTAAGTCGGACAAAAGCCAACCGTCTGCCCTGGGTCCCACGTAAGCAGCCAGGGAAGGACGCGGCCTCGCACACGAGGGCCGCTCATTCACACACTGAGGCAGGCAGGAGCCCAGGCCACAAACGCTGGCGCGCTGGCTCACTTCTGTCCCAGCAGACGGCCCGAGCAGGGTGCGCCAAAGCGGGTGCAAACAGATCCTCTTCCTCCTCCGGGCCAACTGCCAGCGGCCCCAGAAGTGGGGGGCCAGGTGCACCGCGCACACAAATCACGCTGCACCTCTGCACATCGGGGTAGGAGCACAGAAGTCCCCGGCACGCTGTCCTCTCCTGGCAGCACGGGCCACGCCAGAGGGTGGTGGTGAGAACACACCTCGCAGCACTGCCTCCACACAGTGGAGCAACTATCATGTTAAGTCCCTTCCATTTTTTTCAAAACTTGATTTTTACCTTTCTCCAAATTTCTCACCCAGAGCTCAGTAATGAGCTGCCCAGTTGCTTCAGTAGATGCTGCCATGTTACCATCCACGTAAATCGATGGGAAACCAAAACTACGGTCCGCGTTCCTTCGTGCCACTCAAAGCGGAACACGGGGGAGGACAGAGAAAAGGAGCAGGGAGACTCCCTCAGAAGGCCCACACACAGCCCACAGGACCTGGGTTTCTGGACCCACAGCAGAAGAGAGCCACGGAGCCAGCACACAGAGCGGGGAGCCCGATGTGCGCCTGGGCCTGGGAGACAGCGTCCAGGTAAGCAGACGTCATCGGCCAAACGCGCCCACTGCCAACACTTACACTAGCTCACTGCAGTGAAAAAGTAAAACAGAAGCAAACACGGGGCCTCCTCTTTGTCCCTCAAGTGCGTCCCCAAATACTGCATAGAAGGTCCTCTGCTTTGCACGGACCCACAAGGGAGTGCATCTGCTCCCGGGCGCGACGCCGGCGTCACGAGAAACAGAAGTCTGGCTCATCAGCCCGCGAGGAAGCACTCACGACGCCCATGTCTGTCGGGGACCCTGCACAGTCCGCGGAGGCTGCTCACTGTCCGCAGGTCCCGCCTGGGCTGGGCGGGAGAGCGATGGGGTGGGCGTCCGACCCTCACACAGCAGTCCAGGCCCCACAGCCCGAGATGGGAGCCTCACGGAGTTCGCCGGAGCCACTCCCGGGTTCCGTCCACACACGCGCTTCGTCCGCCAGCTGGGAGTGTCCTGGATGTGCTGTAAGGACACCCGTGGCACCGCGGGCGGGCCCGACGTGAGCCCCACTGGCTGCTCTTTGGAATGAAAATTCAGTCGGGGACGGTGAGCCTTCACATGGCCGGAAGAGGTCATGAATGACCTGGAAACACCTCAGAGGAGGGAAAGAGAAAACCACACTGGCCGCCTCGGACCGGAGATGACCTCCTCAGCCGACCTCTCTCCTCTCCAAGGACCAGAATGCGCGTTCAGGTAGGAGTACAGAACCAAGCAGAGGCGGATGCTGTCCAAGACCAGGTTTCAGGTTCAAGAGCTCTCCTCTACGACTCACTGCCCCTCCGCGTGGCCCCGTGCAGAACACCGCACACACACGAGACCTGGCACTACCGCTCTGCAGAGACGGGAAGCTGAAGGTGCCAGCAGCACCTCCACCGTCGGTCCCCGGACATGGACACGGGGGCACGGGCCACGGCTCCCCGCTCCCCGCAGTGTTGGACGCAGGAGAGTAAAACGATGACACTACTTTGTTTCCGTTATAACCTCCCCGGGGCCAAACACCTCCAACGACACCGTTCCACGGTTCAACAATAAATAACGTGCCTGCTCTTGACTCGGCGGCGGAGTGCCCGGCGGCCCGCCCGCCGCTGTGACTAGGGGCACGGGGGCTTGGCGGGCGTCTTCAGCCGGACGGCAGGGACTCGCATCTGCAGCTTGGGCTGCTGGCCGGGGCTGTCGGAGCTGGCCGGCACCTGGGCGGGGGCGGCGACACCGGGGTTCTGCAGCTGGCCCGCCGCCGTCGGCACCACCTGCTGCTGCATGAGCTTCTGCTGCACCACCTGCGCGGTCGCCGTCACCGTGGGGATCATCTGCACCTGCTGCCCGGCCGCTGTCGCCTGAGTCAGGGTCACAGTCTGCGGGGAGGCCTGAGCCGAACGGTCAGAAAACACACGGCCTAGTAACACGGCCGACTAAACGTTCTTGAGGGGTGGGGGTGGGGGTTCAGAAGCTTCCTCAGCACAAGCGCTTCTGTGAGATGGGGGAACCACGTGATGTATCACGGTACGACCTCTGGTTTCCGACCACACAGAAGCAGGAAAGAGCCACTGAATGAAATCACTGCTGCTTTTGGGCAAAGGCTGACGGCTGGGGCCTGGGGGCGGCATTTGGCTTCTAGTGCATTTGGTGCCTTGGAATCTACATGCCATGGGACTTTGAACAAAATGATGTTTTGTTCAAAGGTGCTGCTTTACACAGCTACATTTTGCAGCAGTACATAAAAGGGCAGGAGCCTGACGGTTTGGCGACAACAGTCACTGCTGTCCCCAGTAGTACTGACACTTCCAGGACCAAAGTCACCACAAACAGACTGTTTTGTGTTTCCCTAAAACTAAGGCATGGGGGCTTCGGCTCAGAGGACGTGTCTGAAATCGCCAGCCGAAGGAGAGGTCCCACAGATCCCCACGGGCTCCTTTCGGACACCTGGCACTGAGTTTGAACTGGCTGCTCAGCTTGTGTCCTGCCAGCCTAAAGACTAAGAGCTGTCCCCAAATTAATCTTTCCTGAGTTAAGAACATCAAAAGTGCCTCTCTGATAGTTAGTCTTCTACTTTCTCAGAGTGAAAACCAAAAACCCCCGAGGGGAAGTGTGAAGGTTACCGAAAAGCCCGTGTGGGACTCCCGGGAGGGCTGTGCGTCTGCACGTCCTACCTGCTGGGAAGCAGAGGCCACCTGCTGGATGCCGGCCACGGGTGTCTGCTGCTGGACCACTTGAGGGAGTTTGGCAACCTGTGAGAAACAAAACAAGCCAAATGCAGAATTTACGTGAACGTGTGCACAAGCAGACTGCCCCCTCTCCTTCCTTCTCAGTTCTTAATACAAACGCAGGAACAGACCAGGGGCCAGAAGCCACCCCAGAGCAATTCTCCGTTTGCTGGCCGGAGCCCCTCGGCGCCCGTTCCTGCGGAGGAGCGCCCGCCTCCCTCGTCTGCAGGCAGCGGGGACCGGCCGCTCGCCTGCTCGCATCCTTCAGTCACGGCTTCTCCTTCACCAGCAACCGCTCCGGGTTTATGTGAGAGAACTACACTGAGGATGGAGTGACCCAGACTGACTCACGACAGTCCCCTCTTCAAGTCTGGGCACCGTTCCAGGAAGGCACCCTCCCCAAGAAATGATCTGGACCAACCGGGGTTCAGCCCCGTTCGACACGTGCCAACGTCTCCGGGCAGTTAGCGTATCACCTTGCGGTGTTTTCCTCCAGCATGACGACGCGATCCTCACTCCCGACAAACCTCTCCACCCTACACCACCTGGTGCACGCGTCATACCACGCATGCATGGCTGCCTCAACACGGCGAGACGATTCAGGCCCGCGTCTACCCTGTCGGGGTGTCAGGCCAGAGAAGCACAACAGGTCCTGAGCAGCCAGCTGCTGGGGGCCGGATACCCCCACCGGGTCTCTAACCGGTAGGACAGGGTGGAAGTAAGGCTGTCCGAGACAGTTCTGCAGGGAACGTGAATGACACGACATACTTGTGGCAGACTCCGAGGCAGTGCTGGCTCCCACTGTAAAACCTGAAACCACCGGAAAGCACTTTCGAGTTCACTATAACTCAAATAAAAGTTATAAACAGGATCTGCTAAGACAAAAAGAGCCCGTGCCTGGAAGCTGTCGGCGCTGGTAGGAAAGCAAGACTCGGGGAGCAGGAGCAGGACGCCCCTGCACAGGGTGGGCCAGCACGGCCACCCACAGAGGGAACTCCCAGTTCCAGAGCCAAGCGGAGGCAGGAATCCAGAGCAAGGAGCCGAGGCGCGGCAGACCAGAGGCCAAGTCCAAACTCGGGCAGGACCGCTCACCGGCCCTGCAGCTGTGCCCGTCACCCAGAGGGGTCTGCGAGGAAGTCAGCTGCCTGAGGCCCTGAGCTGCGGTGGGAGAGGACACAGGCTCAGAACCGAAATGACGCTGCCTGAGACACACCCACCCTCATGCCACAGCCGACGTGGCCCTGGCAGTGCCCACGGGCACCCAGGAGGAGTCAGCCTTCAACCCAGACCTCAAAGCAATCCTAAGACAGGCTTCAAGGAGAACTAGTTCCCGAGAAAATAACTACTACAAATATAAACACAGTTCCTGAGACAGCAGCAAAGACCCAAACTCCTTAATGTAAACGTAGCTAATAGGTGGGAATCTATTTAAAAAAGCAAAAATGGGAAAAAAATAGGAGAAACAGATGAATGCAAAGGCAGAGTGGGAGACGTCAATGCAGGCCTGTCAGTGACGGACATGGAAGGACCCAGGAGTAACCGAGTAGTAACCAGACGACCGGACAACGGCACAGGCACCATCATAAAGCAAGTCTCACACCTCCCACTGTGTTACAGAATCGGTGAGGGACGGGGTCCAGCCGCTGTGGGCCTGGCACGGGGGTGGGGGGCTGCTGCCCCTGAGCTGGAGAAGTTCAGGTGCACACAGGAGTGGGATGACGCACCCAAGAGGTCATCACGCAGCTTCAGGGACCTGTCCAAAGGCAGGCAGGACTGAGAGTCTGCAACGGGACTAGCCGTTGGCCGCAGCTGTGAACCTGGGGTCAGAGGCCCAGAGACGGACTGAGGCCTTGAGACTGGGGAAGACAAAACCACCATAACAAAGAACGAAATCTTTCAGCAAACTACGTGAAAATTCTGACTCTACTGAAAGGTGATTTCCAAGCTCAGACCTTGCAAAACAATCACATGAACAGGGACACAGCTGAACTTCCCTAGATACCACCAGCCAGGGAGGCTGTGGCCCTAGCCCGCATGGCAAAGCGGAAGAACCGGGCCAGGGAAGAGGACAATGCCACCACCACTTGGCATGGGCCACCTGCCCGGGAACAAAGGAAGTGCCAGAGGCCACAGATGACTCTCCAAGAACAGGGCTCGATCAAAGCAGCAAGATTCTAAAGTCAAGGTGCCAAAAGAAAGGCACAGACGGAAAACAGATACCCAGTAACACACCATTACAGTAGCATCAAAAAACACCAATCACCCAGGAACAAATCCAATCCAAGCGGTTAGACTGTCCTGGAAAAAATTCAGAAAACCCAAAGGGCACTGAAAGGACCAGACAGCAAAATATGCATTGTGTGGGTGAGTCTATGGTCGAAATGGCAAAGACATCGCTTTCCCGCTTAATGTCACCTAAAAAGTGAAGGTGGCTCCGCGCCCTGCAGACTAGCACACGTACTGCCGCAGCAATGTGCGCACACTCAATCCCACTGGAGTCACAAGAGCTCTGCCTGTGCTGAGTGAGCTTAGCACACAGACCTGGAACTACCAGGAAGGTGAGGAGGGCCATGGACAGCAGCACGTTCTCAATAGGAGGACATGGTCTGCCGCTGGGGGCCAAGGCTCACCGCGTGGCCACAGGGACGGCCACACAGGGACCGCAACGCCGAAGAGCGCTCCACGCACAACCACGCACGATCTATGCCGGAGTCGCACTATGGATCAGAAGGAAAACGGTGCTGAAAACAACAGGTATTCTAATGGGAAAAGTGAACTGAATTCCTAGTCTTATATTGTCTGGAAAAGCCCATTCCAGGAAGATGAGAAACCTCAGCACCAAAGAAAAATTACAGTGTTTTTAGAACATGATAAGAAAGTAACACCATGACCTCTGGGAAGACATTCTTAGGACACAAAAGCACCACTCAGAAACAGAAAAACTGGTCACTGCAACATGCTGAAACTAAGAACTCCTGCTCCTGCGAAGACACCACAGAGTTAAGTGTGAAAATGAGTCACAAACTGGGAGCAGCCAGTGAGCGGGACAGAGACCTGAAGGCTCCCAGAGGAAGGGAACAGCGCCAGGACGACACATAGCTGGCACTTGGCAGAAGGGAGCCCTGACCATCAAGATTCAGGAATGGCAGAACTGCGGGGCTCGGCAGGAGACGCAGGAGCAAGGCGAGGCTGAGCGGAGGCTCGCAGGGCTGGGACCGCTGCAGTAACCTGACAGACACGCACACACTCACAGCACAGCTCCCCCACCCCAGGCAGCCAGGTGCGATGCCCACATTCAGGAAACAGTCACTGCTGCTGAAAGGTCGGTCGTCTGTAAGTGTCCGCAGGCCAGGAGCAAGGCCCAGAGCAGCCCCCTCGGCCATCGGCAGCCGAGCAATGGAATGTCAACTCACTAAATTGGGGAGGACCCCCCAAGACGTGAAGGACAACCCCCAGAGTGTGACCCCAGCATGGCCCCCAAGCCATACTCCATGACCCCAGAGGTGGAAAAGCCAGCGAGGAATGTCAGGGGCCAGCCACCTCTGTCCTCGCTCTCCAGAGCCTGTACGCCGACCACTCACTCTCCAGGGCACCTGCTGTCCCGCAAGCCGCCTCGCGCTCGACTCATGCTCACCTGGATCTGGGTCTGCACCTGCTGCGTCCCAGCCAGTTTCTGGGCCTGGGAGATGGGTGTGGTAAGGAACTGCGTTTTAAGGGCTGGCTGGGTGGCATAGGTGACCTTCTGCGGTTGGCCCTGAGCAGCAATCTGCTGTGCGGCGATCTGAAGGAGAGAAGACCGCCCAGGTTAGAACCAGGCCAGGCTGTGTCCTCTTCTTGGAGTGCCAGGGCCTCCCCTGGGCCCCCACTGCCCCAAGAGCCACAGTATGACCACTCCACGCTCCCAGAATGCCTGCCCTCCGCCCAGTCCTGCAGCTGCCTGGCCGGCACGCCCGGCACCCCCCGCCTGGAAGTTCCCCGCCGAGACCAGGCCGGGGTTCATCTTCACGTCCTCTGTCTGCTCTTCACGTGAGTGAACGTCTCTTTCCTGAATCTGACTTGAATATTCGGGCACATACTCTAAAATACTGACCACAAAGGATAACAAACCTATAAGCACCGTCCCTGCATGATTAATTTCTAAGTTTTCTCTGCCAGAAGAACGGGACTCCTACTCCGAAGACTAAGCATACACACGGCGTATGTTTTACAAAGCCAGTTACACACACTTATTTTTCTAATTTCTCAGAACTTTTCTTTCAAATCCCGTGAACACCAGACCAAGGCTGTAGCAACCTCTCGCTCAGCAGTGAGCTAAGCCCACTGGATTACCCTGGCCCACCCGGCAGTGTCCCTGTCCTCCTGTCACCAGAGCCCATCGCGGGTCCCAACGTGAGAGCTGCCCTGTAGCCGAGCCCAAGGACAGCTGGAGAGGACTGGGGAGGGGACTGAGTGCTCTCCCTCCCGAACTGTCCCCCAGCAGGGAAGAAGGCAGCGCCCAGAAGTGGGTGTGCTGACTCTCTCCATCAGAGAAGACCCCAGGCCACAGCTCTCCCCGGAAGGCAGGAGGAGGCTGTCTGAAGGGCACACGTCCAGCACAGTGGGCTGCTGCTGGGACAGCTCCTTCCTGGGGCCCAGCCCACACTGCTCTACCAACGTCCCACTGCCTCTGCCCTCACCGGTGCGGCCCTCCTGGCTGCTGGGCCCTCCTAGCTCGTCACCTCACCCTGGGCTGCTGAGGACCGCTCAACTTCCGATTCCCTGCTGTCCCCACAAACTGCAGCCTGCGTCAGGGACGGGCAGGATCTCGGCCCCCGCCAAATCGGGGCTCGGTCAGCTCCGTGACTCCAGGTGAGTCGCTTCCTGTCTCTGATCCTCTTTCCTCAAAGTGACATGCAGCCCTGCTCTGAGCACAGGCACCAGCAGCCCGGAGAGCTGCGAGCTCACACGGGGAGCACCTCGGGCTGGGCACCCGACCCCGGTTCCAAAAGCAGGAGGGACAATGGCCGGTGCGAGCACGGAAAACGCGCACCTGCACCCGGGGCCGCACGCTGCCGGAGCACACAGAGCAGAGTGGGGGCTCTGCTCCTGGAGGTCAGCACAGCGCCTGCCCAGGGCACAGCCTCGACATGCTGGCCTACCAACAGCTCCGCCCGGGCCCTGCCTCTGCTCAGAGCCCACTCCCAAACGTCTGAGTCAGGGAGACGCTGAGAGCACTCCTTCAGGCCCGGCAAGCACACACGAGGCAAGGACGCGGTCCTATCTCTCTGCACACTGGGAGCCCCAGCAGTCACGCACCAAGAGCTACACCCGCACCCCTGGGCCTCTCGGGCCCAACCCAGCCACGCGATTCCACGGCCGGCTTCACGGCTCCCCACCGGTTCCCGTCACCACCGCCCCCTTGCAGGGCCTTGTGGCAGCTCCCACCCCGAGACCTCAGGGCACAGGTCTTCTGTGTGTGGCGCCGGGAAGCCAGGAGAGGCCCTTGCCGGCCTTCCTGCTGTCTGTGCGCTCTGTGCCCAGCGCGCAGCCAGGACGACAGGAGACCGCCCAGGGAGCCGGTACCTTCTGCTGGACGGCCGCGGGGCCCGGGGCCGCCTGGGGCTGGATGGCTTTCTGCTGCTGCACGGCCTGCTGCTTCAGCTTCAGCAGCTGCTGTACATGCACGGGCTGCGCCACGACGGTCTGTCCTGTGAACAGCGACGAAGACTTCAGTCACGGTGCTCCGTGGGGACAAGGGTCTCACGACCTCCCTGAAGCTCCATGTCCCAGAACCGCTGAGCTACTCCCACTGACAGCTTTCGTACGAAAAGCCGCACGCGGAAACTAGGCCAACACAAGACATCCGGACCGCGGCAATCCTGAAGGTATCTGTGGGCCCGCAAGGACATTCAAATAAAGGTGTGGGGAGTTCCGAATGGTAACTGGTTAGGGCAAGGGCCGCAGTTTGTCCTGGGGCACCTCTGAGAGGCACTCTGGCCAGACGGTGCCGGACATGCTCGAAATGGGCGTCCGCACAGAAGCCAGCAGGAGACCTGTCGCCCCACTCTGGCTCTCTTTGGCAGGACAAGGGTGGAGGGGGAGAGGCTGCCCACGAGGTACCTGCGGCTTTCTGCGGCTGTCCGATGGCCACGCTGATCCCGGCGACGTTCATGGGCAGGGTCGTCACACCTGGCGAGGAGACCACGGCCGCCGGCACGGACACCACGGGAGGCTTGGCCAGTGCCACCTGCGCGGGCTGGGGCGCCTGAGCCTGCATCTGCCCTTGCGCCTGCAGCTGCGAAGGGGGAACCCGGGTCTAAACAGTGAAAACGGGAGAGTCCAAAGATATTCGGGATGCCGTGTGTCTGTGTCTTTGCAAGCACTTCCCCCGAGAGCTCACGCGGATCAAGAGGACAGACCCACAAAGGTGGGAAGTGGTCGTCAGCTGAGGGGCCACGCTTCGCAGAGGGCTGCGCTACGCTTCCTAACCCATCAGCAACCAGCCTGGGGAGCCTACAGCCGCTCGCCCGCTCTCACGCTCAGACCCTGCTACGGGGAGCCCGGGAGCCGGGCTCTGCTGCTCCTCCTCCCAGCTTCTGAATTCCGAGGAGCCCCATCCCGCTGGGTCACCTACAGACTGCTGTCTCCCACTCCTCTGGCTACGCCTGAAGGTCAACCACCACCCCAGCCCACGACCACCGCAGCCCACAAACACCAGCCCACGACCAACCCAGCCCTTCCCACAGACACACCTCCTGCTACTCAGTCTCCTGCTGCCACAAGCACTTGTGTCCCAAACTTAGATCTTCAGAAAACAGACCCATCTTACCTGTACAAGCACTCAGACTACCTGAGAAAACATAAAGAAGTAAAAAGCACCCCTAACCCTCAAACCCCCCACATCTGAATGTGAAGGCCAGTACCGAGCCCATCAGACGCTGGTCTTACCCACGTGACCTACTGTGCAGGTGTGTGAGATGGGACAACTTAGAATACTCTGTAGGATTTGTACTGTTTCTCTCCCTTTCCAAAGTCACGGACTACCCCAACACGGGGACATACACTCCCCAGTTCAGCTAACAGGGACCTGTCTCCTCTAACGCGATTCGAACAGCAGGACTGCGCGTCCGTCCCACTGTCCACCCTCCCCTACTGCTCCCCACGAGAAGAGAACCAGGACCGCCGGTTAGACGCACGCTGCACAGCTCAGGGATGGGAGGCCCTCCCAGAGTGGAAGCCAACCTGTGTGGCCAGTCCCGCAGGAGCAGTGTGGGCTCCCCCCGCTCTGGCTGGCCCCTGGGCTCGCCGCTCTTCTCTGGATTGGCGTGTCTTGTGAACACGGTGAGGCCACACTGCCTTTCCCAGTTCTAGTCCATGTCTACCCTGCCTCTTAGAGACGTGAGGTCAGGGCGAGGCGCCCAGGTGAGCTGCAGGTGACGAGCTCTCGGACTCAGACCTAAGTTACTAACTGCGGCCGAGGGCCTCAGTTTCTGCCACCTGCACACCGGAGTTCACGTTCAAACATCCACCCCGGCACTAACCACAGGACAGATACAGAGCCGAGGGCAGCGGCTCCCCTCATGGGACGCTGTCTGTCCCACAGGACATTTGATGGACACTTGTTGAATTTAACTGGTCTTCCCTGCCACTGTTTTCACCGCAACATTCTGCTCCTCTTCAGAAACCTCCTGCGTGTCTCTGTGCAAAAAGAGCACAGGGACACCAGAGCCTGGTGTTCTGGCCTCGTCCACCTCCCCGCATGGGTCTCCTTCCCCGTAACCTCTGCTCCAACCACGTGGGCCTCGTCCCCAGCAGAAACCTCACCCTCCCTGCGTCGCCCAGCCCACCGTGAGCTCTGCAAAGCTCCAGGCCTGGGAAGCAGGACGACGTGAGTGCCTCCACTTGTATTTTATCCTGTCCGAGGACAACTTAAGCTCCTGGGGAAAGGCACAGGTCTTCTAGTTGACTTGTAGGTCCGCCAGACACCTGACATGGTCCTCAACAAGCAGTAACAATTCAATTAAATGTTAAAAGACATAGCTTTGGAAAAACAAACGTATCAACTGGAACTTACGAGCCGGGCCACCTGGAGGTTGGCCACGGTGGTGCCCGTGAGCAGGGCTCCGGGCCGCGGGGCCGTGACCGTGGCCAGCTGGGGGCTCTGCTGCGGCGTGGGTGGCGGGGCCTGCACTTGCACTTGTGTAGCGGGCTGTGGGGGCCCTGGCGGGGCCTGCGGTGGGGGGGCCTGCTGGGGCAGCTGCAGTTTCTGCTTCTGCATTTTGATCAGATGTTCCTAAAACCCAGATAAAGTAGCTTTTCATCAATATTAACTGCATTCCATTTTTTACAAATCTCGGTTTAAGTTACTGTTGTTCTATCCATCAAACACCAAGGTAGACAGTGGCTAACACACAATAAGCAAACCACCCTCCAGGGGTGTTCTGACAGCTTTTCCGTGTCCCTTTATTAAAAACTCATGTACTGCTTATAATAACCAGAAACGGTGATTGACACATGAATAAATTCACAGCAAAATTCCTGTTTCTTCTCACTCACAAATATGTCAACTTAAACCTGTAGCACTATAAAATTTTTAGAAAGTCTTAAAACCATGCTCCTTCTTGAATTTTGTAAACTTACTATGTGCATCACCTCTCAACTTTTTATTCCAACTGTTTCCAAATGACTAAATTGATGAATAAACCCCAAGTCTTTAGAAGAAGTGACAGCATTGGGGCGCCTGGGTGGCTCAGTGGGTTAAAGCCTCTGCCTTCGGCTCAGGTCATGATCCCAGGGTCCTGGGATCGAGCCCCGCATCGGGCTCTCTGCTCAGCAGGGAGCCTGCTTCCTCCTCTCTCTCTGCCTGCCTCTCTGCCTACTTGTGTCTCTGTCTGTCAAATAAATAAATAAAATCTTTAAAAAAAAAAAAAAAAAGAAGAAGAAGTGACAGCATCAACATGTCAAAACAGCCCCCAAATACACTAAGGAATCAATTTTCTTCTCAGAAAACTTCTAGTGTGTAGTTCGTAACTATCTGAAAATGACAGTGACTCTGGAATTGACTCAGAACAGGAAAGAGTGGAGAATCCAGACGCAGGCCAACCAACAGGTAAGCGGGGCTCTGGCCACCAAAGGAGGGAAGGCGGGGGCACGGCTGGCCATCATGTCCTGGGGAGAGGCACGAAGGGGAGAAGGCCAGGCCAGGGGGGCGCGCGGGCAGCAACTTTCTAAGCGCTGTCCCCAGACTTCCACAGTGACAGGCATATTCTAGAACTGGTCTGTCCAACAGGCTAGCCACAGCCATGCACACCCGCTGCGCCCCTTGAACGCGGCTGGTGTGACTGAGGGGCTGAACAGTTTACGTAGCTGCATCTCCTCTCTCTGGCGTGCGTCCTGGGCTGCAGCAGGGACCCCGCAGCTCGGGCCGGTGCGTGCTCCATGGCCCTCCAGCATGCCCGCCTGTCCCCTCCGTAACCGAGAAGGGGCACGTCCAAGGTCAGGTACTTACTGTGGCCGGCCCAGCAGCTAGCTGCAGTTCTAAAAAACTGTCTTGTTTCTATTACATATGCTTCTCCACTCACTTTCCGTGCCAAGCAAGAACACGTCTCCGTTTTGGCAGGAAGACAGTACTTCCTTTCAAACTGAACGCATTTACACACACAGCTGCACAGCGGTGCACAGGACAGCCAACCCAGTGCTCAGCACTGCAAAGGAACCAAGCATGAGGAGACCAAGCACCTGGCAGCTCGTCCTGGAGCCCGGACGAGCACTTCCCACCGGCATCTTCTCTGGTCGGGCACGGGCCCGAGCGGCTTTCTACCTCTCCAGAGCCCGAGCGGCTGCACAGAGCCCCAGACAGCAAGCAGGAAGACAGGGCTCCCAAGTGCTGTCAACAGGCTGGCCACGCGGCCACGGACGTGACACCATGCAGAAAGCTGTCTTTAGGAGCAGCACAAGCGCACTCCCATAAGGACAGCAGCAGACCTGTGCTTCCAGCTGAGGGACACACGGGGCCCCCCACAGCGGGTGTGCGGTGTCCTAGGAGATACTCACCGGAGTCAACTTGCCGACAGCCTTGATCTGTGCTGGCGACGGGGCCTGGCCCTGGATCTGCGGGACCTGCACCTGAGAGGGTGGGGGCGGGGGCGGCGGCTGCTGCTGCTGCTGCCGGAGCAGCTGGAAGTGTGCGGGGGTGATGGCCTTCCCGGGCAGCTGCACCCCTGTGGCTGGGAGAGGGGACGCCGTCACGCTGCGCACACGTACTGCCCGCCTCTCCTCCCACGACAGAGGCACGCACATGTGCTCACCACGAAACCCCACCTGCCCTTACCTTGGGACACCTGAGTCACCAAAGACCGTGTAGGAGTCTGCACTGGGGTCAGGCTGGTAGTGACCACAGCTGAGGCTGTCACAGAGGTAACTGCGCGAACACCCTGGGTTGGTGCCAGAGACACAAGGTCGGACGTGGCCGTGGCCGGGGAGCCGACGGCGCGAGGCTGGGTGTGGACCACCTGGGCAGGAGCAGAGCCTCCGGAGGTCTGTAAGACGCAACGGGGGAGTCGTCAGGTACCTCCGCGCTATACAAAGCTTCCCCGTGCACTGGAGAAGACAAGAAGACATCCCTCTCTGCACCTGAGGGAAGGAAGCACTTGCCAGAGCTCGGTGGTTCGGCAATCGGAGAGCCGGAAGGAATATGCTTCACCGGGGCCTTGAGTTTCAAAGTGGGCAAGTTCACCACAGAAAAAAGCCGTTTCAGGCGGCAAGACTCCCACTCCCGTTCTGACGCTACCCCGTCCCTCTATCCGCACTGGATAGACGGTCTGGTCCTCCAGAACACTGTGAGGTTCGGACTACCCTCCGGACACCTGTGCTTGCTCCCCAACACATGGCGTAGGGTCCTACTCGCCACCACCGCCCACGCCTCCCTGCGCAGCTCTCGTGGCGGCACAGAGCCACCTCGCTGGCCCCCACATGGACCCGCACAGCTACAGCCGCCCAGTCCTACCACCCACTGGGGACAGACCCCACCGGCTCCAGCTCTGAGACAGCCGGCGCACGTGCCACCTGCCTCCGCTGACCCCTCCGTGTGGGCGACCGGGACGTCCCTCCAGACTGCGCGGTTCGCCCCCAGGCCTTCTGTGCGGCCCCACTCCTCCCGCATGAGCGACTTCAGCGTCGGACGCGGCGCTTTCTGTTCAAGCCGTCCAGCTTCGCGTGTCCTCAACTGTGTCTCCTGCCTTTGCTCACAGCGTTTATTCTCACTGTCCCCTCCCCAAGTCTGGAAGTTACACTCCTTTTATGCTCTTGGTGGCTCATCTAAAACTGTACTCTGAGGGGCGCCTGGGGGCTCAGTTGTTAAGCGTCTGCCTTCAGCTCAGGTCATGACCCCACGGTCTGCCGATCGAGCCCCGCATCGGGCTTCCTTCTCAGCGGGAGCCTGCTTCTCCCTCTGCCCCACCCCCCACCCCGCCCGGCTTGTGTTTGCTCTCTCTCTCTCAAATAAATAAGTAAATAAATGAAATTTTAAAAAATTATACCCTGGGAACTTGCCAACGTCTCATCGACAGTCTCACACTTTTCCTGAACGGGAGTCCAGAGCATCTCAGCACCTCGGCCCTTGCCGCTTACACGCCCGACCCCACGCAGCGCAGCCCTGCTGTCAGCCCCGTAGGGGGTCACGGCTGCTGGGGGGTCAGTCTGCGCCTCGCCTGTCTGCTGTCACCACCTCTGTGCTCACTTCTCAGCCCTTCTGCCTCAAGTGTGTCCTTTCGTACGGACCACCTGCTGCTAGCCCACCCAGTGTCTGCTCACAAGTGTCACTGAACCCGTGTCCTTCAAGCTATTTCCAAAACCGGCTGAGCAGGGTAGGCAGCGATTTGCTGCTCCCGGAGCACAGATGTCGCTCTGGAGGCCCCTGGCTTCACCACCGCCGACGACTGCACCGTGCCGCTGGCTGAACTGAACCGCTCTGCTGTCGGCGCCGTCCCAGACCGGGCTCCGAGGGGACAGCTGCATACATGGCTCAGTGCCACTACTCCGATCTGGAAAATTCCCACCTTCCAGCACTGCCCTTGCTTGCCCTCCTCCCCATCCTGAACTCTGGGCAACTCTCCGCGCTGCCGGTCGGCCTCCCGTGACCTCACGGCACTCCTGCGTGCCGACCCTGCCGTCATCCTGCACTGCCTTCGGGAGAACGCCTCCTGCCTTCTCTTCCGGTTCCCTGAGTCTCTCCTCAGCAGTGTGTGAACAGCCCATCACCAGGGACCTCTTCCAATTCTGATGACCATAGTTTTCACTTCCAGAAGTTCTCTACGGTCGCCCTGGAAGAGTGTGGGGGTTACGGGCATGAAAGCCCCCACACAGTTGGAAATCCACGTACAAGTTTTCTGACCGGAGCCTTACTGCTAACAGCTGACTGCTGGCCGGAGGCCCTCCTGACAGCACAGCCGGTGAACACCTACTCTGAGGGTTACGTGCTTTGTACACTGCATCCTTACCTTAAGTTCAGCTAGACAAAAAAAAAAAAAAAAAAGATTAAGAAAACCGCAGGAGGGCACCTGGGTGTCTCAGGCATTAAGCCTCTGCCTCCAGCTCAGGTCATGATCTCAGGGTCCTGGAATCGAGTCACGCATCCGGCTCCCTGCTCGGTGGGGAGCCTGCTTCTCCCTCTCCCACTCCCCCTGCTGCTGTTCCCTCTCTTGCTGTGTCTCTCTGGCAAATAAATAAATACAATCTTAAAAAAAAAAAAAAGAAACAAAATAAGGATAGCACCCGGCACTCAGAGGGGTGTGTAGCTCCTGGTCTTGGGGCCGCAAGTTCAAGCCCCATGTTGGGCTCCACACTGGGCATGGAGCCTTCTGAAAAATAAACAGAAACAGAAGCACAGGTGCTTTATGATCCACACCCCCGAGCTGCACTATCCCATGTGGGGGCGGCTGCCCACTGTCTGTTTCCACGGGTGCCACCCTTCCATCCTGTGTTGGGTTATCTTCCACCGTGCGCCACTCGCTACGCTGCCAAGTCACTCGTGGAGGTCTAAGGAGCCCAGGTCCCAGGCCAGCTCTCCCAGGGCACCTGCACCGGCTCTTGGCCGCCCACCTGGGAACCCTGCCCAACTGAGGCCACATCCGCTCCAGCTGCAAGCTGACAGGCCAAAGTGCGGCTACAGATTTGCAGGTGGAGGGGATCCCCGTCCGGCCCCTCCACTCAGTGACAGCATAGAGGGCAGGCGGGTTTTCCTTCTGCTTCAACCCTTCCCCAAGGGCTCAGCCACGGGACTCCCATTTGAGGGGTCAGCACCTGTCTCCTCCGGGGCGAGCAGGAGAGCCCGGGGCTTGTGCTGGAGCCTCTCGCCAGATCAGGTAAAATGTCCACGGCAGACCCTGCCTCAGGGCACTGTTTTTCTCTCTGGGTTTCTTCCCCTGAGATTTTGCCCTAATCATTATGTATTCTTTGGTCAGCTCTCTTAAAACTTTAAAAAAGATTCAAAATTTTTTTATCCAATGATTTTTGTTTCACTGAGAGAACAGTGTAACTGCCCTCCCCGTCATCAGAAACAGAAATCTGCTCCTGGACTTCCACAACAGTTTCCACTCTGCTCCTTTCTGCTCTGATCTGCTCTGTTACACACAGCATTGTACCTGTGCTCAGGCACTAGCAAGGGCTCAAAATCCCTACTCTTGCTGGCTACCCAAACTCTGCCAGCAGCCAACCTGGGATCTCCCGGCGCCGAGCGCACACAGCTGTGCGGAGCCTCCTGGCGGGTACAGGATTCACCGCCACTCTGTTCATGCCTGTGCCCCCCTAGACAGACCTACTCACTGTGCCTTGTAAACCCCACACACCCTCCCAGCGCCGAAGAGCTGGGGGGGGCGGGGGATGACGTCGTCCTGTCCGTCGGAAGCCCAGGAAGCCCGCCCTGTCATTGGCAGCTCTTTCCCAGTCCAGGCGCGGAACTGGAAAGCAGACCGCCTGTCTAATAGTTACCCTTCCCACATCTCCAGCAAGAGTATCCGGTCTGCGAGAGTTCCTCAGAAAACACAACATGGGTGAGTTACTTATCTTCCAAAATATTATACGTAGAAATCAGTCTTTTGCGAAACGAAACGTCAAGTGCAATGATCTGGGCGTTGCACTCTCACATGAGGAACGGTGTCACTCAGACAGAATGCTTGTGACGTCACAGGCCCACCTTACAGCTCAGTATATGTTAACACGGCCGAATCAAAAGTGACTTACTGCCAAGTATGAAGAAAAATAAGTAATTCTAAATCACACAACTAGAAAACCTTTTCATATATGCTGTGCCACCTAGAGAATATGCAAATTTTTTTTTTTTTTAAAGATTTTATTTATTTGACAGAGAGATCACAAGCAGGCAGAGAGGCAGGCAGAGAGAAAGAGGAGGAAGCAGGCTCCCCGCTGAGCAGAGAGCCCGATGCGGGGCTTGATCCCAGGACCCTGAGATCATGACCTGAGCTGAAGGCAGCGGCTTAACCCACTGAGCCACCCAGGTGCCCGAGAATATGCAAATTTTTAAAGCAGGATTTACTAAAGTACAATTTACATACCGTACAACCCCCCACTTCAGGTACATGGACCTAGGAACGTTCCCGAACGCAGACCGCCAGGGAGACACCACAGTCCAGACACAGAACAGACTCCATTGCCTTCTCCCCAGTAAACGGAATCACGCAGCATGCGAGGCCTTCTGAAACTCTCACCACAGCAAACTGTGTTTAAGAGTCGCACACCCTGGGGCACCTGGGTGGCTCAGTGGGTTGAGCCTCTGCCTTCGGCTCTGGTCATGATCTCAGGGTCATGGCATCGAGCCCCACATCTGGGCTCGGCGCGGAGCCTGCTTCCCCCTGCCCATCGCCTGCCTCTCTACTTGCTTGTGACCTTGCGCTCTCTCTGCCAAATAAATAAATAAATAAATCTCTTTTTAAAAAAAAGGAGTCACACACTCTGTTGTCCGGCCGGGCAGCTCGATCCCATGTTGCTGGGCAGTCCTGGATGGTGCCCCCATCTCCGTGGAAGGCCCTCAGCATTGTCTCCTTTCTCAGTAATTACAGATAAAGCCACCAGCCACACTCATGTCCTAGATGTGCACATCTATGACACATAGGTGTGCACATCTATGATTTTACTTCCCTTGGGGGAAAACCCAGGCGTGGAAGTGCTAACTTGTCCAGTAAATGTACATTTGTCAGAAGTGGCCAACTTCGCACGTGACTCAAAGATTCCATGAGCCATCAGCAGCACGGACGGGCTCCAGCTGGGCAGCCTTGGCACGTCCGCCGCCACCAGATTTCGGTTTCTAAAGCTGCTCCCAGAGACATGTGGTGGCATCTCACTGTGGTTTTTCTTTTCTTTTCTTTTCTTTTTTAAAGTGGGGGCAGGGGAAGGGGGAGAGAATCCTAAGCAGGCACCACGCCCAGCACGGAGCCCCTTTCCGCAACCCTGAGATCACAACCTGAGCCAAAGCCGAGTCGGATGCTCGAACGACTGAGCACAGCGGCTTGCACGGGACCCCGAGGACTAATGATGCTGAGCGCCTTTCCACATCGGGCTGCTATCCCTGTTGCTTCCTTGGTGAAACAACTGCTCAGATCTTGTCCAGGTTTCACAGTGTTTTCTTATCACCGGAGAGTCCCCACTGACGCGGCAGACCGGGACGTCATCGTGTGTATCCTACAAGTACTTTCCGTGTTTTCCATTTCTATTTCTCGAACAGTAGATGTTACTGATTTTGATAAAAACCAAATTACTAATTTTTCTTTAATGATTCATGATCCTAGGACATCTTTGCCTAAACCAAGGAAGCACAGATGTTCTGTGACTTTCGCCTAAGAACCTTACAGTTCCGGGTCTCACACTCGGGTCGACGATGCACCCGGAGGGACTCTTCATACCCAGTGCAGTTAGAGACCACGGCCCAAGCCTGTGTGTGGCCCCACGGTCCTTCCAGCACTGCATGGGAAGCCCACCTTTCTCCTCCTGGGGCTCCTTCGGCACTCTTACCGAGGCCCCCCCGCCGCAGACCCGGCCGTCCCCCCTGGACCCCGTATCCCGCTCCCCCGAGCTGTGCTCGTCCTTCTGCCAGCGCCACCCTGCCTCCACTACCACAGGAAGACCTCTGAAGAAAAGACACTTCTCAAAAAAAAAAAAAAAAAAAAAAAAAGAAAAGACACTTCTCTGAGCCCAACAGGGACAGGAGGGCACTGCTTGTGCAGGGCACGCGCTGCCTTCCAATATGTAACTAAACTGGGAAAACACCTCCTTAACCTCGGCTGTTTACTTTGGTCATTTACGGCAAACACGAAAGTCGCAGAGGCAGCTGGACATGCGATGTGTCTTTTGGTAAGTGCAAGGTCCCCTCTGATTCTGTGCTCAGAGGGTCTGACGGCTCTGCCCGGGCCCGGTGCCTCCCTGCCTCCCGCACACAGGTCTGCATGTGCTCCACCCGACCCCCATGAGCTCTGGCACCACAAGCGACAGCACCCCCACCCTTGTGAGACGCCATGCCACCCCCCCATACGGTTCCCCAAAGAGCGCCCATCCCTACCTCCCCGTGTCCCCCACGAGCCATCTGTACTGTGGCACAGGCAGAGCCCACCAGCGCCGGCAGCGCCACACCCTCACACCCTGCCTTCCTCCACCGGGAATCACCGTCGGTAGCGCCCCCCACACGCACTCTGTCAGCAAGCACACCAGGAGAGCCATCTGCCGAACTCCCGAACGCTCACAGTATCTTGGGAAATTCAAGCTGTGTCAGGACTCTTGGCACTGCTGGGATACTTCTTTACAAAGCGAACAACTTTCTGGGCACCAGGCGGGCTCAGTCGGGAGAGCACACGACTCCTGGTCATGAGCCCAAGCCCCGTGCTAGGTGTCAAGATTGCTTTAAAAAAATTAAAGACAAAAAAAAATCCCAACACCCAGACAGACAACCCTCATGGGGTCCTAGGTCACAGATGCTACGAAAAGTGCCCGGGAGCAGGGACAACTCACGGTCAAGGCTCCTGGTGCCACAGGTGAAGCAAGGCGCTTGTTAATGGACTGGAAGGTGGCGGCAGGGACCCCCGCGATGGTGTTCACGATGACGTTTCCGCTCACCGTGCCTGTGGGGAGAGACCTGTGAGGCAGGAGCACCGTGAGGGGGAAGCAGCGACTTCTGACGGGGGCATCTCGGCTTTCTTACCCGTTGGCATACTCGTCCCCGTGACCGACGTTTTCATGGCTCCCGCCTGCTGAACACAGAAAACCACATGAATTGGAGCGCAGGCTCTCCCCTTCACGAGACCTTCAAATGTTTCCACTTCCTAAGAACCATATCCACACTCCCACCTGGTGACACAGCCACACGTGCCAACCCCCTGCTCCCTGCCCCCGTGCCCTGCACGGGCTCTCCTGCACGCACCCCTACCACCTTGCTGTGGCCCACTCTGCCCACCAACTCCTGTCACTCGGGCCACAGCCCGGCAGAGTCCCTCCATGGCCACCATGCCCTGGGGCCACGGAAGCAGGGGCTGAGTGTGCGGCTTTCTGACCCCAGAGCTGGGCCAGAATGCCCCATGGCAAGCCCGCCACAGCAGACAGAACCACAAATGAGCCCGGACCGTGCCCACGCCCGGCTGGCAGAGCAAGGCCGCAGGCTTCCCTACGCAAGCCCAGGTGTTCTCCCCATACGGGACTCCAGCGTCCGAGATACATGGACACAGGCACACGCAGCAAAGCGGAAGATCAGGGCCCACTGGCAGCAGCACAGTCTACCTTTCTATGCCTTCTCTGTGCATTCGTTTTACCCCTTCCTCTAACAGCAAGGATTCAAGTACTCGCGTGTGCAAGAGCACGCGTGCGCCAGCTCTGAAGAGAAGCTCGCGCGTGGCACAAGCAGCATTAGCCCTGCCGGGTGATATCACACTGACACCTCCCAAACCCCACTGAACTCCAGACTTCCCAGTGCCCCCACCTCCCCGGCCGGCCAGAGCCGGGAGCGAGCCAAGTGGGAGTGAGGGCGCCCCTCTGCATGATCCCTCCCGCCAGGGACGGTGGGGCCCGCTGCTGCCTCTGAGGAGAGCAAGCGCTAGCGTCTACACAGACCACCCCGCCTTGCGTCCTCAGGGGCACCCGCGCCAGAGAGCAGCGCCTTCTCACCAGCACGGCAGCGCTGCCCACGGTGGTGATCGCCGGGGGCACCTTCGGCGGGGGCTGTGCGGGCGCCGCCTGGGGCTGCGCCGGGGCCTGCTGCTGGACGGCCGGCGGGCCCGCAGGCTGCTGGCTGCCGGCCGCCTGGGGCTGGGGCAGAGGCGGGGGTGGCTGCTGCGGCGGCGGGGGCTGCGGCTGCGGTGGAGGTGGCGGGGGCTGCGCCACAGGCGGCTGCTGCGCCTTCTGCTGATCAGCCAGAGCCTATGGGAACGGAGAGGAGGCGACCCGTGGTCAGGAGCCCGGCGCGCCCACCAGCCCAGCCCCGCACTGGCGGCACGGCCCCCACACCTTCTTCTCTTTGGCAATTCGCTCCGCTCGGAGAGACGCGACCTGAATGGGAGGCAGCGGCTTGTCGTAGTTGATCCCGCTGAAAGACAGCAGCAGAGACAGAAAATAAGCGGCCACGCTAGGAGAGAGAGGAGCACTCCAGCAACCCAGAGCAGAGCTCTCGGCGCCCAAGCTGCCGGTGCTGGGAAACAAGTCCCATCAACCCCTCCTCAAAGAAGAAAACTGCCCATGTCGTCCAAGACCCCGTCTCCTATTTCCCTTCAACACAAAACCTTCCAGAAGGCAGGCCTTGGCCTGGTCCCCCACAGCAACACACAGTACAGTGCCCAGGATACCAGATGCCCTGAAAGGTGGTGGGTGCACCTCCTGGCAAACAGCCTTTCCCTTCCACCCAGCCCACCAAACTGACCACCGGCCCCAAGCTGGGCCTCCCTTCCCCGGCAGAGCATCAGTCCCTTCCAAGAAGCTGCCCGCAGCCCTGCGTCCCCAGGTCCTACTCTGGCCTGCCGATGCCCCAGGTTTGTAAGACTGATGCCAGGGCCCAGGCTACCTCCCGTGGCACCAGGCTTCCCGGGCGCAAAGGCTGACCAGCAAAGCCCAGAGGGAGGGAGCGCCCCTCACAGCCCGGCGCCACGAAGTCCCCGCAGGACCCCCCACCCTCCCACGGAACCCTCACTCCCGGGGCCTCCCCCAACCCCACCCAACTGCGAGCGCCCCACCTCTGGCTCCTCCCACCACAGACAGCCTGGCTGTGCTTGAAACCCCCACCCTCCCCATTTTCGGGCCTCCCCTGCCCTGCAGGGCCCGGGCCGCACCACAGCGGTCCGGTGCTGCCGCGCATCAGCCTCCCACCCCCATCGCTCACCCCAGCTGACGTGCTGACTTCTCACCCATTCTCCGACCTCAACCACGTCCGTCTGCCCTGATCGCCCCACCACGCCCACTCTCACACCGACAGCCACGCCTTCCTCCACCAACACTCCCTCCATCACACTTGGCAAACATATACCCGTGCCGGGCTCCCCTGGTCTGTCCGTTCCGGGTGGGGCCAGGTGCCTCCACTGATGAGACAGAAACCACCCCATGCACAGCAAGGCTCCCCAGCTATGCCACCCGGCATCACTGACTCCTCCTTGGTGCACAGCCTGGCCCCCGACCCCTCACGGACCCTTGCCCTTGGCTGCCACCTCCAGATCCCAGAGGACACCCAGAGCACAGAAGGCTGAGTCCGACCCCAGCTAGCAGCCTGCATGCTCAGGTCTCGTCCTCACCCTCTCCACCCTCTAGTCATGTCCTCTGGCCCGCATGGGATCCGTCCCTCTGACACGAGTCAAACACAGAAACAAACCCGGGCCCCCAGGACGCCACAGGCCTGCGTTCACTTCTCAGCCTCCGACCACCTCACCCCGGCTGGGCTTCACACTGAACCTATTCCCACTGGTGCCCCCAGTCCACCTGCCTCCCTGCTTGCCTGCCCCCCCACCTCAGAGGTACAACCAGGGGCCCCCTGTGCTTGTCCTGTGGACCTGCTGGCCCCACACACCGCAAACCCATCATGGTCAACCTAACACCCCCTCACGCCAGCAGAATACGCCCTTGTCTCGCCCCCAGACCCCGCTTGCCCCTGGCTCTGCAAGGCTGCTCCATCTACCTGCGGGACGACGGGTCCTTGAGCTCTGTAAGATCACTCTGAGTTGCATCTTGCACTTATGGAAATAAGAACGTGGCCTTTCCCTTGCTACTCAACTGCTGGGCCCAGCAGACACTAGGCACGCAGCCCACCCACAGATACTAGTTGGGTGAAACCATCGGTAACGCCACAAACCCACGCTAACGCCTGCTCTGTGCTCCAGGGTCCAGAACCTTACACCCACAGGCGTGGAGACACCCTGTAACTCAGGTAAAGAACACGAAGATGACTCGTGCTCTGAGAGAAAACAGAAGGCCAAGCTGCAACTGTCGACAAGGTGGGTAAGGGATGTGTGAGGGGTCCTGGGCCTGAGCCCCGCATATGTCCCGGAAGGCCGCCCCAGGCGTGAGCAGTAGGGCACGGCCATGAGGCAGGCCTGCAGAGTGGGATGGGTAGCACAAGCCTTGGGCTGCCTCAGAGCTGCCAGGAAGGGCCGTCGGGGGTCTCAGCAGAGATGTGCGCTGCTGGGGACCTCACTGAGAGTAGGTAAAAAGAAAGCAGGGCCTCCAGTGTCCTGCAGACCCTCCCTCGGGCAGCCACGAAGGCTCGAACCAGACGAGCACCGGGGCTTCATGTAGACATGCGGTTCCCACCACCTCAACGTAAAGCAAATAGCCGAAAGCAAGGGGAATGGGCAGCAAACACTTGCACACCCTGCGCTCAGCGCCCAAGGCAGCCCGCACACCCAGCATCTCCCTGCCCATCCTGCTGTCGGTCCTCTTCTTGCTCACTCAGTTTCAAAGCAAGCACACCCTCCCCTATGCAGGCTATACTTTCAAGGTAGAACCAGTAACACACACGCCAGGTGAGAGGCGGGCACGGCCGAGAAAGGAGAAAGCCTCTCCCATCTGTGTCCCCTGCAGCCTGCAGGCAAGGACACACCCTCGTCACGGCAGCACCGCGGGGCACTCACCAGCCCCCCACCGGCCTGCCTGGACACACAGATTGCACGATTCGCTGACCACACTAAAATGAGATCATTTCCAAGAGTAGAAAATACAGAAATACCTTTCTGCCAACACGGAGGCGTGCTTGGGGTTTTTCTGAAAGGGATTCATGCCAAGCCTGCAGTACAGGAAAGGAGACAGTGGTTACCAAACAAGAAAGAGTGCCCAGGAAGGCAGTGTGGCTGGCGCACACTGCAGGCCAGCGTCCCAGCCCCGGCTCGACCCGGGGACGGGGCGGGAAGGGCGCAGGGAGCATACAGAGGCTTGATGGGGGGGCTTCTCTTGCCGGCCGTCATCTTCATCAGGTCGAAGTGGCTCGTGTACAGCTGCGTGTGCGTGGCATTCTCGTCCTGGGCGTACATCTGGCCTGTGCGCAGGGGCCGGTTGTTCTTACTCTGAGACGAAACCCACAGCAGCACGTCAGTCAGCCAGTGGCTCATCTGGAGGCCCGACCTCAAACCTCCCGATCGAACACGGTTCCTTCTTCCCGAGGCTCAACACCACCGCCCACCGCCTGCGAACACTGTTCCCCTCCGCACTTCATCTCGTGTGAACCCGCAATCACCCAGCACAGGACTCCCTGCCTTTGCAGGGAAACGTGACCGCTGGGCAAAGTGCCCAAGGTTACACGACAACTGCGGCAGAGCCAGCACACCTCCGTCGGTGACAGACCCTGGGAAGCAAGCAGCAGCTGCCCAGGCACAGGCCTCCACCCACACGCACAGCGCAGGGGAGAGGTATGGGGGGCATGGAAGCGCTCTCGGGGGCTTCACCGTACTACCGGCCGACGGCCTGCCATTAAGCCAAGTACCTGCTCATTTCCAAGACACCTCAGTGTCCCGCACAACTTTGGAGCGACCCTCATGCCAGAGAGAAAACCAGTCTCCTGACACCATGTGTGTAAAGCCAGCGTGCTTGTTGGCAACCAGGTCTCACAGCTGAGCCACAGGGCACCCTGGGACACCCCCCCCCAACCACGTCCCAGGCTCTCACTGCCCCATAACCAGGACTCAAACACAGCGTGCCGGAGGGCAACTGCTACACGGTAAGAACCGCACACTGGAGGGCCGCGCACTCCGCCTTCCCATGTCATCTGTGCTAAGCAAAGGCTTTATTTCAAGGAGACCCACATCAGACGAAACTCAGAAGAACAAGACCAGCACGGGAGGCTCCTGAACAGGGGACCGCATCTGTGAGCACTTCCATGTCCCAGCAAAGTGAAGGAGAAAAGGCAGAGCAAGAATAAAATCAGGGAAGTCATGTGAGCCCAGGTCGCCACCAGCGGGAGGGTGCTCCTGCCTGAGCCCACCCCACAGGCTGCCACCAGCGGGCGGCTGAGGACACCAACCTCCCTGCTGCTTCTGACCCTATCACCTGGCCTTCTGCACAGCTGCCGGCCCATTTACCCACGCTGTCCCCTCGGAGCTAAAAAACGCACTTCTGCCTTTGCTCTAGATTTGCTTCTCCCATGACCTAGAACGGAAGACAGAGCTTCAACTTTACACGCCTCCACGTTATGTCACAGCTGTCGCGAGGAGGGTTTCCAACACAGAAGAGACCAAACACGAGATTCCACGAAGTCTCGCTGGCGAAGGCGCCACAAGTGGTATTGTGAGGAACACTTGCTTTCTTGTTTTTAAGCGACAAGCAAATCGAGGCCTTAAGACAAAATGTTTCCAGGAACACGAGAACAGAGGACGGTTGAAGCCATGATTTGCACACCACATCTGGGCCCCACGTGTGCGCCTCTGCCGCATCTGCCCCGTGCCATCCGGTGGGCTCCAGGGGACCCTGGTCAACGCCGGCAGCCCACCGGGTGAGCAGCGAGAAGGGGAACGGGGAAGACAGCAGACGGACGAACAGAAAGAGACGCTCTTGGCCCAAGAGCAACAAGAGGCACGCGTGGGAACCACACCACAGACATGCTTGTCCGAGGGTCTGGCTCTCAGGGGTCAGGCTGCCGCCGCCACGGGAAAGACACCGAACCCAACCTCCATGCGCTCAGCCTGTGCGCACGTGCACCGTCAGCTGGGACCAGGGTCCAGAGCTGGTCCCACCACTGTGGCAGCCGACACAGCCGGTGGAAACCCGGAGCAATGGCACGGGAGGCACCAGCAGACTTCTCGCCAAATAAGCCAACAGAGCCAAAGTCCCCTTCATTTACCCGATGCCTTTTCAAAAAATAAAAAGAAGGGGCGCCTGGGTGGCTCAGTGGGTTAAGTCTCTGCCTTCAGCTCGGGTCATGATCTCAGGGGCCTGGGATCGAGCCCTGCGTCGGGCTTCCTGCTCTGTGGAAAGCCTGCTTCTCCCTCTCCCACTCCCCCTGCTTGTGTTCCCTCTCACTCTGTCAAATAAACAGAATCTTTAAAAAAACTAAAAACAGAAAAAGAAAGAAATGAAGGTAAGAGCAAGCTCTCAGTGGCACAGGAGCCTCCAGACAGCATCTGGAATTTTCCAAGCACGTCGAGCAAGCTCTCAGGCCCAGGGCCAAGTCCCGCATTGCCTGCAGCCAGGACAGCTGTGCGCGGCACATGCCAGGTGCGGCACAGGCCTCCTGCCTCACTGGCTCCCCCGAGCCCGGGGGCTGGAGTTCCGCGGCCGCCGAGTGGAAGGGGTCCGCTCTCACCTTGCCCTCCTCCCTGGGGATGAGCACGTTCTCGTAGCGGCTCCGGCACTGCTTGGAAGAGCGGTAGATGCGGCTGCAGGAGTTGACGACGTCACTGACGAGGTCCCAGTTGGGCGTGTGGGCCGGGGACACGATGGTCAGGTTCAGAGGCAGCTCCAGCAGCTGCTTCACGGCCTGCAGGACCGGGTTCCAGGTGGCATCAGTCAGCAAGCCGCACCCACGGGTGCACACGCTTGCCCCAGGGCTATGACCCTGGGACGCGGACGGGAGGGGACAGGACGTGGCCTGTGGGCCACGCTCACCTGCAGCAGCGCCCAATCTTCACTGATGAGCCACTCGGGGTTGTCTGGGCCTGACTCGGCTGTTGGTTTAGCAAAAGTCGGCAGCGGCTTGGCAAACTGTGTCTGCTGCTTCAACAGAATATTCTTTTTCTGCTCCTTCCCTTCCCGGCGCATTTTCAACATGCCGGGCGTGGCGCGGTCGAACAGCGAGCGAGGGGGGACGACCGGCTCCCCGTGACGCTGCTTCTTCTTCCTGCCTGCAACTGGACAGAGAGCCGTCTCAGCGCGGCCCTCGGCGAGCGGACGACGCCTTCGCGGGCGAGCCAACGGGGGCAAGGACAACCGAGGAGGCCCGGCGCGAAGGCGTCTCGGGGCAGACACCCCGACTCTCCTGCCCGGACGCCGCGCAGGCCGCAGGCGCGCCGCTGCCCCCACCCCACCCCACCCCCTGCCGCTTCCCCCACCCCACGCCACCCCCTGCCGGCCCGGCCGCGAGGGCGCACCTGAGGGGTCCGTGCGGTGCCGCCGGCGCTCCTTCCTCACGTACACGGGAGGCAGCTTGGACTCTGGGATGGGCGTGGTTTCGTACGTGAGACACAGGACCGGGTCCACGTAGATGTCGTTGTCATCCTGGGGTGGCGTGGGCGGCGTCCAGAGCTGCGCGGAGAAGGGCGCGCCATGAGCGGTGCGCCCCGGGTCCGGCGCCCACCCCAGCACTCAGGGAGACCGTACTCACCGGCATGACCTCCACCTGCCCGTCGGCACCTTCGCACACGTACTCCTACGGGGGAGGGCAGCGCATCAGCACGACGCAATATCAGATGTGCGCCGTGAGCCACCGGCTCTCTACCTGCGTGTCCAGCAGGTCTCCAAGTACCTGCGACACCGTCTGACCACACTCGGGAAAAGCCCAAGCAGAAGCAGAGATCTGCAGCCAAGCGTGTAGCAGCAGACGCCGGCTGTCCCTGCTTCGGGCACTGCGCCGGCCCGAGCCGCACGTACCGCGTTGTAGGCGTCCTCCCTGGTGTAGGTGAGAAGCTGCTCCTGCTCCTGCTCCTGCAGCACTCGCGCCTCCCTCTCCCGCAGAGCCCTCGCGTTCTGGGCCTCCCACTCCCTCACGGCGGTCAGCACGGCGTCCTGGCAGAAGACCACAAAGAAGAGCCCTGAGATCCGCCCGCAGGCCCCACCCCCGCCACACCACCCCCTGCTCTTGCGGTCACCAGCCGAGCCCGGCATCTCCCCCCACCATGGGTCCACGTGCTGAGCCCACCCCCTTACCTCGCCGTCTCCCTCTTTCTCGGGGCCAGCCGGCGTGTGGAACAACTCCAGGTAATTCAGCGCATACTTCTCGATAGGCGTAAGCTGTTCCAAAAATCGTTTGAACAGGGTGAACAGCAAGTTAACCAAGGCTGAGGTCCTCAGACGACCCCCACTGACACTTGAATCAAGAAAGTGATCGTTCTTACTCTAAGCAACCAAAGGAAAAAAACGTCCAAAACACCGAAGCGTATGGAGAAGAAGTAGGCTGAAGTAGAGGAAGTGTGTGCCCGAACCTGTTCCATGAAGTCCGCTAACTCCTCCAGCTGCGACGGCTCCTCCTTCCGCCTCGGGCTGTCAGAGCCGGACGCCCCCGGCACGGCTTCCTCCTCGGGTTTCTGGGCGTCTTCCTCCAGGTACTCAATGCTCTTAAGGGCCTAAAGAAGTTACGGGCTTGTCTTACTTTCACGTATTTTTAAATTCCAGGGTTTGGAGAAGGAGCTGCCCTGCGTCACACCGATGAGACACACGTGCACCGCACGTGGAGCCTCCCCGGGGTCACGCGCTCCTGCTCGGGCCCAGGGAACCAAGCCCCGAGGGAGGCAGAGAACAAACGTGAGGGGCTCACACTGGACGGCGAGGCCCAGGGAAGAGCCACGTGCTGCCACACTACCAAGCTGCCAACCCCGAGAACAGAGCGGGACGGGGCACCTCGTTCAACCTCACGCCCGCCATGCACCATGGCCACGGCTCTGACCCACGAGAACGATTCTGCACGGTGCACGAGACACAGGCCTCTATCCACGGCATGAACAGGAGAAAAATGAGCCGACACCACGGCCGCCAAAACCAAACCCACACACATCAGGCGTGTAAGACGGGCAGCGGCCCCGCAGAGCAACAGCAGCAAGAGGAAGGAGGTGCCTCCCCACGGCGAGCAGCTCAGGCCTAACGCGCACCGGCAGCTGTGGACGCGCACACTCGTGCAGCAGGCGCGACCCAACAGTCTCTGGTTCCTGGGTGTCGATTAGGACCTGTATGACCTCTTTCCTTGGCAATTTGGAAAAATCTGCGGCTTACGACGTAATCTGACCTCCCACTACATGCAGAACACACACTGAAGCGCCCAGGTAAAAGCAAGGGGGTCCTGACGACCGGGGGTCAGCAGAACGTCTCTCAAGCAGCACATGAGAGCAACAGCCACGATACGAAGGGCCACTACGTGGCTTCGGAACGCGTGGTCCCCGCTCACGACCGCATCCCCAAAGGCACCCCCAAAATGCAGGAAGGTATTCCATGTGAATCCGTACAGAACACAGACACCGACCACTGAGAAAAGAAACCGCCCAGTCAACCGAAACACGGGGAAAGGACGTGAGCGGACACTTCAGGGATTGCGCAGAGACGCCCAAATTCACAGGCCGACAGCAAAGGCAAAACCCACCAGAGACACGGGCACATCTGCCACACGCTGCTGGGAAGGACACGCCAAGCCCTGCCTCCGATGCCGCTGCCGGAGCACAGATTGGCCTGGCCAGCCCCTGTGGGTCCCACGCATGCTCCCCGACAACCCAGGGGCCCCACCCCAAGGTGCATTCCCCAGAAGTCAGCGGAAACACACACACGCATTTGCCAAGAGACACGAAGACGATATTCACAGATGCACGGCTCAAAACAGACGGTGGGCCGGAGAAGGACGTCACAGCGACCCACAGCACACTGTCGCAGAGCCATGAGAACCACCACGACCTGAACCAGAAGCCGGACACACGGCAGCCGTGTGGCAGAGAGCTGCACTCGGGGATTGGGGGGGCGGTGGTTTCTGGGGAGCCCTCCCTAGAACACCCTCTCAAGCTCCTCTCTGTGATGCGGTGCTCCCAGGGTGTTCTTGCGCTTCAACGACACCTTCCCCGGAGGCTGTTTCCCTGCACGAAGCCCCTGAAGAGCGTCGCCCCTGCTGGAGGAGTCCCGGACTAGTCAGGCGAGGATGTTGCCTGGCACCGCTGCTCTGTGTGCGGCTGCTCCAACCGTGCCCTTGCCACTGGCCTCTGCGCCAGCCCCCAAGACCCAGACTCAGCACAGAGCCAGAGGGCCATTTGGAAGAACACAGCCAGGCCCCACCACCCTCACCCCTCATCCTCTGCTGACCCCCAGCTGCCCAGACGGTCCCTCTGCCCACACCGCCCCTCCCTGAACATCGCTCCTGGCCGCAGCAGGGGGAGTCCGTATTCTAGCCGTCTGCTGGCTTACAGTCTTTCCTCTTACTGGACCATACGCTGCACGGGGGGCGGCGGCACACCACGCCGTTCAGTCAGCGCTAGGTCCCTCCTGCCTAGAACATGCCCGACGCGCGGCCAGACATTCAACACACACGCTAGAACAGCACCTGTGCGTTGAGCTAGCGCGCTGCTCCGCCCGGAGCACACGTCCCCGAGACAACTGCGCACGGCACGCCATGTTCCGCACACACCCTCCTGCCTCTCGTTTCTCTCCCAGGACACGTGTGACACTTTCAACAGAAAGGTCAGTATTTCTGGGAGTGAACTGACCTTTTCTTTCTTTTTTTTTGTCAGAGAGAGCGAGCACAGACAGACAGAATGGCAGGCAGAGGCAGAGGGAGAAGCAGGCTTCCTGCTGAGCAAGGAGCCCAATGTGGGACTTGATCCCAGGACGCTGGGATCATGACCTGAGCCGAAGGCAGCCGCTTAACCCACTGAGCCCCTCAGGCATCCCTGACCTTTTCTTTTTAACCTCATGACGTAACACCTGTTTTTAAAAGAACAGGGGATGGGGTCATCATACACGGCAACTCCAGGAAGGAGGCAGGAGGATCCGCACCAAGTGGTCATCGCTGAGCCAGGGGGAGGGTCTGGTGCGGGACACCTACTTTTCATGATAAATCCCTGAAGCTTTTCCACGGATGTATTACTTTTCAACCAAACAAGGACCTTTAAAATAGCCAAGGCTGTGGCAAGTCCTCCTCACCAAGGGCGTGGGGATGGGGGTAGAGGGGCACCACAGGGGAGCCAGGGCAGCCGTCTACCATGGGCAAGAGAGTGGGAAGAGGCCTAGGACATGGGGGTGCCTCCAAGGCCAAGAGCCCAGAAACTGACACTCAGGAAGGAGGGGGAGGAGGGAGCAACCCCCCCAAGCAGGCCAAGGGGAAGCGGAGTCCGGGGGGAGCTGCAGCCAGGCTACTCCACGAGGCAGGGCAGGAGAGGATGTGGCCCCAAAAGCAGGTCTACGGTGTGTCTACACAGCCAGCACTGCCCAAAAACAAAGCACACAAGCCACACGTGTGATTTAACTTCAGCAGCTCATGCATTACATGTGTAAAAAGGCAGTATTCTACTTAACCCGATACACCCAAATATTACTTCAACAAGTAACCAACGTAAGAAGGTATTAACGAGATCACTTATGTCCTCCTTCGTCCTGTCCTGACAATCAGCTGTGCACCTTGCACTCACACACAGGGCTCCTATCAGACAGGACTGAAGACAGCAGGCCACGGGCACGGGCAGAGCAGACAAAGCAGGTCGGACAGGACAGGTGAGGCACGCCGCACTGTCAGCTGCCCGCTACGGCTCAGGGGAGGCAGCGTGGCGGCTCGTGGCTCGGGGAGAGCTGATGAGGACGGGGACGGCTGCCGAGCTGGGCAGCAGGCGCCTGAGACCCCCAGACTTTACACTGCTTTTTACCTGCTTTTCCAGATGAAAACACCCAGGAGAGAAAGGAAGCAGGCAGGAGGGGTGTACCAGGGCTGAGCGGGCAGCGTGCTCGGGGCCCACGGCACGTGCAGCACATCCTCGGGGACCCCCCAGGGCAGGCCATCCGCCCTCACCTCAATGAAAGGTCTTGCAATTTTGGGGGCGATGATTTCTGAGGCAGAAGGCTCCTGAGAGAGGACCACGAACTCCTCCGCCTTCACTGGGAAGCCGGCATCGTCAGTGGGAGAGCACACCTCAAACAGCTCCTGGATGGTCCGCTGCACACGAGACACACGTTAGCATCCGGCCGGAAGCAGGTCGGCGCCTGACCTGAGTGTCAGACTGCGTCACCAGGGAAACCGCCCAGCCACTCCTCACCCATGCGTTGAGCCGCGTTGCCTGCCCCTGCCCCCCACCCCAAACACCAGGTAGCAACCCCGAGGACGGCACGCCCATGATGGCACCTGTGTCAGGAAAGCCATGGAGTAGTCATTGCCCTGAGCGGCTACTTCCCGGATCAAGTCTTTGGTTCCGTTTTTCAAAAGCTTCTCTTCAATGGAATTACCACTCACGAGCCTACAAAACACAGACCCGTGTACGATGACAGCTGGACGTCCGGAAGCACGCCGCCACGAGCAGTCGGGATGCAAGGGTGGGGAGGCTGGTGGCACAGCACCCGGGCACTCGGGCAGGAGCTGCACAGCTCTGCAGGTGCTCAGGGCATCCCCTGTGTGGCGGTCAGGGCCACCTCTCCCACCCCACCTCTAGCCACCCCTACCTCCCCTGCCACACCTAGAAATGCCCTCCTAGGTCCCCCGTGAAGACCTCCAGTGTGGACAGCCTGGCAAGCCCACTTACACGACACAGCCTGCATTTTCAAGGGGTCACGTTTACACGCAACGGTGGGCAGCATCTGCTTCACCGCACACATATCTGCGTTTTGCATTCTCACCAAGTGGTGTGCTGCAGAGACCCCCCGACCCCGCGCCCAAACACTTCCAGTGGCTGCTCAACGCCCAGGGCACGGCTGTACCCGAAGCACAGGCACCCTCTGTCCCCACTATGCGCTGTAACAAGCTCCAGAAGGCAGCGACGCCACAGGCCGGCTCCCGGGAAGGAAATGCTGGGCACAAAGGGTGCACACCATCTCCTGTCCAGCAGACCCTGCTAACCTGATGTCCACACAGTGCAGCAACCGTGCGTCCCCAGTCAGGGCAGGCGGTCCCCGGCCATCACCACTAGCAGCTATGCCCACCGCCGTCCCGTCAGGGCGTGTAACAAAGACCGTCACACGTGCAGCACCTACCCTCCACCCGCGAGCCTGTGCCTCCCACACGTGTGTGCGCAGCTGGAATGGCCCGTTCCGAGGCTTGGGTTCGTCCCACCTTTCTCGAAGAAGGGCTCGTTTACCTTTTTTTCCTCAATTTGCACGAGCAATCTAACCCTCCGTCTGCTGTGACGATTGCAAATCATTGTCCAAATCTATTATTTGTGCATTAGTTGTGTTCATGGAATCTTCTTGCAAAAGCCAAACTTCAGCTTTCATTTTAACTGCAGTCAGGTATGCCTGCCTTTCCTTCCCTCCAAGCTTTCTGTCTGGCTAAATTGATCCCTTCAAGCCACAGGTACCACCTCTTCGGTACTATGCTAAGACCGCTGCTTGCTTTCTACAGCGGCGCGCCTAAGCCTAGGGACGGTGTTCTGGCCATCAAGTGGGCACAGCACTCCGGCCCAGCTCTTCCTCACGGTCCACAGCGTCAGCAGCAAGTGCTAAACGACCTGCGCCCCAACAAAGCTGGAACCCCACCCCGCTGGTTCATGCCCGGCTGTTCACTGCTTCCCCTCCCATGACGTGCCTTCCCCCGAGCCCCTCTGCTACAGCCCTTGTCAGCATTTCCACTGGCTGCTGTCAGCTGCCCTTCACTCCAAATACACTTTTTTTTCAAAAGATTTTGTTTATTTGACAGAGACACAGAGAGAGAAGGACCACAATCAGGGGAAGTGGGAGAGGGAGAAGCTGGCCCCCTGCAGGGCTGAGCGGGAGCCCAATGTGGGGCTCAATCCCAGGACCCAGGATCATGACCCGAGCCAAAGGCAGACACTTAACAACTGAGCCACCCAGGCGCCCCCAGATACACTTAAAAAAAAAAAACACTTTATCCAGGGGTGCCTGGGTTTCTTGGTCGGTTAAGTGTCAGCTCGGGTCACAATTCCGGGGTCCCAGAATCAGCCCGCACTGGGCTCCCCACTCAGTGAGGAGTCTGCTTCTCCTCCTCCCTCTGCCCTTGCTCCCACTCGTGTATGCATGTGCTCTCTCGCTGCCTCTCAAATAAAGAAAATCTTTAAAAATAAACAAAAGCAAATAAACCCCACTTTATCCACTCACAGCTACACACACATGCATATACACAAACCCCCACGATGACAACTTTCCTAAACACTGTTCTGCGTTTGACATCGCTTTGGGGAAAGCACATTTTACACACCAGGTCTTCCTGTGCATGAACACGGCTCAGTCTCCAACTCACATCTTACCACGTTTTGCATAATTTGGTTCTTATTTCCTACACAACTTGCAGCTTTACTGCCAAGACTATTCCTGATTCGTGGTTACGGTTACTGAGCAGAAAAGCTTTCCCGTTTCCGGCTGGTAAGCGCTGAAGGGTCACAGCCTCCGTAACCACGGAGAGCAATCACGCGGGAAAATGTTGCGTACACAACACACACGGTGCGCCAGGCTGCAGTTTACCAGCACGGAGACAGCCCGCAATGCGCCGCTGAAGGACGCGGGGTTAACAAGGCCGTGGGCATCAGCCATCTAGACAACGAGAAAGACGCCAGGAAAGACACGCGGCATCTCTGAAGGACACTTCTCCACGGACCTCAGACAGGCAGTGACACAGCTGCTCAAACTCAGCCTTCGGAGGACTCTGCCTCGGTGGCAGGAGTGAGTGGTCATAGGCACAGTCCAGGGCCTCGCACACGGTGCCGGCACCACGCACCCGCCCGCACACCCAGTGCCAGTACATACCGCGGACCCGCTGTTGTCGCACTACCGCACTAAACGCTTCTGCGAGTTCAGACACGCACGCGAGAGCCTGCTCCACTTTCCTCAGCCACGTGCAGGGCCAGCGGAGGTGGCGCACACGGGCCTGAGCTCTTCCAGTCATTTTACTGACAGACAAGGGGCATCGGACAGGGCTCTAGAAGACGCGCAACAGATATGCGTCGAAAGCACATCAAGTTGTGTGTAAGCAAGATAATTCGACTGCGGTTTCAAGCAAACTAATTATAAACTGAGCAAATGTTGGGCCTAAAGAAAGAACACGCGAAGCAGCAAGAACAGAAGTCTGCCTCAGAAAAAATAAAGCTGTGGAAACTTCTGGAACAAGTTGTAACGTACACTTGAGCTCCATGGGGTGCTTCTGCTCCAGCACCTGGTGCCCCCACACCTCCACACCCCGTGTCGCGCCCGCCACCCTCACCTGTAGATGTGGACGTCCTTGCGCCTTCCGATCCGCTCGCACCACTCCTGGGCCTTGGCGTCCATCACGGGGTTCAGGTCGTTGTCATAGAACACCACTGCGTCGGCCTCCACCAGGCTCACGCCTGTGGCGCGGCTGTGGGTTGACAGAATGGCACAGAAGATCCTCCTGTCCCTGTTGAAACTCCTCATCAGCTCCTGGGATGAAGTGAAGCCCTCGGGTTAGCTCCCCGGGCCGGTGCTGGCACAGCTCGGCACCCCCAGGAACGAACGTGCGGCCATCTCCCACTGACTGCGCACATACACCCCCACACGCTCTGCACAGGCCAGGCCTCACCGACCAAAGGAAAACGTCCGCCTCCACCTGACATGGACTGTCAGCTCAAGCCGTAGGCCCCAGGAGAACACAGAGTCTTCCTGGGGAGGGACGTGTGCTCGGTCCTATACCCTCAGGCAATGCCTGGGCCTTCACAGCAAAAGACCCAGGAGTAAGGCTGAGGGAGCAGAGAAACAGGCCAGAGAGGCTTTCAGCCTCCGGGGAGCACTGCTCTCTGCAGTGAGCTCAGCACCAAACCCGACCGGCACAGGGACCCCTTCCTTCCTTCCCGGAGAGTCCACGTGTGGTCTGTGAAAACACTCCTGACAAAGCTCGCTCATGAACCCGGCGCTGCGTCCCCTCCCAGGCCCTCGTCCACGTGCACGCATGCGGGCGGAAAGGCCCAGGTGTGCGGGATCACGGAGTCTGGGAACCTGCTCCCAGCGGAAGCATTCTGCGGGGCTACTCCATCCCACTCCAAATGCTTTGATGACCAGCTTGCAGTCCAGCCCACGGACACTCAGCACGGGGCTACCCAGCAGCACAGCACATGCACGACCTACGGACCCATCGTGCTGCGTGTGCGTCGCTCCAGGGAGGAGCAGAGGTGCCACAGGCGCACTGAGCCTTTGGCGCAGAATCACTAGGGCACTAGGGCTGGCACACGCCCTGCACCATCAGCCTGACTCCTAGGAAGCCGTGCGGCTCCGCGCCAGCCGAGAGCTCAAGAGATGACCCATCTGGCTGTGCCGACCCATGGGACACGGCCTTAGCCGATCTGACAAGCGACAGAGGGGCACGCAGCACGACCCGCACTTCCCGCAGGGTGCCTCGCGGGGACCGTGCCCAGGCTCTCACCCTGGCCGCATCTGAAGCGCACCAGCCCGCTCCTCGTGGCACAGGCCACCACACCCCAGCAGCCGCGCACGTCCCGTAACAGGATGCAGCAGCCGCGGGCCTGCCGGGGCCGGGCCGTGAAGCAGCCCCCGCCCCGCCGCGCGGCGCCCCCCCACCTGCCGCTGCTCGCTGTTGGCGCTCTCGTCGATCCTGACGTAGGTGAGATAGTGGAAGTTCAGGAACGCCTCTAAAATGTCCAACATGAGAACCATCTGCGACAAGATCAGCACTCGGCGTCCCTCAGACTTCAACTTCTGAAGCAAGACGGCTAAGGCTTCGAGCTTTCCTACAGAACCAACGACATCGAGTCTCCCCTGAGCCCGGGCGCAGAGGGCCCAGAGGGCCGGCCTCGAGGCCAGCGCAGATGGGAGTCCCCTCCGTACCTGAGTCGAACTGCACCAACCGGAGCTCCGGAAACCGGAGGGAGCGCAGCGCCGTCATCCGCCGCAGCTGCTGCGCGTAGGGAGCCGTGTGCTCTCGAAGACGGTGCCTCAGGAGCCTCATCCTGCGGATGTAGAGGGACGGCGGCCTCGCCACCCACAGGGACGGGGGCGCGGCCACCACCGGAGGGATCACACACACCACCCTGAGAAGCAGAAAGCACGCGGGTCAGACACGCTGCCCACGGCGTCTCCACCAGCAGCTCCTCCGTCTCAGGAAGCAGAGGTCCAAGAAGGAAGCGGCAGAACCTTCTACTGGTGTGGCCAAAAAAACCAGGGTGTTTAATCACAGTCACATGGGGTGACACAGCTGCTGGCCGTGTCACAGCACCATCCATCACAGCATCCACGGGAGCGAGTCCCGCCAGTCCTGGTCCCTGCCGGCCTCCAGCTGGAAAGAAGCGGCACAGGGCGCCCCCCAGAGCCTGCAGGAAAGGGCACAGAGACGCCCCATTCCCTGTGAAACTCAGGTTCTGGTGGGAATCTCAGGGTGCAGGTCCTGTGTCCCCAGGACGGTCTGGGGGAGAACCGCACCAGAGCCGGGGGAGCCATGTGCCGCCAGGAGCGGAGTCAGACTTAGCAGGAGAAGGCCCGCTGAGAGCAGCACGAGAAGGACTCCGGCGGGCCGTTACAGCAGAGGACACGTGCCCCCCACACCAGGACAGCCTCACTCTGGACGTCAGCTCAAACTGCGTCTCCCTGATTTGCTACCAAATGCATGCGAATAAAAAGGCCATCTATGACCAAAACCACTGGTGACAAAATCAATCCACTAAATAAGTGGACAGCAAGTCCACGCTCACTAACCCGGAGTCCACGTGGCCGACCCACCCGTTCTGCCCACCTGCCCTGAAGATCTGGCGTGGCCCTAAGCCAAACCCCAGCCGTTACTCTGTAGATCACCGACACAGTGAGCCGAAGGCTGCCACACCTGAAGGGCCACACAGGATCTGGCGAGAACAGAGCTGGAGGCACACCGCCCATCACCGGGGCTCGGAGAGGGAAGAGACAACACCCAGCTGAGGAGGGCCCAGGGAGAGGCCCAAGGCAGTCACCTCTCTCTGCCAACGGAGTAGAGCACGTCTCTCAACAAATGGTGCTCGACAAGCAGGCACCCACACGCAAATATGTGAACGTGAAAGACTCGACCAGACGTCCCGGCTTTCTCGCGGCAGTACCCAGTAAACCCCACTCCTGCAAACAAAGAAACCCCAAATAACTAGCAACCCACATGAATTTGATTGAGCCTCTGAATCTATTTACAGATGATACAGGCAACAAAGCTACACACCAGATTACACCTCCAGGAACCAATTCAGCAAATCCACATTGTGGGAAATTCTACAGAGAAAACCACCAGTTTTCCTCGACAAATAAACTGCAAGAGGAAAAAAAAGGCAAGCCAGAAGCACAACATACGATTAGGAGCTGCACGACATGTATCCCCAACTGCTGCGTCCCTACATCACTGCCATTCTGATTCGAACCATAAAAACGCTTATGAGATAACCACAACTGCGTGTGCAGGAGAGACATTTCACGGTATCGAGAACTGTTCTTGTCTTAGCTAGGGTAATGGTACGGTGCCTGCGCTGCTTTCAGAGCACAACGAAATCTTACACAGGAACTCCTGTCTGTCCGGAGCTAGCTGCAAACAGTCTGTGCTTCCGGGCAGTAAACACGGACGCAGAGCTGGGCGGGAGCCAGTCCCGGGCTGAAGGCGGGCTCCGGGTACACTCGGGTTCACTGTAGTAGTCTGCTTGTATGGGTTTAAAGATTTTCTGAAATGTGAGATTCTTCAAATGGGGAAAAAATGGATCTAGACACAGACCTAGTTCCTTCACAAACATCAACTCCAAATGGAGCGCAGATCCGCAGTGAAAGGCCGACGGCGGGCCCTGGACGAGGGCAAGCCCAGGTGCGCAGGGCCTAGCGATGACGTTCCAGGCCCAGACAAAAGGCAAGGCCGCTGAGACGAGGGAGAGCTGGATCTCACTAACCCTCAACACAGCTGCCCCGTGAAAGCAAACGTTGTAAGGACACAAGCCACAGGCCAGGGGAGGGCACGAGAGACACCGCTGATAAAGGACAAGCACTCTGAAAGCCCACCAGCGAGAAAACAAACATTAAAGAGCGGGCCGAAGACCCCCAACAGACACCTCTCCAGAGAACAGATGCACGCGGCGAAAAGCTACGAAAACAGGCTCCACGTGGCGTGTCCGCAGGGAAGTGCGGATGACATCAGCCCCGAGACACCACGACACACATGTCAGAGTGGCCAGAACCCACAGCACGGACCACAGAAGCGGGACGAGGATGAGGGGCCACAGGCGCTCTCGCTCACTGCTGCTGGGAACGCAGAACGGGGCAGCCACTCGGCTAGTCTGCTGGACCTTTTCTACCGGGTGAATCGTGCTCCCACCAGATGAGCTGCCAATCGTGCTTCCGGTTCTCATTCAAATGCACTGAAATGTACGTTCACGCAAAGCCCTGCACGTGGACCTTTACAGCAGCTTTGTCTGTGACTGCTGAAACCTGAAAGCAACCAAGCTGTTCTCCAGTAGGTGACGGATAAACGGGCCCACGAGACAAGGGAGCATCACTGGGAGCTAAGAGAAATGGCCGTCGAGCCACGGAGCGCTGACGGGGAGCCTTCACCGCATCTCGCTAAGAGAAAGCAGCCCATCTAAAGAGTCCGCACCCCGTACGATTCTGGGAAAGGCAAGCTACGGGAACAGTAAAGAGGTCGCTGGCTGCCCGGATTTCATGGGGAGGCACGAGCAGGCGGGGCACAGGTCTTTACGGCAGCTCCCAGACCGTGGCAAGGCGGTGGACACAAGCCAGTCCACAGGAGCACGGCCGGGTCCCCACTGTGAACACTCAGCCGCAGGCACACAGCAGAGGAGGGAGAGAAGACCCATCCTCAGGCCGGGCCTGACCAGCACTCAATGCAGGGAATGGAGCACAAACAGGGTGGCCGCTCTAGGCAGGGCCCAGAGGAAGCACAGCTCGGTGGGCGGGGTGTGGGGGCTGCGCTGGTCGCCAACCCAACAGCATCTGCGTTTTCATTTTCTCTCCTAAAGCTCGTTTCTGTGTTTAACACTTAAATACACATTCCTCACTACGCAACGTTAACATTTTCATGTGGTTTTCCAATAAAATATTACTTTAATAAAAACATAGAGAAACTCATCAAGCACACAGCGGTCTGTTCCAGCACCTGGAACGCACACGGCTGCTGTGGCCCTGCGCCCAGGCCAGCCAACGTGCACCCAAGCGGGGCCCCAGGGACAGGGCCAGGGCCCGGGGAAAAGAAGCCACCGAGGATACACAGCCTTCCCAGAGAAGACAAGCTGGTGCCAGAGCCAAAGATGCAGGAATAATTCACAACCGACGTCTGAGAACCACTCAGCAAGGAACTGACAGAACAGGCTTCCGGCAGGACAAGCGGGGCCGGAGGCCCGCGGGGGCCCATGGAGGAGAGTGAGGTGCGGGCTCCCACGCAGGCCGCCCTACCTGTCGATGACATCCTGCAGGCAGGCTTGCCGCTGGGTCAGCGTCAAAATCAGGTCCTTCTGACCGTGGGAGGGTGGCATGGACCCACCCGCTGGCCCAGCCCCCTTCCGCTGGCCGCTGTCCGAAGCGCCGGGCCAAGGCGTCTGTTCCCGGCCGACCACGGCACAAATCCGCAGCAGATCTCGGCCGTAGACGGGGGCCCGCGAGCAGCGCCGCTCGTTGACAAAGTAGACCCGGTCCAGCCGCTCCTTCCGAAGTCTGCCCTTCTCCTCCTTCACGGGAAACAGCGTGAGACACGGTCACCGAGGGCACGGTCTCGCCACGCCCCGCAGCGCCCCTCACGCACGGCCACCCTGAGACGCCCCGCCCCTTCCACGGCGGCACGCGACAGCAAGGAGACGGACAACATAGTGTGCGCCTCTGACCGCTGAGATTTCTGACACCCGGAAGACAGCGTCGGAGACACAAAACGTGGGAGATATCTGCAATCCCGAAGCCCAGTTTCCTTTGTTAGGAAATGTGTTTTCAGAGTCAAACTCTGGGATTCAGAGTGATGACGTGCTTTCAAGGCCCACATGCCGACAACTCCATTAAATATCACAACCGCCCCCCAACAAGCAGCTTCTGAGAAACAACTTCGGAGGGTGAACGAGCGGCCCGGGGGCCCCACGCAGGGTTGGTGAGGGAGGCGCCGTACCTGAGTTGGCCCCCCGACAGGAGAGGCCGGTTTGGAGGCCATTCCGGGTTCTCCCGCAGGCAGCGGGTTGACTGCCACTCGCCCCGGCACACCAACTGCAGAGCAAGAGGGAAAAGCTGAACACACACATCTGCGGGCTCCGCAGACCCTCCTCCGGCAGCTCGCTCTAGGGACACACTGCCCACACCCCTCAGGACTGCCCGCAAAGCACCCGCTTGCCAGCCATCGTCTGAGCTGCGGGTGTCTCTCTCCTCTGGTGAAAGCTCAGTGTGCTCAGAGGAAGCACCCACACCTGAGGCCCAGGGTCATCCTCACCGCCATCATGTGGCCACACACATCCCCTGGGACATCACCCACGCGCCCACCCCCAGCAGGGAGCCAGCACTGTCCTTGTCCTCCGAAGCAGGACAGAGCGGTCGCTGCACCCCAGTGTGCCACCCCCATCTGCCAGGCCACACCACACATCCTGACGGTGACCACACAGGAGGCACCAAGGACTAAAAGCAGGCCACAGGGAGGGTGGGGAATGTCTCCTGCCTTGGGGGATGGGTGCTGGCAGCGGGTTCTGGTGGGATGGGAGGAGGCCTGGAAAACAGAATCAGCCACAGGTGGGAACACGGGCCACGGCTGGGACACGGAAATGCTGCTCCCTGGACCCCATGGCAGGGCCCCACCCAGTGAAGACAGAGACCAGGGCTGATCAGGGACAAGGGCTTCGGGTCGGGAGGGGACCCCCACTGCGTCCACCCACAAGCCCCATCTGACCACCCACTCAGCCTCCTCAGCAGACCACACACGGCTGGGCATGGCAGGGAAGGCAAGACCCTGGTGAGAAGCAGGCCATGGTCGGGCCAGATGCAGAAGGGCCCAGATCCTGCTCCGGTACCTGTCCCGGAGGGAAATTCTAGCATGCTCGCTAAATGTATTTGTGACCCTAGCAAGCCAAGTTCTCATGATTCTAAATATCTTGTCAGAACAAGAAGAAAACAAAAATCCAGGTGAGCAGAGACTAGTCATACTCAAAATACCTCCGAGAGGAAGGAGGGAGAAAACACGCCAGGCTGACAGCAGCCCGTCTGCAGAAAGCAGAGACCGCCGCGGCAGGATGTTCGGGTTCTGAGACCGCGGGAACAAATCAGCAGGAACTAGCTCCCCGTCCCCTTCGAAGCAAAGTCACACAGAAAGAAGCTCCCACATGTAGTGACCCCATTGGAGCACTCTACCTGGCGCAGTCACGGGGGCTGGGCCCGGGCCACCGGCCGGGGGCTTGCTTCCCAGGGCGTTGAGGGCGCCCGCCTGAGACATGGTCTGCATCACCACGGGGCCTGGCGGTCGCAGGTAGGACTGCCCCGGAGCGGACACGATCTGAAGAACGCTGCCTGCAATCACAGGGCCCGAGAGGCGTCACTCACGAGCTGCAGGCACCTCCTCCTACCTGCCACGTGCACCTCCAGATGTGCAGGACAAATGAAGCAACAGACTGAAAATCCGATTTAGATTTACTCCAACAAGGCACTGCAGAGTTCAGTAACTTGGGAAAAAATGACTATTTCACTTACAGCAAATGAAAAACTAAGAATACAGTCACTTTTACCTAAAGTCAAGAAAACGCTCAACTGGGGCACCTGGGTGGCTCAGTGGGTTAAAGCCTCTGCCTTCAGCTCAGGTCATGATCTCAGGGTCCTGGGATCGAGCCCCGAATCGGGCTCTCTGCTCAGCAGGGAACCTGCTTCCCCCTCTCTCTCTCTCTCTCTCACTGCCTGCCTCTCTGCCTACTTGTGATCTCTGTCAAATAAATAAATAAAATCTTTAAAACAAACAAACAAAAAAAGAAAACGCTCAATTATTCTTTGCCATTTCTGACTTCGGGCAATGCGGTGGGCACCAGGACCGGTCTGTTGTGCCTGCCCGAGGCCCCACGCCACTCCCAGAGCCGAGGTCCCAGCTCCGGACCACACATGGGTGCTGGCCAACCTGTAAAGTCAACGAAGAAACACATCCATTCTCTACCCAAAAGCTGCAGCTCTCACTGCACTCAGTTCAAGGTGCTCACCACATACAGCCCTCAGTGTGAGAAAGCCTGACATCGCTTACTCTGAAGGAGTGTCCCCACACTGGGCTCCGCGCCAAGGGGGGCCCGCCAGAGGTATCTGATGGGCTTCGCGCAAAGGAGAGCCCGCCAGAGGTATTGACAGATGGCCTTGCCCTTTCGGCCGGAAAACTGAAGGAATAGGGAATTAAGCAAAATTAACAGCTGTCTTTGCTGTAGGTGTCCTGGGGCCTCCACTCCGCTAAGCTGTGTGTGACCTGCCAGCGCCCGTACAAAGTGTCCCAGCCCTGGCTCACAGGCGCTGCACATAACTCGTCCCAGGGAGGCTACGTGTGATCTAGGACCACAGCCACGGGGGACTCAAGCGCTGAGCCACTGCCACTGGTTCCTTGGGCTAATCCCAGCACGCCTCTCGGACCACTCGCCCTCTACACAAAGCAGTTACCATAGGAGTACATCGTGCTCAGACAAAGGTCTAAGAGGCTTTCGTCTCAGAGCCAACGCTGTAAATTCTGTACACGAAAGAACATAACTTCTACATAACTTGCTAGTCCTGGGGTGTTTTTCTTTTTTCTTTTTTTTTTTCAAGATTTTATTTATTTATTTGTCAGAGATGGAGAAAGAGAGAGTGAGCACAGGCAGACAGAGAGGCAGGCAGAGGCAGAGGGAGAAGCAGGCTCCCTGCCGAGCAAGGAGCCCGATGTGGGACTCGATCCCAGGACGCCGGGATCATGACCTGAGCCGAAGGCAGAGGCTTAACCCACTGAGCCACCCAGGCGTCCCTCTATTTCATTTTTAAAACAGGGAACATTTGGGGCACCTGGCCAGCTCAGTCAGGGTGCAGGTGACTCCTGATCTTGAGGTTGTGAGTTCAAGCCCCACACTGAGCATAGAACTTACTCAAAAGAGAATAAAAGCAAGAAAATTTCAAAATGGGGAACATTTCCAAAGAGCATATTTCATCGAGAAACAGTATCAGCTACACGGCACGCATCCGTCACAGGCCAGCAGCCCAGCGTTCTCAACACCCCCGAGGCCATCTCCAGATGAAGCACCCGCGCTCCTGGGGCTGCCCAACGTGCCCAAGTCCAGCAGCAGGAGAGGGGTGGGGACGACAGTGAGACAGCAGCGGCAGGCCCTTACCTTGCAGCTGCAGGGGCTGGCCAGCGGTGAGCTGCCGCAGCTGGCTGTGTGACAAGGTGAACTTGTTCCCCTGAAACTGCAGCGTCACCGGGGTCTCTGGCTGGGCGACCCGGCTCTGCGGCCCTGCCAGGGAAGCCAGCTGGGCTATTTTGACCACCTCCCCACCTGCGGAAGCACAGAGGAAGACGGGATTAAAACGTCTGGGAGAAGCCCGCAACTGTTCTGCTGACGACCATCTGTCGTCCGGCATGAGCGTCTGTGGCAAACTGACGAGTCACACAAACGTTTCTTAGGCATCGCTTCCTAACGCTTTCAGAAAATGACTCTAACAGAAAAGAGAAAATTAAAATTAACATTGGATCTTAACAGTTGATTTATTTACTTATAACTGCTGAAGATTTTAGGTATCAAATCTTAATATAATATTAACCAAACTACCAACAAACGTTTTACTTTTCTCTCCAACCAATGAAAAAGCAGCAAACATCAAATATAGCAGAAATCTATTTCTCGTACACTTTGGAACTCTAATATCAACCTCTTCAGAACCTTTCAGAACGTGAAGAGTACGTGCCCGATTCAGTGCACAGACGTACAGGAGAGATTACATCCCTACGAGTGTAAGAGCGGGTCACTAGCACAGATCCGCCACACAAACGTAGCCGTAAGATAAAAAGGTTCCCACTAACTTGGACTACACTGTGGGATTCAATCTAGAACGCTGACTTTTTGAAAAAATGCCAGACTCGACATCACCTAACACATGGTTTGTGAAACCGTGACTCGGACGGAGTCCTGTGCACCCGACTCGGAAACGTACGCCCTGCAGGCTCTGAGCGAATGCCAAGGGCACAGGGTTCTGTCCCCCAGTGGTTGATCATGAAACCTGAACGCTACCCCCCCCAGGAAATCCATGCCAGAATGATCAGTGACACCATACAGAGAACAGTTAGCGGAAGACCAGGAAAATGCCCAGAGGTCCTGCCCACAGAGGCTGTGAACAGGAGGGAATGACAGGAGGAGGCGCAGAGAAGTGTGTGTGGACAGGACAGCCCTGGTCCTGCCTCACCCACACGGAGTGAAGGCTCAGCTCCCGTGGCAGGGTCCCCGCAACACCTGTCCCTGGCAAACAGAAATGTCACCCGTGCTCTCCCCGTGGCAGCTAGCCAGGACTGTAACTCTGCACTCAATGACAGTGGAAGTGAGGCTTCATCATGAGGGACTAGTCTGAACTCGGGGTCTCGTGACACCTGCCCCCCAGCTTCCCAGGGAGACCTCCACACACTGGTCATGCCGAGGTACGAAGTGCTCAAGGGGGCGTCTGAGAAACAGTGCTGCCTACGACCGTCTCCGTCAGGACACTTCCTACAGCACAGTCACCAGGGGCCCGTGAGAGATGTGGGAATGTGCTAACGACACTGGTCACGGTAAAGAGGTCTAAGAACATGTAGTAACACCGTGATGTTTTCATCACCAAGTTATTATGAGCCTCAGCTGAGCAGGAAGTCACTCCAGGCTTAAACATGATGGTGGTAAGCAAGAGAATCAAAATCAGTCATGGTTTTTAACAACTAGCTCCGGATCCCTCGCTGGCAAAGGCGTCCCCTGCTCTTGCCTGAGTGGCACCTGCTCCCTGGGCTGGGCCCCACTGCCCACGGGGCAAGCCTCCAGCTGACGCTAAGGAGAAGTAAGGCCGTCAGTACACCAGCAGAGCATGCGCGGGAAGAAAGCAGAGCTGACGTCTGGGGATCAGGAGAAAGGACAGAGGACAGGGCCCTGGACGCTGGCTCTGCAGAGGGCGTCCCTCTGCACACTTAGGGCCAGAAACGACAGCGTGGCGAAAGGCAGCACCCGGGCGTGGGGTTAGGGAGACAAAGGGAGTGGACAGCAAGGCTCTTCACACACGCTGATCGGAACACAACTTCCCGTGGCAAAGACGTGGCAGAACCAGGAGGGGCGAGGCCACTTACTGGGCAGGCGCGCCTGAGCCTGCGAGGTGAGCACCAGCCCCTGAGGCAGCGCGCTCGGCCCCGCCGGGTGCGGGGGGCCCGGGGGCGGGGGCGGGGGCGGGGCCCGCGGTTTCGCAGGATGGGCCGGGGCAGGTGCTGCGCCGGAGGTCGAGGCGGGCGGCTGTCTCGGAGCGGGCGCGCCGGCGGAGGCCTGGGAGCTCTGAAACGGGGCTGCCGCCACTGCAATCGATAAGGCGTGTTTGTGCAAAGCTGTTAGAGGTTCTTCACCAAATGCAGTATTTAAACCCGAACTCAAAGAAACAAAACAAACATTTCAGTAAAGTCTCTCGGATTAGAAACCCTCTCTAGAAAACAGGGAGCGCGGTGCGGCATCCGGTGAAACAGAGCCATCCGCCCGCCGCACCGTGGCCAAGTGCGCACTCCCGCATGGCACGGAGCCTCGGCCGCCAGCCGGGCTCCGACGGGGCTGCGCCGCATGTGCACGCGGGCTGGACACGGAGGACCCCACAATGGAGGCTGGAACTCCAGCCGTGACCTGCGGCCAGTCAGCCCTACCCTCCTTCACAGCGACAGCCGGCTCCGGGCCAGCGGCGGCCTCAACGGGAGCGAGCCTTCCCGAGCTCATGTCCACAGTGTGACCCGCATGTCCTTGGTCTAAGAGCCCCCGCCGAGGCACATCTTCAGAAGCACGCCAATTGCGACTAGACCAAGACCGCGGTGTCTGGTTCAAGGAAAAACTCCACTTTCAAGACACAGAAAGGGCAAGCCGTGTGAGTTGTGTTCGGCAGAGCCAGAGCAGGCGGCCTGCTTCCAACCAGAGCAACGGCTGCCCATCCAGAGGGGCAGGGGCAGTACCAGGAACTCCGGCCACGAAGACCCACGGCAATCCTGAGGGCGCGCCAGCACGGGAGGCATACCTTTTGCATCTGGATTGGCAGAGAACGTGGCAACTGGTGGCCGTCCTCTCACGTGGCCCTGAGGAGTGGCCGTGGCTGCAGCAGAGGCTGCCGTCCGGGGCAGGTGTGTGCTGGGGAAAGCCACGGTGCGACCCTCGGGCTTCTGGCCGTACTGCACGGGCTGAAACAACCTGGCAAGAAGGCGTGAGCACCACTGAGACACGGGGCTCGGGTCACCCAGGGATGGGGAAGGTCCCTACTCCCGGTGCTGCTCCAAGAGGGGTCGGGGTTCCAAACGCACCACTGAGAAGCTCAGCATGGGCCTGGGGAGGGGCTGCCCACCCTTGGGACACACACGCCTACCCTGAGCCTGGGGGACCCGGGCTGAACGTGCGCATGGGACGCTCTGAGGCCACAGCACTACCGCGTCAAGTGCAAGTAGAGTGGGCAGGGAGCCACAACCGGCCATCAAGCAGCACGACAGCACCAGGCACACTGGCCACAAGCGGTACTGGAGCCCCGAAAGCAACAGTGGCCACTGTTTCCAGTATTGCCGCTCCATAGCACACTCTTTCATCACCCTTTTACCTGGAAAACCATAATGGCAAGAATTCTAGATTTTCAAATCCCCTACTCAGGGCAGCAGCTGGGGCAGCGAGGACAAAACCAAGGACCTGAAGCCAGGCCCCCTCAGAGCACCGCAGCTCTGCTGGCCCACGTGCGGGTCTAACAGAGGCCGGCGGGCTCCGGCGAGCACCTGGCAGAAGACAGTGGGCTCCCAAGGCCCTGGGGAGGCCACAGGTAGAACAGGCAACAGGAGCAGGCACCTTTCTTTCTAAACTTTTATTTTCTCATTTCTTTCTCCTTTTTAACCCAACCCTGCGATTCTGTGTACTCCAACTTGCTGGATTAACCTATCTTATTAAGTCATTTCCTTCCACTCACTGAGTGTGCTCTGCCCCTCCCAGCCCCGCGGCACCCTCGAAGTCGGGACGTCCTTCAGAAGTCCCTGGGGTCGGGGGGCGCTCTGCCCACCACCCACCGTGCACCCTCTCCCCGCCACAGCAGCCACCGGAGCACGCAGCAGGCACAGCAGCCTGACCTCCTCCCCTCACAGACCCCTCCCGCTGCCCAGGGCTGCTCCACCGCCACCGCCAGGCTGTCCTCAGGAGGGCAAGGGGCCACGCCGTCCCTCCCAGGGCTGCAGACTGCCCACCCAGGCCACATGCAGTGAGCTGCCCCACTCAGGACACTGAGGACACCAGCACAGACTCCAGAAGCAGGAGACCCAGTGAGAGGATCAGCCATTTCTCCCCCTGGCCACAACCACAGCCAGGTTCTCGTGTGAACTCCCGCCACACATCCCAGGTCTCCCTGAGGGGCTATGGTCTGGGTCCTTCTGGGGAGGGGGACATCATGTCTCAACGGCTGATTCGAGGCCAGGCAGGACCCACCCGGGGATTTCGGTGTGCAGGAGCCACCATTCCAGGCCACGCACCTGCTGGGCTTCAGTCTGAGGGTCGCCGGCCTGCCCGACGGGGGCGGCGCGGTGTACAGCTCGTCCATGAGCTTCCGTGTCACCTTCTTCTTACACAGCAATTCTGCTTCGTGGCGAGTCATTTTGTTCTCTAAGCCAATAAGATCAAATATAGAGAGATCCGTTTCCTAAGAAGAAAAAGAGCAAAGTGTTGCTCTGGAAGACCAGAAGAAAATGGCTGGGAGCCCAAGCACATCTCTAACCGGACAGCCAGGCCCCACACAGCCTCACTGCCCAGGACGCGGCCTGAAGCCCAGGGCTCGGCCAGGCTGCTGTATCTCGGCCTGCCTCAGCATCCCCATCGTTAAGAGCACCCCACGTAGAAGCACGAATGGAAAAGGTCATGCTTGGAGAGAGACTGGCCTCGGCAGACAGGGAGACCCAGACAGCATGAGTGCCAGGGCGCATGGACAAAGGGCACTTTGGGGGAGAGACCCACATGTCCTGGGGAAGCAGAAGGAGGCAGGTGACACATCACTGGGTCCAGAGCCCTGGGGACACACGTTCCATGGGCGGAAGTGCTGCGTGGGTCCCCAGCTGGGGCAGACGCCCCGCGTGCCCAGCACCCATGTACTTCTCTAACGAGAAAGCACAGCCGCTCTCCCACCGCGAAGTCAAGCACCGAAGGGCACGACAACAGTAACTGCTGGTGAGCCGTCCCACACTCTCGCACACATAAGGGATGTAAAATCCGCCGGCCACGGAGTAGGCACATGACCCCGCAATTCCACACCTAGACACGTGTGTGAAAACCTGAAACCTACGTCCACACAAAGCTGCTCTGTCAGTGTGTGCGCTAACACGGCTCACAGCAGCCGAAACGAGGAAGCAACCCAAGTCGTTAACTGACGGCCAAATCAACACGGTCCCTCCCACTGGGGAACACGACTCTGCCGTACGAAGGAAGGAGACTGGGCCACACGTCACAGCCAGATGAACTCTGAAAACACCACGCTCCGGGAATTAAGCTAGACACAAGGACCACGGGTGCGGGAGCCCATCTGTGCACAAAGCCCAGAGCAGGTGGACTCGCGAGGCAGGTCAGGCAGGGGTTGCCTGGGGAAGGGAGGGCACGGGAGGGACGGCTGGTGTCTGTGGGCTCTCTCGGCAAGGACGAAATATTCCGGGATCAGTGGTGACGACTGCAGACATCTCCAGCTATCCTACTGCCATCCCAGTCGCTAAAACACTACCAGACAGAGATGCCTGTGGCTCAGTCGTCAAGGGTCTGCCTTCAGCTCAGATCATGATCCCAGGGTTCTGGGATTGAGCCCTGCATGGGCTCCCTGCTTGGCAGGAAGGCTGCTTCTCCCTCTCCCGCTCCCCGGCTTATGTTCCTCTCTTGCTGTCAAATAAGTAAAATCTTTAAAAAAACAAAAACAAGAACAAAAACAAAAACTACCAGTCACCTAGCCTGTCTCAAGGCTCGTGGAGCAAACGATGAAAACACCACAATATCACACACAGCAGCTCACAAAAGCCAGGTACACGCCAGGCTCTTCTCATGGAGTCGACACACACACACACACGGCGGGGGAAGTGCACGATTATTTGTGTCCTAAGGGCACTTGGCCCAAAGCCCCTCAGCCAGGGCGAGGGCTGGGGAGCACAAGGAGCGCAGACAGCAGTCTCCGGAGCCGCGGGAGCCACAGTGCATCTGTGCGACGCCAGGCGGGCACCTACCTTCCAGGAGTCCCCGTCAAGCGCCTTGAGGACAAGGGAGGCCGAGCGGTACTGCAGAGGCCCCGCCGTGTATGACGACTCCGGGAGCCGGGGCTCCACCAGCCCGGGGTGGTTGCAGATCCTCTGCAGCCGCAGCAGGATGCTCAGCACGTCCACAAAGTGGCCACTCTTCAGCGCCTCCTGGGTCCTGCTCGTGGGAAGACACATTGTCACGGGCACAGCCACTGCTGTGCCACGGACTCCAGATCGCACCTGCCACGCCCCCCGGCTCCTCTGAGTGATTGGTTCCATTCCCTAACGTCCACTCCCACTAGCCCTCCAGGGGTTCTGACTCTCCGCCTCACTTGCTGTCACCCCGAAGCAGGCCAGACTGCCAGGACTGAGGTCAGACCGGCACGCGGCTCTCCAAGCCTCCCTTCCCAGCAGAGGACACCCAGTGGGGACAGGGACGGATTTCTGCCCCACGGTGAGGAGCGCTGTGCGGCAGGGGTGGGCAGCAGAGTGAAGGCACCCAATCCGGGGAGTGGAGAGGCCCCTTGGGTGGGACACCAGCCCTGGCTCTGTGGCCACAAAAATGGCAGACGCTGAGGCCAACCCCATGCAGGCCAGACCACACAGGAAACACATGGCAGGTAACAGTCCAAGTGGAGACCTCCAGGGTTTCCAGGTGAGGAGGGCACAGTGTCTCCAGCTTAAGGAAGGAGCCATACGGACGGGCTGGTCCGCAGGGACCCAGGAGCAGAGGCAGTGGGGTAGACGGACAGGCGGTGGCAGAGAGAATGGCCAGGCTTCCAAATGAGCAGCAGGGTAACAGCTACTGCGCTTGAGGACAGACAGCCTAGACAGCAAGTGCTCTGGAGACACACTCGTGAGAGCGGGTCTGCAGCACTCTGCACAGTGGCCAAATTGAAGCTCGGAGGCCCTCGGGACCCGAGACCGTCACATAAACACGCACGGAGCGCCGCCATTAAGAGAGCTGAGGTGCGCTCAGCTACAGGCACGCTCGACACTTCCTGATTCACTACAGGTTCAGGGGAGAAGAGGCCACAGACGTGACGTAAGGGCGACAGTCCCGAAACCCGACCACAGCCCAGGCGTGCGGTCGCCAGCACCTCTCGTTCCCCGGCAGGACGGACGCCGGCGCTCTCCCACTCCCAGGGCAAGCGCAGCGCACCGCCGGCCCAGCCGCAAGCAGGGCGCGGAGCTGCCGACGGCACAGCGCACGCCTGCTGGAGGACGGCGAGGGGAACCCCACAGAGGAGACGCGCACAGGCCTCCTGGCCCCGGAGCAGCAGCGCCCTCCACGGACTCCGCCCTTCCCAACCTGAAGTCCGCCCGTGGAGGAAGGGCTGCCTGACAGCCCGCCCCGCCCCGGCCCTACCCGCGCTGCCGCCTGCTCGCACCGCACGCTAGCCCGGAGCCGACAAGGGCGCTGCTGGGGGAGGAGGGTGTCGCGGCTCCGAGTGGCCACCGAAGCACCTCACCAACACAGCGTCAACGGTGCCGTCCATCAGGTACTAAGACTCCAGACCAGGGAGTATGAGTGCACACTAAGGTTGTGTTCTAAAATTTCCCAAACCTAACCCGAAAAAGCAAACGTCAATAGCAAAACCTCCTCCTGAAAACTAATCACGCACAGACACGATCCTGACGGGGTGAGCGCGATGACACGAGGTCCACAGCGGCAGTGCCGGCCCTCGTCTCACGAGGGAACCCGGGGGCCCAGCAGGCTGGTGGAGGGCCCGAGGGAGCCTCAGCAAGCCCAGCACGTGCAGCCTCAGGGCAGCTCCCCTGGAGGAAGGCAGGCGGCCCCTCAGGCTGTAAGAGACGGACCCGCTCGGGCCGTCGTGAGCCTTGACTGAAACACCGTGAGCCTCGCCCATGAACTCAGGGAGTCGGGCGGGAGCCAGGCCAGTGCAGGCTCAACTGCGCAGGGGCAGAGCCCTGGGAAGGCAGGTGGGCACACAGGAAGCCCAGGGCAAGTGCGGGTTCTGGACGCCGAGGACAGCGGCCCAGCACCCTCCCGCTGGGCGGGACCCGCAGGAGCTCGCCGGCTTACCCAGGCTGCAGGATCACGTCCTCGTACAAGGCCTTCTGCCGACTCGACAGGCGGCACTTCAGCACGTGCTCGTACTTCTTCGTCAGCTGCTTCTCCACGTCTCTCTTAGTTCTCCTCAAGATGAAGGGCTGCGTCACCTGCGAAGGAGACGAGTGTGCGTCGCCCCCGTGCCGAACCCCCGTGCCGAACCCCCGTGCCGAACCCCCGTGCCGAACCCCCGTCGCCACAGCCGGTGCAAGGCTCAGCGCCGCGGCTGCCGCACACGTACCCCACACACGTACCCGGTGCAGCCGTATGACCACTTTGTGGTAGTAGTCCTGATTCTCGTCGTTGGGGGCCTTCAGGGGCAGGTGCAGGTAAGGCCTGGAGATGCCGGGGATGAGGAAGTGCACCATGGTCCAGAGCTCCAGGAAGGTGTTGTGCAGGGGCGCGTCGATCAGCAGCAGGCGCTGTTGGCTGAGGGAGAGCGGGAGCGAACGCAGACGCTGC